>NC_046663.1:74165339-74173403 GCF_010883055.1 Belonocnema kinseyi
TGTTCAAAAAACTTCTCAGAATAGCATCTACTATATTCCACACTTAAATTTTATCAAGATGTTACATTCTAATCTTCCCAAAACTTTACACCGCTTTTTCTCGTGTTTCGATTTTTTAGCGATAGCCATTCCGTAAGAGAATTGCAGAACATATTTTTCGATTTTTTCAGTAAATTAAAAAAAAGAATTATAACAAAATATTAATTCTTCAAATATATAAATTTTGACACTTTTTTGCTTATCTTGAAATTAAAATATTAAATTTAGCTATCAGTAACTAGGTATTGCAACCCAAAGTGTGTCCGTCTTTACTCCTCAGGGTGGGACTAAGTCGTCCACATTCAATATAAAATCAGAAACCGTTATTCTGTAATACTTAATAGCAAAATAACATAAATTATAAGTTACTGTTGCTATTTTACAGTAATTTCAACTATGATGATAAGTAATAATGAAGAAATACTTCAAGAAAGGCCTTTTGAAACGTCTAAACAGATTATTTAAAGCGCAATTAACCAAGCTACAGAAAATAACCTTATATGAATATTATTTTTATTACGACTTTCTAACTAAACCGAACAGACACTACAATTACTTCTAATGTTAACTTTACAGAAAACAATGAAAAAATATTTCGGATTATTATTCACAAAAAGAGAAACGAAATTATAAAATTTGAGATTATGAGTGTACTGGTGTCTCCGGCGTGTCCCGTTAACCCCTTGCGGTGACTAACGAAAAAATGCTTGAAATTCAGTGAGATTACGTAAACGAAGTGTATCTAGTATATTTATTACTAGCCAGATATACATCAAAACATTTTATGATTTTATAACTAAAACCTATAAATTTTTACGTTTACCAAACAAATGTGCACCATTTCTGCAATTTTCAGCTTTTTTTGGCGGAGTTTTGTTAGTGCGAAAGCTACATTTACATACTTAAAAATGTATACAACTATTTTGGATCATTTTTATGACATGAGGTGTAGCTACCATGGAGGAGGAAACGAAAAAATAAAAATGGCAAAAATGATATGAATAAGCCAATTTTTTCAAATTTTTACTATTTGCATTTATTGCTCATAAAGTAAATAAATATGCCTCAAAATCATGCATGATTCTATGTTTTATGCCACTAATAATCCAATCATGAATTTCGCCCTTATTTTCGTCGGTATTTTTTTAAATCTTCCTTAACCGTCAAAAATAAAGTTGAAAAGAGTTGAATGATCAAGTTTTAACACTAAAAAAAAATTGGAGTACGTGAGAAGGAATAAAGCATGCGATTCGCTTTTAGTAGGTGTAACAACGCCTCCGCAGAGTTTTCCTCTTATCGACCTCCTTTTGGTGAATACTTACGTTCTATAGCGATTTCTTCCTTGCAGCGATAAGAATTCTCGGATGTGCGCGTTTCCAAATGATTTTAGGAGATAGCCAAATTTACAACTTTTTTGGTACGAAAAAGGATGGCAAAATAATATAAATTTGATCGACCTTGCCACTATATATTACTAGAAGTATTTCCAATTCATATTTTAATTATTTTGTTATAAAAAGTTAACATTGAATTGGGTAATTTTGCCCGAATTTATAATATAAATTATCTTTTAATTAAAGGCAATTAGTTAAAATATATACTAGAAACGTTTTTGAAATTCTATTCTAAAACTAGGATAATTCGCCAGGTCAAAGTACTATAAACCGGGTATGTAATGTAATATGTAAAAATATTACATATTATAGAGGATTTTTTAAATATTCTTTGCGTCTAATAATTTTTTTTCAAATTCTGTAAAATAATTATTTATTTCTGACCATTTGAAATATAGTAGTACGAAATTAAATATTTTGACAGCTCTCCCCCTTTCTTTGTAAGCTTTAAGTAATTCATCTTCCTTTTATTTTATGAGTTAGGTAGAATTAAAAAAAATGTATTTCACAAAGAATACTCTCTTTGCATGACCTTATTTTATATATTCCAGCAGTGCACATAAAGACTTCATTACTAAATTTTACGAAATGTATCGTCGTCCCGAAATTCAGAATGAGTAGTAAAATATTCTTCATGGATTTGGCTAGTTGTCCCGAAGTACAAGTAAATTCCTTTTTACAACTCCTTCAATTTATTTAGATGACTAGAAACAGTCTAAATTATACTGTAAACGTAAATCAACGTTAAAAGTTCAAATAAACTAAGAATTTCATTGGTACATATCAAGAGAATGATTTTCCCTCTTCCCTTAAATTTTAAATAACTTTTTTGGAATCAGTCTTCTCAGGGTAATTCCATTACGAATCTAGAATACACGGAGAAAACGATATCGCAAGAATTGCAATATATATATAGGGTTCCAGTAGTGGCCAAGCGATATTAGTTTATCATAATATCCTAAAAAGTTCCGGAACCTGCTTGTACGTTATCATATTGCGCTTTATTTCAATACAAAGGTTTTGCGATGTCATTGTACGACATCTTTTTCTCCGTGCAAGGTGAAAAATTATAAATGATAGTTTGTAAACCCTATGAATTAATGAGAAATTGTTGCAAATGGAGATGAATTTTAAAATACAATAAACTTTAATGTCTTCCAAATTGATTTCAAAACAACTTTTCTCCGAACAATTGAAGTTTCTTCGCGGGGGTAATTATAGAAAAAATTTACTATAATAGGGTAAGACCATGTAGAGAAAATTTTTATAAGTTTACAACTATGTTTTAGTTTATGGATTAAATTTTCATTGAAATAACTTTTCTTATAGCCAATATGAACGTTGAGATATAATCGAATTAAAATCCCATATATTTTGTATTTAATCCCCAGAAAACTCAGTGTATGTAAAATTGTAACTCAGTTATGAAACATTGAAAAACATGTTCTATCTCAGTGTAGACAATAAAGGGTTCTAAAAAGAAATATAAAAAAAAACACGTAAAGAAGCTCAAAAGTGGTGTTAGTACTTTCCCTCATCTGAAAATGTAATTTATTATTATTCTCATTTCTAGAGAAACTCACAGTCAAGTGCCGGTGCTTTGAAGTCTGGCAACCAGGGGTAAATGTCCCACCAGCTCAACTTCAACTTCCCTGAGATTATTATTCATTGAACTCGCGAATCAAGAGCTAAAATACTACCACAACCTCGCTAAAAGCTTCTTTTTTTAAGTAGGTGTTTGTCAGTCACAAATAAAAAATCTGTTGGCTCTTGCGAATCCGCGCCTTCGAATCGACCGAATCATGCGGAAGTTTCTATGTTTTATTGGGTTGAGAACAAGTAAAGTATGAGCTTGCGCAAAGGACGCAAGAGAGGCAAGTAGTCACGGCCGTTCGATGGTCCGAGAGAGACTGATCGCCAGTGGCTGAAGGAAGCACCTCGCTTCGGTAAAATTCGGATGTCCTCGGATTCTTTCGGCAACTCATATGATGCCACGATGCCGTACCATCGCGTGCTTCTACTACTGGCGCCTTGCAGTCGATGCAGTCAGTCGGCAGGGGATGTGAAATTTGATTAAAGGGTCTGTCGTGGGAAAGGGAGGCTTTACTTTACATCGTAGCGACGAGATTTTTCCCTGTATGAGCGCTAATTTCACACAAACGTGACTTCATCAAACAAATAAACCAGCTAATGAGAAACATAAAACATTACTGTAAATAGGCCAGTGGTTTATGTTTTACAGTGATGGGAAGTAACTAATTTCTTTTAAAAAACTGTCCACTGCTACATAATTTTCCGTAAGACAAGTATAGCATTATACTTGGCCGGTTAGTTTTAAGGAAAATTCCATGATACTAGTCAGTGCCTTCCTTTAAAAAAGGTCCCGATCATTTCCTGGTTTATTCCCTGTTATTAAAATTAATAAATTCGAACTCTTGAAGCTGACCATTTATCCCTTGAATTAATTAAAACTGAACTGCAAATTAAAACACTCAGTGAAATTTTTTGAATTTTAAACCTTTAAAATAAAACAGAATAAATTTTTTATTTAAACTTTCAACAAAAAAAAACGTATATATTGGAAGCTTTCAACATTTTTCCATTAAATAATTTTTAATTAAATACCGTTAAACTATAAAATTTAATTTCACGCTATCAGCTTTAATGATCTAAATTTGAAAGAGAAATTGAACGATTTTAAATTTTGTTTGAAAAATATTTGAACATTTCAACGTTTAAAGTTTAAAGTTAGCACTTTGAAATGTCATCGATTAAAGAATATTTACAACAATTCACTTTCAAATTTGAAATTGAATAAAAGCTTTTAAGGTCTAACAAGATGCACCCTAATAGGTTGCCTTTGCCAAATGAATTGAAATTGAAATTTAAAAAATTTAAAACAAAATAGAAACAGTTTTACTGAAAAATAGATTAAAGAGAAAAAGGAGAATCATATTTGGATCACGCATGTGCAAAAATTAGATCTAAATATTCAACCGTTAGGCCGCAAAATCTCACCCCAGGAAACCGGATTCAAATAAATGGCCTTAATTATGAACCAATTAGAGATGACATAATAAAAATGTCAAATTATCGAACAAAATAAAACTACCGTAAATAGCCCACAACTTCTATTGATTTTATTATGAGCGCGGGGAAACTCACAAAACTTCACTCTCGCTCATAAATTCCAGGGGAAAAGCTAGAAACATTAAGATATTAAAAATTATTCCCGAAATTTTCAAATTAACCGCATAAGAATGACCAGCATGGAGTTATGCATACGGGCATATAGCCGGATAAATTTCCGGGAAACCCCATATAAACTTGGCGAGTATTATAAATGCACATGTTACACTTTTTCTTATACTTGAAATATACCCAGTTTCGATTGCTTTCAGAACATGAGTATAGTGCCAATAGATTCGGCGTATGCCCTATTATTATCTCATACTCTAACCGGGAAAAAATAATTTTTACTCTGTCTTAGAAAAACGTAACTATCTGTTAAACTAAAATCGGCCTTAATTACTCTTTTCACGTGGACGCCTACAAATATTGTTCTAACAGAAACAAAATATTATACATGGGTTTTTATAAAAATATGGAATTTCCGTAAAGTACTGATATTAGGAAATTTTAATTTCTATGATGTACTGAATTAGAAAATTTATTTATTTTCGAAATTTGGAGTTTCAGGATTTTGAAAATTCCGGTGTTAAAATTTTGGTGGTTATACAATTTCCAGAATTGACTAATTTTGAAAACTTAAAAATGATCAAGTTTTCTAGTTTTATTAACTTTCACTTACAAAATATTTAAGTTTCATTACTAAACATTATAGCGGTCTTTCGTTAATTTGAAATTTTGGGAATTTTCTATTTTGGTTATTAAATTTTCGATATTGTTCATCAATAGGGATTTTGCTTTTTTGATAAAATCATCCCACTCCATTTATTAATTTAAAAGTATATCAAATTTGAAAATAGATTTAATGCTTTCACGATGATTCATTATAATAAAAGGAGGTGTTTCAAGTTTAAATTTTGTGCAAACCTTGTTCAAGAAACGTCGGCAATATTCGTCGATTCTGCACACGATTGAAGCATGAAACACCTCCTTTTACTACCTTGAAAATAATTTATAAGCTTTTAATAGGGAGTTTAACTTTGCTAACCAGTAAGCCTTTTGAATTAAGACTGTTCAAATTTGAAAGTTGAATTCTGTAAACTTTTGATTTTCAACAGATTCCACAAATTCTTGCCTAATCAACTATTGTTCACTTTTAAATGCTTCAACTTTAGTTTAATGTGAAAAATGATTAATTAATCGATATTTGCAGTTGACCATTTTAAATATTTATTACCAAAAAATTTTTAATTTACGGACGTTTTTAATTTTTAATTGTTGAAGCCTTAAGAACGGTATTCTGAAATGCATTAAATTAAAAATTAAAGTTCAAAAATGGAGACTTAACCCTTAACTGGCACTATGAGTACAAAATACTCTATACGTTAGGCACCCGATCAAAGTAGACCTTGTAAGAATGTGGGGTATTTAATACCCGTTGTGTCGTCAGCGAGCAAAGAAGTAATTTTCAAGAAAAATTGTGTGCCATTTATATCAGAGATTTTTGTTCAATTTCCAACGTAAGTTGATAATCTGAATAGAAATATATTTTTTTCATTATTTCATAGACTCTTGCTCTTGTAGATGGTCTATCGAATTGATGACAGCATTTTCTAGATTAATAATATATATTTTATTATACAGTATATTATTATCATTAGTACTATAATTATCACTTCTATGTCATTGTTACTGACAATCCACATTTCCTTACATTTTTACAAAATGCCAGCATAAAAAATCTACTTATACAGTAAAAGCTGCCAGTCCTAAATCTGGAGACAGTATGAAGGAAAAATGACAGTCGACACTTGCGTAAAATCATTGAAAATTAAGGAGAAAAGGAGGCACAACTAAGCTACACGGCAATGGATAGAGGGTTCCAAAGGAAAAAGTGCGACGAAGGAACGGAATCCTGGCCGATACTATGAGGGTTTCCACGTGGGACTATGAAACCATAAGAAAATAAAGGAAATCAGATCTGATATATATTTTTTCTTAATTTGGGGAGGTGTTTCAGAGTGGAAAAATAAGTGTACAAACAGAAATATGAGTAACTTGATAAGAAGAATATTAAAGAGAGAGATCCAGATATGGAGTTGAGATGTCCTGAATACATCTGACAAATTTAAATGAGGTATTGTCTCACCTATTCGCACCCTTCTTTCATATTTAATGTCGTCTATGAATTCCCAAAACTTCTATTGATTTTATTATGAGCGCGTAGAAACTTACAAAACTTCACCCTTGCTAATAAATTCCACGGGAAAAATCAGAAGGGTGTGGGTATTTGGGGGAAGGCTGAGCGTGCAAAGTAAGTTCAAAAGTTTTACCAATTCCCCACTCTCCAATCACTTAGACATTGAAACGTACACATTCCATTACGAGCGTAACGGGTCGCCATCAAAGACGGAGAAGACGCTCCCCAGACGGTGTTTGCTGGCAAAGTAGTTTGTCTAATTGAGTAGATAAGGAGGAATCTCGTCTACAAGAAGGACAACTTGTTTGCGCTTGGCAATACGAACTTTAAAGATAGGATACTGCTACCTAGTTATATAAATTGGACTTTTAATAAAAACGCCAAATCTATCTATATTTTTTATTAATTTGACCAATGACTAATTCAATTTCAAATCGTATAGAAAGGTCCAGCTAAGGGTTTCAGAATGATTGGTTATTTAGATATATCATTCTAGGGCAGAAATAAAAGGACACGTATTTCATCAATTGAACAAACAATTTAGTTTCTGTTTCCCACAATCACTTGAAGATTACAAAGAAATTATAAAAAATTTACAGAATTTGTTTTCAAAATTAAGTATTATCCGAACGAGCACATGTATTTTGGATTTCGTTTGTAATCGACGAGCAAACTTTTGTTCTTTAAATTGATCAAAGAAAAAGGGTGAGAAAAAAGATAAATAAAAAAATCAATAGTTATGATTTAAGACTAATTAATTAACCCTCTATTATTCGTTACCCTCAACAGATAGCTTTCAATTACTATAAATTTTATCACGTGGTTTCTCCCCTTTAAAGATTCTTAATTTCATTGATCATTTTGTACTAATTATCCTTTTGGTTCTATTCTATTTATGTAGTAATTTAGGGTCAGATCTTGCGATGTTATACAAGGGAGTGCAACACACTTTTTTCCTACTAGTTTTAACCAAACAATATTATCCTTTTTACATTTTTAACTTTTGGCTAATGATTTTCGAAAAAAGAATAAATCTTTATTTTAGTTATAAATAATTTTTTTAATATGAGGCATTGATGAACTAGGAACTATGGTTTAATTTCTGAATCGAATGGCCCTATTAATTTTTACGCATCTAGAATTTCTAAATAATTAAAAAATCAAAACCTTTCTTACAAAAATGTGCGATGGAATTTTAGAGTATTTCAGTGGAAGCTTCTAATGTGTCCCCTAAGGGTTTACATTTTTCTTACACCTTCTTTATTCCTTTACACACCCTCCACACACTTACTTGGTGGTGGA
>NC_046663.1:74173503-74177194 GCF_010883055.1 Belonocnema kinseyi
CGAGACTCTTCCAGAGTGCGAGGCGGGAATCGAACCCGCAAGCCGAAGGAGTGGGTCCAAAGCCTACGCTTTAGCCCCCACGACCATCGTCCCACTCAATTTTAGAGTATTTTAGAGCCAATAAAACGTGTTTTGAAAAAGCAAAACTGATTTGGTTTTGTAAACAAAAAAACCTGTAAGACCAAATTTATTTTTAGTATACCGCTAAAAGTTATTGGCGTCTCTCACATAGCGCAGGCGCATGCACGCTGCTGCTGCTATAATGCCGTGACTCACTCCACTCGCGATTTTTTGTTTGCGAATGTTTGCGAATAAGTGCACCCTGACTCTAATTTATTAACAAATTAAATGATTTTGTTCACAGATATTATTATTCTTTTTATTTGTTTATTTTCTTTTAAATGGGTAAGTTTTAGTTGAATATTGAAGAACAAGTGACTAGTTCAAAGGGAACTGGGAAGATGCCCTTGTAAAAATTAAGATTAACTGAACTGTATTTTTAAAAAATCAAAGATCTTGGAGGCTTGTCGTATGCAGCAATTGGCAAACATTCTGCAATATCACCTGGATCTAGACACTGTAGGACTGTGGGTTATTTATGTTCCTTTTCTTGTGCACACATTTAAAATAACCTAACAATGTTGAGAACCTACAACTTCAGGTACATGCAGAAAAAAGAACCTTATATTATACTGAAAACCAAGTTCAATCTCCTGATCTTCCAAATATTCGTATGGATAATACGACAGATCAGTAAATGTTACAATTATGGGCAACTAAATATGACTATCATTGATGGTTACCAGTCCAATGCTTAAGTGGTGCTGACCTGCGGATCAGTACATCTTACTGATCCAGTCGCTATTTTACATTTCGCACACAATGGGGGGGGGGGGAGTCGAACGTATAAGCCTAAGCACGCAAGTTTATTGTCTAAACCACTACACTATTTTCACGAGTTGCGATCTGTAAAATAATTTCCAAATGCATTTGTAACTGAGAGGTGGCGACCTCGGGGACGACTTCTGAATACGCGCCCATGTCATTACGGTACACAACAAAAGCTCTCGGATTTACCTTATATCCATAGAAGTCATCTAAAACAGTTGCGGCACAAAAAAAACGTCCTGTGTTCGCGATCTGTGAAGAAGTTGTACCATCCAAATTTTTTTTTATACAACCCCTTTCTAGCTAAGTGGAAAAATGGTGTAATGTGACGACTGTCATAGAAATGTCAAAAAGTAATGTTTTTAAGGTTATGCAATCCATCCACTGTCGAATGTGCCGTGAATAAACCCGGTGGTCCGCGCGGATAGGTTGCGTTCTTACGACTTTAGGGGGCGAGCTAAGCAAACCAGTCGGATCGGTAGCATGTACCGATCCTTCAGTAATGTCCACTGCATGACTATTTGAATCTCGGTTTAGTTGATTTTATATATAAATAAACTTATTAATAAAATTAATAAACATTAAATAAACATTAATATCAATGTGAGATTTATGAAATGCTAAGTGATGTTGACATTTTGACTCCCTTATTAAGAGCAGTTTATACTGTTGCGGTTACAAGAAACCCTCTACATTTCTTGATACGTAAATGTTACATTTCTTTTTGTAAACGATACATATCGTTTATAAAATTTTCACATTTCTTGAATTTTGCCATGTATTTGATCATTTATTATTGAATTTTTAAAAAATCTATCGTAAAATTAGCTTTTGAAATTATTTCAAACTCTCTTTTCAAATAGTAAGTTACAATACATTTACCACTAAACAAATCTGCGCCATTTTATTTAGTAGAAAACTACTGCCAATTAGTAGTTTTCTGATAATTTAGATTTAGAGAGCATGTAACGTGCGTGGGTTTTTTAATATTTGTTTTTCTAGAGAATATCTGGAAAGCGCACCATACTAGTTTATCCTATTACAAGTTCGGCAATGAACTATTACTGGGAGGAGTATGATTTCAAACGAAATTCCGAAAGATGATAGTGTTCTTGTTAGTGTTCAAAATCATTTATGTTGCAGATAGTAATTTCTGGTAGCTATTTTTTTCTTTTTCGCATTTCGTCATTGATGACACATTGTTTATTTTTCATATGTGCATTTAGAATCTTTTCTACTTTACTGAGAAGAGGGCGATAATTTGCTATCGCGAATTTTGATAATTCTGGATTATTTTGGAATTGCACATAACAGTTGAAATAAAGTATCCAGAGTCTTAAAACAAGTTATGAAATAAAATCCCAAAATTGAGAATGAGATCGCCTCAAAAAATGTTTCCTGCAAAATTTGAATCGAAATATTCATTATGCCGTATCGGATATTTTGCTTGCTGGCTGAGTAATAGAACTAAATTTAAAACTCTGAATGTCCAGCGAGTATATCTCGCGTTAGAGAATTACCGTCGGTATTCGATACAGAATGCCGCATCCCAATCAATAGGGGTACCCTGTCCCCCTTGAATGGTCTTATCGAGTGCATTCTCTCGATGGTAGATATACCCGAAGCAGAACGAGCTGCATTCTCCTATATAAGCGGACATTGCTCTGAGGATTGTTCCTCCCCCTGAAGCCTGCGAATGGATGAAAAGAAAGTAGAGAAAGGGGTGAAAGGGGAGAAAGGGAGGTCACTGGCTAGACTTCGGGGGGTGGAGTTATTGGCGCTGGCTGAGACTCGGATAACAAATGGATAATGAAGGAGAATTCTGCAAAAGTTAGGGGTACAGGACAGGGGTATGGAACACCAGAATCAAGCAAGTTTTGTTTCAACCATCCTTTTTTCCTATAACGCCATACTACAACAAGCTAATTTACTCGTCCTGGAGCACTTCACTGCCGATTGTATCGGTACCTTAAATAATTTTCTGGCATTGGGGGACCAAGCTTTCTACGACTTTGTGATATCATTCGCGAATCGCTCAATGAGATATCGATGTGCTGAGTAAGAGAAGAGGAGGGTTAAAACACCGAAACGTATTGACTATGTCGGAGGAAATCGTATTTATAAAAGTACAAAGCTGAGGTTGAAATAAAACTAGATTGACATACCTAGATGTTATAAAAATAACTAAAAAGTCAAATTATTTTTCTCATTATATTCTGTAATGTCCAAACAAAAATTTGCGTATGGTCTGGACACCAAAAAAATGTTTTTTGACATAATTTTATTTTAAAAAAGAACACAAATTTTGATACATAATTACCCGACTAATCGTGTGAATGTGGCTAATACTTTGAATAATAATAACTTTAAATATGAATTCTTTGTTTAAATGAAATTTGCAAAATATCTCTGTAAGACTCAATAAAAATTATAAACATTATAGTACCAGGAAAAATGACTACATTTTTCTGATTTTTGGCGCAACTCAGATCTGGAAAATTAGCGAATTTTGACGCATTCGCATACATTACCCCGCTCGACGGTACGCAAATGTAATTAAAAAAATTTAATGGATAGATAATTAGAAAAGTATGCCAGCAGTAGGAGACAAGCCCAGACATTTCGGTAACGAAACTCGGAGCGCTACCGCCTAATCTAACTGGGAGTTACACGACTCTTGTATCACGGACTATGTAACATATGTGGCCTACCAGGTGTATACATATGAAACCGGTATTTTTTCAAGAAAAAAACACATTTATTTCAAGAGAATGATAACAAATATTTTATTCAAAGTATGCGC
>NC_046663.1:74177294-74189592 GCF_010883055.1 Belonocnema kinseyi
CGCCAATTAGCACAAATGGTAAGTTCCGACAGTGCCTACAAGTGTGCCTACTGGCCGCTAAATGGCAATACCGGTTTCATATGTATACACCTGGTATTTATAGCCATTTTCCCCGAGGATGGCTTGAAATAAATGAAGTTCTAGTACATCCTAGAATATTAAAAAGCATTTTAGAAGATTCTAGAAAAATGCATGAACTGTTAGTTTTCGAGAAGACCTAATGAAAAATTCCGAAACACTATAGAGCATTTTAAAACACTCGACATTATTCTTGAAAACTATAGAAACATCGATAAATTTCTAGAATTTTTTTGACGAAAATTATTCTGGTATAATCTGAAAAATTCTGAAGCGAATAGTATTGCAGAAATTTCAAGAATATTCCAGAATTCCAGAATAGTCGAGAATAATAATCTAGAACTTTCCAGCAAGTTCAGAAATATTGAAAAATTCCGGAATAATTTTGAAGATAATAGGTTATTATAGGAGAATTTAAATCATTCCAGAATATTCTAGAATAATATAATACAGCCAACTTTTGAATTATTATAAACAGGTGATTAATCGATCTTTTTATTCATTTTATAACTCTATTACTTTATTCTATGAGGATTTGAGTGCGATACAATATTTCTTAAATAAAAAATTGATATTTAATTTCTAGGTTTTTTTTTTGTTTTTATATAAATCTAGAGCAGATAAAATTTTAATGTCGAAGTCTCTTATAGGCATAATTTCTTCCAATTTTGGATTTATATACATTTTTTAGCACACTTCTTTTAAAAAAGGCATAATAGAACTTCTTGTAACGTTCAAAGTTACGCAATATGCGATTTACGATACAAAACAGTTTTCAAACATATATTTTACCCCGTAACTGCGTTTCTGACTTGCATCCAAGTATTTTTACAGGCCATTTTATGCATTTTATTTTGCCTCTCTACTCTTTTTATTACATCTTCCCTGAAAACTGTTATAGGAATCATGCATAAACTGAACCTTGTATCTACAACAGAGTGGGTCGAAAAAAATGCTCGAAACAGGAAATGGTACTATGTGGAAAAGTAGCGTAGTAGGACCCTACAAAAATGTAATTAATTTGTATTTAATTGATAAAGGCCTTGGTTTACGCGTTAACAAAATATTTTTGAAAGCATTAAATGACACCCCTAATTTTTATAGATTTTTATTTGCAGTCCCATGAGATATTGTCAATATTTAGTAGACCCCTGTTTTTCAAACAGAATTTTAAAACCTACAGTAATTTAGAGATAATTTTTTTTGAAAAATTAATTTTATTGACTCTTATAGTTTCCTAGACTAATCAATTTTCTTCGAGATTTTTAGAAGTGAAAGTCTTCAAAAAACATGAAAAAATGTTCTCTACATTTCTGTAGGTTTTAAAATTATTTGTTGAAAACAGGGGTCTACAAGACGTCAATAATCTTTAATGTTTCTGTAAATAAAAATCTGAACAAATGTAGGAAGTCATTTAAAGCCACCAGAAATGTAGAAAAACTTAAAATAAACGAAAATATCAAAATGATGTAGAAAGGATTTTTTTCGAACATATTTTTTAACAAATAAAACCAAGGAGTTTATCGACCTGATATAAAATAATTATACTTTTTCAATATCTTCATGCGCTAATTACTCACATTACGATTTTCAAAATTTTATTTTTTCGCATCACGGATTTTACTTCTCTTTTCCAGTATCAGGTGACTCGACTGTTAATAGAAAAGAAAAAATGTTTAAGAAAATGTTATTCAAGAAGAGGTTCAAAAAAGTGTAAGCAAAATTAAAGAAATATCATGACGAAATTCAAGTATATATTCGTCCGGAAGATCAGTACGAATAGACAGAAAACTTCTTCGGGTGCATCCGTGATTTCTGGCCAAATAGAAGATTTGTTGGATGATTGAAAATTATTAAAGGATATCCAAACTAAAAAAATTACAACTAAGATATTCAACTATGGATTCTTTTTTAAAGGTTCTAAATTTTGGAATTTTAAATTTCAATACATAAAACCGTTGGATACTGTTCTGAATTTGGCATTAGTTTACTGCTTTATGAACATTTTAAAATTGCGTGCTTATTTTCCTTTTCCTTGCGTTCTTCTGTGTATAACTTGTATTTATATTTGATTTTCGAATTCCGATTAAAATACGCTCTTTTCGGCGTCATTTTCGTTAATTAAAGTGATGTGGTTTTTATAGACATGACCGAAGCTTGCATGTCTCCCACCAGAATTTATAAGTCTTTTTTCAGTGTTCCAAGCAGATACTATAATTTTTTTTAAATTGATATATTCAATCCTTTATTTTTTAAACCTTATAAATGTTGCAAATTTAAATATGTTTAAATTTAAAACACATATCGCATTTGGTTGTTTCCAAATTTAGTGCTTCTCTTGACATTTCTTCCATGTTTAAAAGATTCCAACTCCCATCCTACATATTTTTCTATTCAGTGAAAACGTGACACCTGATACAACTTAGGATTCTTTAATTTCTATATCTAAGAAGGGTTCGTTTATATATTACGTCACACTCTTCTGGACAAATTTTTGACACTCTCCCCATGTGATGTTAACAGAATATTTATTTCAAATTTAAAAAAATTTCTTGCACATATTTTTTCTCGTTTCGTTTAAACAGTTTACAAATTCTGATGATGCAAAGTTTAGATTTTATGACTATTTTGAAGTGGCCTAAGAACTAAACTCAAACTTTTTCTGAAAAAATTTCAACTTGATCAAAAATTATTTTTCCTAAAATATGATTAGATATTATTTTTTCCTTATCAAAAGCTGTTGTCATAAAAAATTCGCAATTATTTTCGAACCTACAGAAAAAATTTAATTTTCAAACTTTAAAAACTTTGAACTCATCTGTGGTGGACAAAAGTAATATCGAAACATTTTGTTTGGATTACAAAAATAAATGATCAAATGTTGGCATGGAAATACAATGTTAAACATTTTATTAGGTTTTGTAGCTCCGGGCATCCTTATAGGTTCGGTCAGGCTTCCATCCCTCCGTCCGTTCATCGTACTTTTTCCCGGAAGGGGAAGTAGGATAACGGAGGGGGTGGAGGTAGGGAAAGGAAGGTTTGGCTGGAAAGGGCGAATAGGGGAATTAGGGGAATAAGGGAAAGGGTTGTTGGGGCACTGAGGAGAGGGGAGTCGAGTAGGGAGAATTGAGGCGTACTGAAGGGAATGTAGGTCAAAATGGGATGTAGGAGGTAAAGTATGGAAGCGAAAGATTTCAACAACTTAATTACGTATTAGTGGGCTAAATAATTCTTTTTTCTAGGCGTGGGGCTTCTACTTTGACTATTTTGAAAAAGGTGCGTTTGTTGTAATTACGTTATGTTATGCAAAATGGAGTTATAAATTATTTATCAATTATTTGAGAATTGGGAAAAAGAATGAGTGTTTTCGAGTTTGGAATGTTCCTTTAAATTCCGCTGGGTCAGTGACTTCTTCGAGTGTTGACAATCTATATAACACTCGGATAATACAGTCCTATAGACTCTTCTACTCTCCGTAAAGCTGCACTCGGCTTTGAGCTTCGATAACTTACGGTTCGGTAGTTTCATTGCCCACACGACCCCGCGCTTAGCCCGCAGATCTATCGCTCTCATCAATCACCCCGGATAAACACTGTGCCTTGTTATAACTTCATTTTAATTTCGAGCTTGCTGTTTAACACCCCACCCGAAAAAGCCTTTAATCATTTCTCACATTTAAAAAATTAACATTCCTTTGTTTTTAGCATCAATTAAAATTGCAGATTTTACAGCCCAAAATGCTCTCAAAATAGTGAAAAAGATTAATTTTTCAAGAAAATATGGGGATATTAGGGGAGTAAATTTCTTTAGATAACATTAATCATGGTATTATATCACTAAGATTCCAAGTTTACACCCGAAAAGACAAATTTTCAACATTAGATTCGAGTTTCTAAGCCAAAAAATTAAACGTTTTAGAAAAATTTTTCTTTGAAAGCTGAAAAGATGGATTGTTATCCAAGGAATATGACTTTTTAACTAAATAGTTGAATTTTTAATCCTTAAGTTGCGTTTACAAAAAAAAAGTTTAACAAATAATTTTTCGGACTGAATATTATTATTTGTCATTCAGGATCCACACATCTCGAAAGCATGATTTGTATTTAGAAAAAATTGAGAATTCGATTTTTAATCATTATCCCAAGACGATTTTGAAAACCCATACAATTTTAATCTAAAAATTCACGGTCGATTTTCTACGACTTGGTGAACTTTTTTAAATTAAACTTTGTTTATCCGTATTCAAATACTTTTTATCTCTGGCCCTTGTGTTTAATTCTCCTTTGAACTGAAAATTAAATTTTGAATCGCAATATAGAGCTGCGGCTTTCAGCCCTCAATTCAGCAACACTTCAGTTTATGAGTGGACTTTTGTTTCATCTTTATATAGGGATTTCAATTTTAGCAAATGCTTTTTTGATCATCTAAAAAATTATCATTTTGTTGGTTATCTACATATATTGGTACTACCACCCTTTAATTCTGAACCAAAAAGGTTATACTATACATTTCAATTAAAAATAATAAACTTTAAAACAAAAAAGATGACTTCTAAAGAATGTTATGTTCCAAAAAATGATGAAAATTAACAAAACAGTTGAATTTTAGATGAAAGAAGATGAATGTTAGATCAAAGAGTTGTATATTCAAAAAAATAATTAAATTTGCAGCCAAAAGAGATGAATTCTGATCCAACAATATAATATCGCTGTGAAGTACTGTGAAGGTATTTAGCAAAATAATCTTGTTACAAATTTAAAAACGATATTGGTAGGTTATAGCTGTGTTTTGGGCAATCGATTCTTCTCGAAGACGTGAACAAATACTCACTATTATACTTCACTATTGTATATCAGACTTTGAAAAAGTTTTCCTCATATCAAGAAGGTAACCAATATATTTTTTAAATTTATAATAAAGTATTGCTAGAACAAAACAGGTGCTAGAAGGTTTGTAAATAGGTCATTGAACGTGTTTTGAAAACTTGAACAAACATGTCAAATATAGTAGCGTAGTATTCCTAATATGAACGAAGTCTTTCTCATATAAATAGAATAGATACATTTCTTTGAAAATTCATAAATCGGTACTGTTGGGTCATAAAATGTTCAGCAATAGGTCAATCCATTCGTCTCAAGGGCGCGAACATGTACACTACATTTGTATAGCATTGTCGTATTTTAAATAGTTTTTTTTCAATTGAAAAAAATTAACTTTTAACCAAAACAGTCGAAATTTTCGAGTAAAAACGATTATCTTTCAACACAATAAATAAATTTCCAAAAAAAGGCATGAATTCCTAACCAAAAACGTAATAGTAAAATTTTCAAGAAAAGAGAATTAACTTGGAAAAAATTTAAAAAACTGCTACAAGCAGAAATCGAGAAGGGACTATGCTGTTACGAACTAGAAGTGCTATAGCCTAACCTATAGTTAAAAGAATCACATAGCGGTCCATCTAAAGTGCGTGTATATTTTAAAAATCGTTCTTTTAGAGAATGGCTAAAGAGTGCATCCTTAAGTATGTTACAAGTTTAATAATTATCTATTAGTGTAAGGAGTATGCATCCAAACGAAATTTCGCTATGGTGTTGGTTCCCCTGTTTAATTGCATTCAAATGTTGCAATTTTCAATTTTTAAAAGTACTTTGAATTGAAATCTCCTGTGAAATTTTACATGTATATTTAGTATTCTATGGAAAATATTTCACAGAAAAGTAAGGAAAGAAGATGCTCAATTTTGGAAAGTATATACGAAATTTTCTTGCTCATCGGTATTATCAATATAACATACTTGACTGTGCAAAAGGCCACATATAATTTTTGTAGCTTGAAAGCGCGTCTGAATTACGAGATACGTCATGCAAACGAGCTTGATTTGTTATTGGAACGGGTAAGGATATCCATTTATTCGCTGGAAGCTCTGTCGACGGGAGAGAAGGGTTTTCTTTGGCCGGAACGAGGGTGCACTTTAGCACGGGATCATTTTAGTAGCGAGCAAATTTCGTCGGAATGTGAGTTGCAGGAATATTTATTTATTGCCTCTTCCTACTCTTGGATTTTCTTCCATTTTCCAATTTCAAATTCTAAATAAGCACAAATTATTGACTTACACTATCTTCACTTTTTATTAATGATTGAAAAGATAAAGCATTCTACTTTCAATAATTCGAAGATGAAATCATTAGGAGGCCATTCAAAATACGTGATACATTTTTCAGGAACTTCTAACCTCCGATAAATTTAAATGTGGCGAACTACCGCAAAACAGGCTAACCTGGACACTTAAAAAGTTCACTTAAAATAAATAAAATAAATTATTAAATTAAATGAAATTAATTTATCAAATAAATAAATTTAGGCGTGGAAACTATAGTTCAAGGACAGAAAAAATTGCTTGTTGACTAAAAGTGCACAAGTACCTTAAATATATAATACTCGTAACAAATTAGTACCAAATCTTAGCAACTACTACTTTTCTGAACAATTATTTAAACAAACAGAATATTTTTTTATCCTTTTCATAGGTATATATTATTTTGCATATCAAACTAGTTTCAGATACCTTTTAAATAGTTCTAAACTAATTGGTAACCACACATATTTATAAATATTGAATATTTGTTATTGTTAACAACAAAATTATAAAACGCATTAAAAATTAGTCTCCAGAAAAATGTGTCTTTAACTTTTAATTGTTATTGCCAAATATTAACAGATTTTTAAGTACATATATTCATTTTTACACTTTAAATATGTTTTCATTTCATTAATAATTTAACACATTTATAAATGTTAACTATCAAAATTATTTACTTTAACATAGAAACAAATTTGATCTACTGAATGTTATTCCAGACAAACGAGTAGTAGTGTTCCGTTAAGAAAATTTATCGATGATCCTTAATAATCGTTAGTATTATACATAATTATTAAATACATATATTCATTTTTGCATTTCTTGAATTTTCAGACATTTTTCTCTCATAAAACCAATTTAAAATATGTTTTAAAGTGATTTATAATTTCTTGTAGGAATCTTTTACAAACAATTACAATAAACAATTACTTATTAACAATAGCATCGAAAACTTATTTGATCTTATTCGAAAATTATTATTGACATGTGTAGAATATCATATAGTAGATACAATAATATTTTTTTGGATTGAAGTAGCAGTTTTGGAATTTGTTTATAATTTATGTTATTAACAGTAAGAAAAAATTATTGTTTAAAATATTTTATAACTAAGAATAACTTTCATATACATCATAATTTGTTTTATCAGAAACAATGCTAAAATAGATAACTAAAATATTATATACATATACGAAACTCTTCTATAGCGCCGATTTTGGGGCTGACTGTGGATGGGAACTAACTCATTAAATCCCGCGAATTTGTTGAAATTCTTTAAAAACTATTCAAGTAGCTTACAATTATTTAAAATCGCGCTGATCTTTTGACATAATTAAAGGTTCAATAAAATTTCTTAAATCTGGTGAAGTCCTTTAAAATCCCTTGAAATCTTTGGAAATCCCACAAAATTGTTTGATATTCCTGGCATTTTTTTGAATCTCTTAAAATTCTTGGGAATCTAGCAAAAGAACTTAAAATATTTGAAATTTTATAAGTTCTCTGATATCCTTTGAGATTGTTGAAATCTGCAGAAATCCCTGGTAATTAAATTTATTTTACTCTTCAAAGTACATTAAATTAAATTAAATGGAAATAAAATGGAAATGGAAGTACGTTAAAATATGTTTAATTAAATGTCTGGAATCGCTAGGAATCCTTTCAAATTTAAATTATTTTCTAAACTTCTGTAAAAATCCATTAATATTTAGTATAATATATTTGAAAAACGTACAATATTCGTTGAAATCCTTCGAAGTTTTTGAAATATCCTGGAATTTATTCGGAATTTATTAGAATAGCTTCAAATCTGTCAAATATTTCAGAACCCGTAAAACAATGTAATTATTGAAGTTTCCGTAAAAACATATACATCATCTGAAATTCTTTGAAATCCCTTGTAATCTTTGCAAAGACAGTGAAACCTGGTTCTGATGTCAATTTTAAGGCTGGCCGTGACTTTAAATGCAGAGCCTCCGAACTATTCTCTCTCCTGTTTGGCTTTATCTCTTTTTTCTCTCTCTGTTTTGTGACAATTGAATAAGTACCGCACATCCCCGGCAACTCTTCACGCCAATCACCACTGCGCAGCGTCAATGCTTGGAAACATTAAAACATTAAAAATCCATTGAAATAAGTAAAAATCATTAAAAATCCTTTGAGTATAAATTACATTAAATTAATTCATTAAAATGAATTATAAAAAGGCCTTTGAAATTTGTTTTTATTTAATGTATTTTTCAAAGTTCTCTCGCAATCCCTCAAAGTAAAGCTTTGAATCCTCGGAAATTCTACTAAATTCTTTAAAATAGCATGACATTTTCAAAATGTCTTGAAATTCTTTAGAACCTGTTGAAGTAGATTAAAATTTCGTAAATCTTTATAATAATTTAGGACACAATTTCTGAAGTAGTTTCCTACGCCGTTTACAATGGAGTTCAAGACATAAAAAATTGCAATAGGGATGTATTTGTAAGACTCAAAGTTGGCTATGATACTAATTAAAAAAATCTAAACGATGAAAAATCCAAATTTGAAGATATTCAAAAGTTGCCTTGCATAATTTTTAGGTTTCCCTTCTATACTTATTGAAAGACTGAATAAAATATAAAAAATAAAATAATATACGGTAACGGATATAACAATACATATCAATGTTCTAAAGTAAAATTATACTGAAGATTGCAGAGATAAAATGTATGCTGATTCAAATAAAAGGGACCTTGCTTTGGTCAAGTTTCTTTGTGTTTGTTATTTTAATTTTATAGATAAGACGGAATTCCTCTAGAAGCTTCCAGAAGTTTGCAGAGAACTTTGGCTGAGCGCATAATGAGCCAGAGGGTAAGAAGGGTCATTGGCCCTTTATTATTCGAGGATGCCCTGCAATTTAACTGCACATCCTATATATGCTTGCTCTACTTACCTACCCCACTTATAGTTACCGCATTCTCTACCTGTGCGCTTTTACTCATTGTTATATTGATTTTTCTCTATCTGATGTACCTACAAAGTGCGATATGTATGATAAATGATTTCTATGCTTGAAAATTGATTCATTCTTCACGGTGAGGGAAAATAAGCGAAGGGACAGTAGAATAAATAAGAGGAAATAAGGAGAGGGGAAGTGAGGAGAGATGTGCGAAGTAAAAACGACTAAATAAGAGGATGCACAATAGGTAAAAATTGGGGAGGAGAAGTAGGGGATATGAGGTAGAGTCGAGGCAATGAGGGGAAATAATGACAGGGGAAGTAGAAGACGTGCATTAGGGGATAATGTATTTTCCAATAATAATATGAATGGAAAAATCCAATTTATTTTTTCTTTACTTATCTTTTTGTTTTACAGATCTGAGATACTATTCGTAGTAGAGCATGTGAAACATAACTCCTCTATTTGAAAATTCAACTACTATTTGGTTGAGAACTCATGTATTTTGTTAAGGATTCAACTATTTTGCTGAAAATTCGTAGCCTTTGCTTGAATTAAACTGTTTTTGACTTAAAATAAAAATAGGTTTTGGTTGAAATATCAAACATTATCAAATATTAATATGATTAATTGATATTAAATATCAAACATTATGTTTTTTGGCGTAAAATTAATCTTCTTTTTCGAAAATAAATCTTTTTGTTTGTGAAATCAAGTTTTTTTTTTAATTCGTCTTTCTTAGTTCATTTTAACTAGTAAAAGATTAAATAAATCCTTCACAACTTGTAACATTCCTTGAGATAGATTAAAATTGCTTGAAACCTGTGGAATCGTAAAAAATCCCTTGAAATTAATTGAAACTTGATTTATTTTCCAAAGTTCTCTAGAAGACTCTTAAAATCTTGGAAAATCCTACTAAATCTTTCAAACCCTTTAAGATTGTGTATATGAAATCTTTTAGAATCCGTTAGAATCTCTTGAAATCTTTAAAAACTTAGAAACTTAGAACATACTTTAAAATCGCTTGAAATTTTTTAAATGATTAAGAATGCCTAACAAGCTTTGGAATCACTAGGAATCCCTTGAAATTCAAACAAATTTAATTTATTTTTTAAAGCTCTTTCGAAATCTCATAATTTCCTGTAAATTCTTAAAAAAGGCTTTGAAATCCCTCAACATTTTGTAGATTATAAGCCTGTGACAACATTTCAACACAGAAATGTTTTTAATAATAACCCTTCCGAAGGTGTTTCGCGTTGATGTCGCGGTAGGGCTTGAGCTCTTCTCTTATGACTTCGACGGAAATGTTGGCGGTAGCATTGCTACTGACAGGGTTTCCTATGCCAAATAGGCTGATAACGAAGAGGAGAGGGACTAAGTAGAGCACCAAAACGCATCAATGAAAAATGGAGAATATATTAAAAATTTTGAAACGCTTGTAGCTTCCTGAAGATCGTCGGGGGGCCCCTGGAGCCACAGCTGGCGGCCACAGCATCTGGGACGGTGGTGATGATGAGCTGCGAGATGGTCAGGCAGATCTCACTAATCAAACAGCTGGCCAGCAAGAACATCTGCGAAAAACAGTAAGTAGTGGAACATCAACTGTGCCTGCCGAGGATGCTTTGGCTAGCGCTAGCTATTTGCAGCTAACCACCTTGACAGAAATACCGTGAGAGAGCATCAATTGGGATAGCACAATGAAAGAGGAATTGCTGTGTCTCTATTACGAAAGTATGATGCAATGGAGATTAAACAAAACGACGACGATGATCCAACACCACCACATCCTCCAGAGGTGGATGACATTATACAACCAGAGGCAGAAGTAGAGGTTCAGCAACCAAAAAAGCGACGAAAATGGACATACCATATGAACAGAGATGTTATGCGTCTTTATTTTTTGGCTCGCCTTGGACGATGTTGATAACAAAGACTTGATTGATGCTGAAGGCATAGGTGCTAGAGATAATGAAAATCATGCACCGGATCCATTAGAACCACATCCGGATATAACTAACGATGATGTGGATAGGGAAATCTCAGAAAAACTACAGCACCTGGAAAGGAATTTTGGTCATGCTTTACTAGAGTTCAGATATGTAGAACCAACACTAAGGCATTCTCTGCCCAAAATAAACATTACAAATGATCAGCGTGCAGCAATAGCACATCTCGACAGCAAGGTTTTACCTACATATTTGAACGTAGCACAAACTACGTCAGAGCTGCAAACTCTTGTATACTGTGCAGCTGTGGCAACCGTTAGAACGTTGGGCCGGAAAACTAGGCCTGCAAATGCAGTTTTTGTCTCAGCAAGGGATCAAGATCCACCATGGAAGATCAGGTTGGATATGGATGTCAGCAAAGTAAGGTGCAAATTGTGTCGATTAACTCAATATAAAAAAGGAAATAGAACCAGTCAGATAAAAGAAGGTTCTATCGTGAACTGAGAGTAAAGCCAAATAACCACCAAGGCACCGAAGTTCCTCAATTGGAAGATATGACAAACAACTGGTCGGGTATTTTGGGAAAAATTAACAGATGCAATTTGGACACTGCGCGGTTCAAACTGGAGGATGCAAGGGCAAACAATAGCCCTGAAATGGATCTGACAAACACCACAGCTAATTGGAAAGGTCCGGGCATGGTGAACAACTTCTGGTACAAGTACCTGACGAGTGTGCATCTTGGATCATTGAACATCTTGAACATTTAGGAGTCAGTAGGGTATTTTAAAAGATTTTATGGGATTGCAAAGGATTACATTATTAAGTGACCTTGTATTTTAAGTCGCTCTAGAAATCGCTACCCTATTGAAAACGATATAAAAATGAAATCGAGTTAGTTAAATAGCTTTGCATACCGTACAGTTCTAACCGTATACATCGAAAATACGATCAAAATAAAATTTTTAAAATTCCCATCAAATGATTCAAGATACGAGGGTAGTTCAATAAGTCCTTAGAATGAAGTATAAAAACAATTTTTTTTGGGTAAATTTTTTTTTATTTTTCAACATAATCTCCTTGAAGCTCTATACACTTGAACAATAACTTTTCAAGTTTTTTTAATCCTTCAGAAAAGTGCGTTTTCGGAAGATCCTCAAAATAAGCACTTACAGAGGCAATGACGTCTTCGTTGTCTGGAAATCTCTG
>NC_046663.1:74189692-74219539 GCF_010883055.1 Belonocnema kinseyi
CTGTGGAAATCCACTGTTTGGATTGTTCCTTTGTCTCAGGAGTGTAATGGTGTATCCATGTTTCATCCACAGTCACAAATCGACGAAAAAATTCCTCACGAACCAAATTTTGGATAAGGAATGCGCATTTTATTTTTAAACGAGACAATGAAAGTACATCAGATTCAATACCAATCAATACCAGTTTCAATACCAATTAAAATAATATACGTTTATGGAAATAATGTACAATTTCAGGGATAAATTTGAGTGCGAAGCACTATATATGTACGTGATGAGAATGTGTTCTTTAAAGCCGAAGGAGCTTTAGCAAACGAGTATTCACAATCACCAAAATTACTGTTGTCAATGCTTTGACCTTTAGTTTTAAAAGGTATGTGCACACAGACCGAGCGCGTAGCGCGAGGTAATTACATTATCGAGCATGAAGCGCGAGACAAATATATTATCGAACGCGAAGCGTGAGAAACAACATTAGAGCGTCCTAGGCCGGCACAAACTTGTGAGCCGCGCGCCCACCGCGCGATGTGAATGTGCCCGTGAAGCGGGCAGATTTTTATTTTGTAAATAATAAATAATGAGGCATTATAGTTAATAATATTAATAACTTCATTATTACAAATGTTAAGAATATAATGGTGCCTGCTAAAACTAGATGATACTACTTGCCCTAGATTTGTCCACCAACAATGAAACCTTCTACTTGCACTTAATTAAAATCAATATTTAACCCCGATTTATTTTGTGAAATTCTTTAGTAGTAGCAGAAAAAGTAAAAGAAGAAAAATATATAAAAAAACCTTGAGGCATATAGAAGAATATAAAATTATGTAGTATAAGTATTATGTATGTAATTCTGTTTTTGCAAACTTAAAAAAAATAGAAAAAACTATAAATTATATCATTTAAAGCTTTTTGATAATAATTCAATGATTATCCGTGAATTCACAAAAATTTACAGATTTTGGTTTTAAGTTTGGTATTTTCCGTACGAGCGTAGGTACAAACAATAAATACAAAAAATGTTCAGATAAAATTTCACACATCGAGGAATTTTCAACAAGAAATACCAATAGCTCTTTTTATATCTGGCATCGTTTAGGAGAAAAAAATGTTCTGGCTTCAAAAATGGTTAAGCCATTATGAAATGTATAGGATGCCTATGTCATATAAGCAGAAACTATAAACGCATATGGGAAAAATAAAAGCGGTCGGACTTTCCTTAATATTTCCTTTTTTCTTTGAATTGTAAAAACATGAAAAGAAGACTATCAGGAAAATACCACATTTTACAATTCAATATTTATAGAAAGTTTATGCTAAGATAAAAAAATGTTGTTTGGTGAACAATTTTTTATGTTTAACTTTTACCTGCAAAATTTTCTCTACCTTTTGTTGTTTTTGAGAGAAATACGAAAATGGAATTTTTCACAATCAATTGTTTTCAATGTGAAATAGCAGTTTGACTAGAACAAAACTCAAGATATACGTATTACATATTATCATACGAGTATAAAAAATAATAAAAAATCTAAATATTGATGTTCATAAACAAATTCAGTTTCAAGAATCTAATAACAACAGCTGCTCTTTTTCAGTTTTTAATTTTTTTAAATTCGTTAAATATAAATTGAAAGAACAATAATTCCTACGTCGAATAAAAGAAAAAATTTGAATACATGCGCTCGTTAGAAAAATATTGCATTTTGAGTAAAGGCCTTTCGTTTTTAGAAAATCGGCAGGTGATCTTCAAATGATTCGGAAAAATATAAAAATAAATTCGTGGTCAAACGTTGAAATACTTGTACCTTTATTTTCAGTCTAGAATTTTGGCTGATTCTAAATGGAATTGATCTTTAGGAATGAAGTAGATTTCAATGTAATATTTTTTGTCTTACCACATCGTTGAAAATCTTAATGTGTAATAGTGGTCGATAGAAACTCACCTGAAACATAAAATTAAATAATTGAGTTAATATGTGCTTCATGATTATTAATGTATGTTAGTACAATAGAACAACTTTCTAATTAAAAAGTCGCGCGATGGTAGTTGAAAAACTAAAATTACTGACAATGGAGTTGATAACTTGCTTAATTAACAGTGTGTCAAAAAACTTCATTATTAAGATTCCCTTATTTTGTAACATTTTAAATATATAATCTTTTATAAACGGAAAAAGAAACCAAAAATTGAGTGAAGGTATCTGATGTGACTAATATTTTTTTGAATTTAAACGAATTCAATTCATAATACGTTAAAACAATTCAAGTTAAATGCAAAGAATTCAAATAAATTGAAAAAACTTCCAAAACTTCAAAAACTCCCACTTATTTACCTAAAATTGAAGGGAATCTATAGGAATTTAAGGGAAATGAAAACAAGTCGACGAGATGCATAAAAATGATGGTGATTTAGAAAAAATTCAAGTAAATTTGAAACAATACAGAAATATGTAGAAATGCATTGAGTCTAGTCACTTTTAAATGAGTGTTCAAAAAATCAAGGGAATTAAAAATAATTGGATGAAATGCTTGGGAATTTAAGTTTAGTTTAAAAGAATTCAAGATGAATTAAACAAAAAATAAAAAATTAATTGCATTGCGTAGGATTAAGCAAATTTAGAAGAATTCAAATGAATAAGTACTTTGAAATCCTCTGAATTATGATATAACCCCGTGAAATTACATGGTATTTCCTGAAAGGGGAAAATGCTCGGAAATGTTCTATAATCCCTTGGTATCTTTTAAAATATCCTACAACCTTATAGGAAATATAGGATCGTTCCACATCTTCCAAAATTTAAAAAAAGTCCTTCAAATTATTTCAATTCATCGCACAGATTCTAAAGACTCAACAAAATTTCAAAATATAAAAAAAAATCCCGAAATAGGTAGTATGGTGTAAAGATTTGGAAACACCAAATCAAAATATTCTTCGGCCGACAATGCATCCCTGCGTGCCTTTTTCAGAGTATCTTAGTTTAAAACGATTTGTAATCGGAACAACTATCATTCCAATTTTGGAGTCAATACGTGTCAATTTTGTTGTGTCATAATTAAAAATAGTTTATACGTTATTAAAGTTTTTTAAAAAAAGGAAGACTCCAAACAATTATTGAGGATGAGTAAAAAGAGAAAGCCTCATAAAATTGAAGAGGCTTTTTCAGTGTAAAAACTACATTATTAACGATTATGAAACCGTTTTAAGTGTTTTGGAAACAACGACGAATAAATGAAGTTGAATTGATAGCTCTAATTTGTTTATATTTTACCGTGACCGTAAGACAGAAGAAATAATTTTTCTACAATTCATTAGGTAGTATGGATCAGAATTCAATAGCGATTCACCCATGGGTTAATTTGTTGAAAGAAAAATGACTACTCTGCCGTACAAACTAAAAAGATACGTAAGTGACATTGCCACTTAGCGTGATTCTCTTAAGCGTGGCAATGAAAAAGTCGACCTAAGCGGCAATGTCACTTATGTATCTTTTTAGTTTGCACGGCAGTACTGTGATCATTTCTTTTGAAATATTGAGTATAGTGACTTTATCTTTTTAAAAAACGACTCAAAAGGGATTAGAGGAAGAAAATAAACTATAAGTGACTGTGTAGCAGTCCTGATCATTCTTGACTTTTGCAATTTTTTTAAATCTCGGACTTTTCCGTAAATTTTCCTGACTAACAAAAATCCTTGGCTTTTCACAGAATTTCTCAGACCAAAAAAATCCTTGTTTTTTCTCTGATTTCTAGGATTTTCTTGAACTATGATTACCCTGCTTAAACACCCTTTAAAAATTATTTAATGAAAGTTCTCTTTGAAAAGATTCAATTCCAAAATTTGTAATACTATTTCCAGAAAAAGTATAAAACTTTTCACTTTTCACATAATACAAATTGCTTGGATATTGAAAGAGGGATTAATTTAAAGTTTCTTAAAAAAATAATAAAAATTTGTAACAGAAATGTTCGAAATTTTTAAAAATCTAAAAAAAGCAAAAATACTCTTCTCCATTTTAAAACATGTTGTCTCAGCACGATGAGTGGTGTAAGACGAAGGAATAGGGATGGGCAGAAAGAACATTGGTGAACGTGAAACTTTTTTCTTCGTGGTCTGAACCTTGGGGTACTTTACGAAGACGGGATGTCGCGTAGAACTCTGTAAGATGTAGAGGGGGACGAGGGGCAAGGTTCGAAATAAGAGGGGGGGGGGAGTGAAAAAAGAAAAGTTTACGGCATGTCGCTCGCTACACGTGTCCTACATGACAAACCACCCTCGCTGTGCCCTTTTTCGTTTTTTTCGCCCTCATTCTCCTTCCTTTACGTTTCCTCTCGCTCCGCGACCTTCGCCAACTGTGTGCATTCCTGCTGTCGAAGCTGGAACGGTAAATCGCAAAGGGTAACCCGAAGTGGGCGGTAAGTACCCGGGTGGATTTGAGATCGATATTTACCCTATTCTGCTGACACATACTATATTAGTTAGCGGACGTTTAGTCGACCACACTTGTGATAGCAACCTTCTGGAATTAATTCCTTCATAGGCCTCTATAGGCATTTTTCAGAAAGCAGTCCGCTTTTAGTTTAAAGTCAATTTTATGGTTAAAACTAAGGAATCACAGTATCGTGGCCCGAAAATGCATGAATATTTTGTTTCACTCCATAGGTCAATGCTCCCCCTAATTTTGTGAGATTAAAAAAAAAGTTGCATTTTTTTTAATTTGTTATATACTAACACATACTTTTATGCCTTTGCAATTAACATAGAATTTTAAATAGGAAAAGTGCACTTTTCAGGGAAATGGGAAAAACAACTACTTGTTATTGACATTTTGGAAATTAAATTACAGTCTGTGTTTGAGAAATGTTCAATGAATAACTTCCACACCATAGCTTTTAAATTGGATGCCATAATTACTTTAAATTATGCCCGAGGAATGACCTGAAAAATGCAAAATAGAAGTTTCCTGTAAAATACATGATAAAAACGGGATATTTGTAATTATCTAAACATCGATTTTTCTGTTTTGATAGTGACAAGTATTTGCGTATTTAAGAATGAATTGTAAGTAGCTTAAACGTTTCTTTTTAATTTTCCATGGAACCATGAAAATTAATTTATTCCTCGGATATGCGATGCAGCAAGTGAATTTTGAGACTAATGTTTTTCGTATAAGGAATTTTTCAATTGTCTGAAAAATTTATATTTGAACTTTTTTTATTCTAAATCATGAAAAGTTCATATTTTCTGGAATCAATTGACACATTTCATGAATTTAGAAGTAATATGTTGTATAGAAGACGTTTTGCAATTGTTTGTAACCATTTTTATTTATTTTATTTTTCTCTCTCCAAATCATGAAAATTTCATCGTTTTTTAAACTTTTTATTGGGAAGGTGAAGAAAATGATTGTTTTTCAAATCTGTTTACACCTTGTCTCTTATTATAAGGAACTTAGGCCTCAATTTTTTAAACAATTATTATTTGCTTAAACAATCTTTTTCATTACGTTATGATTACACAAATTAACTGCCTCAGTAACTCTACAAAAAAAAGGAACTGTTGACGATATCATTTAAAAAATTGTCCAATAAACTAATAAGAATTGGAACAATTTAGTTAAAACTTCTGAAAGAAACAATATCCTAATAATGACCGACATAGCGTAAGATAATTTTAAAAAACTAGAACACGTTTCCCATAAAAAGATGGAAGTAAATGATAATCAGTGATTAATTGAACAAGTTAACAATGTCTTAAACAAAAAACCGTATTCCTAACATCTATCAAGTATGTCATTAGTTCAAAAAATTCGAATTTTTTATTAATTAGCGTTGGAAAAATTCAAACTAATACCTGATAGACAAAATAACAAACACAAAATTACCTGAGCTTGAACAGGGCGTACAAGTGCAAGAAGTGCATTAATGAACACTAAGAGTCTTGAAAGAAACATTTCAGAATGTTTTTTTAATTTGCAACTTTATATAAGAAATACATGTGACAGTTAAAAATTTAAAATTTTAAATCCAGGCCTCAGAATTTAACATTTTTTAATTTTGAGATTTTAAAAAATAAAATAATCTAAAATCAGGTGAGAAATTTTTAGTTGTATTATATTTGAAAATCTATGAAATTGAACATTTTCAACTCAGAGCATATACAATTTCAGAATTTAAAGTTGCAATCATCTTAAACTGTATGAATTCAAAATTTAATTATAACAATGTATCATTGCATTATGCTTTAAAAAGATATCCCCACATTTCCAATATAGGCAATCTACTTGACTATTAATTATATAGAGCTTTTAAAATTTGTGTCCAATTGAAAAATTTCCATTAGGTTAATTTGTAGCTCTTTTTGACATCTAAAGTTTAGAGCATTTTGAAATTTAGAGTATATGATCTAACTGAAAAATTTTATTGGGATATCTTCGAAATATATTTTATATCAACCTAAAATGTCATTAAAATTGTATAATTTAGGTGATATTACTTTTCAGAATTCAGCTCTTATCATTTTCAATCATTCAAGGCCGAAAATATCTAAGATAAATTTACAAAGTCATCAAACTTCAACCCCTATACAGGGCTGTTTTTCTACATTTATGGATATCATTCCTAATGAAATTAGGGTAAAATTGTTTCTAGTGATTTCTATCATTTTATTAAACTACTTATTGCTTTTCTGTAATATTAGTTATAATAACATAATATAATATTTATTATTATTTTCACAAAATTTTGTTTGAAATATTTTTTTTCCAAGTTTGATAAAATTGTAAAATTATTTTTTACTAAATAAATGAAAATTGAGATGTGATCAAACAATTAAAAGAACCTTTTTTGGGGTCATCCTAATCTGCACTTAAAAATAAATAAAATATCAAATAAAAAATTCAAGTGCTGAAATGTAAAAACCAATTTTGAGAGCAGCCAAGTGTATATCGGAATCACAATTTGCTTTTTACAATACTTTAACTCAGTATATCTTCAAGGTTTGTATATTATATATAAAATTGGATAGTAAGATAATGTGAATAGTAAGAAAGTTGCATAAGTTTGGAAAAAATCGTTTGCAGAGTTCAAAATGATATAAAAGTCGTGAATGGGGTTGTAATTATCAGTGTATTGTCAGCGTTGTTTGCAACTATTTGCAGTGAAAAATTTACATTTTGCATATATTTTAATAAAAACTACAAGATCAACTTAAATTGATTTTAATAAATTATGCGCACCCTAGAAATTATCGTCAAAATAATAAAGGAGAATGACAAACGGCCAAAATGTATTTAATCTATAATTAATATAGACGATAATAAGCGTAAAACTTAAAAAGTCACGATAGTTACGTTTTGCGTGACACACTTCGTCGCATATTTAATTCAAAACTCACCCCTTACAAGAGAAACGCATATAACGAATGCCGTAACGCTCGTGTACTTTGCTCGTTAACCGGTACATTAATTAAGAGTTAAATTTCTCTCTTCTCACTTATACTCTGCCCAGTAATGCAAAATTTGTCCATCTTCTAGAGAAAAAAACATCAAACGGTATTTGCTTGTAGAGCTGCGTCACCATTTAATAGCATCATTAAAAGGTCGTTGTCTCGAGTGCCATGCGACTCATCATTTTTATGAACTTGACATTGATCAACAAAAGAACGTCGGATTTTAAGGGCGTTTATTATTATTATTATTATTATTATTATTATTATTATTACACCATTAGGCCATTTCCCTTTCGGGGTAGGCGTGACTCACTCGGTAGGGGAAAGGAGTAGTGTGTGGAAGGGATAGAGATTTTTCAGATTGATCCGGAATTCTCGTGCTATTTAAGTAAATAACACGTTCGTTCCGCAACACTGCTCCGACCCAGGTTGCTGATCAATCTCTCTAGCAATCACCCCAAGTGAAGAGCCTCACGAAGTCGTTATGTAAGGTTCCCCACTTGGGTCCATTAGTGGCCAAGGTCTTTTGTTTCAGGCGTCATTCACTCTACTGACACTCTGTTTATTAATTATTTGCCGCCATACTTTCATGTCCTGGCATACTTCTCTAGCTTCTTTTATGTTCATGGATTTTTTCATTCAGGCTCTCGTGTTTCTGTGACTTCTTATGTCTCTTCTAACTAGGGTCTCATTCACATATTCTAACCATTCTTTCCGCAGTCCACCTCGCTTCCTCGTTTATCAAATTTTTATGGTATTTACTGGATAAGTTGCAGAAATGATTTTTTAAAATTTGTCTTTGCATTACATTTCGAAAAGACTTTAAACAATGTTTAAGGAGATATAAAAATTATTAGAAAAAATTAATTTAGGGATAACAGCATAATTTTTTAAAGATTTAATTGACAAAAAAGATTATGAGCTCGATGTTAAATTAAGATCGATTATAAAAGATGACATATAATGTGACACCACGAAGGAGGGTGCCAAACGATACAAACTGTCACGTAGGAGGTGGTAGAAAATTTTTTGTAACATGCCGAACATCTCTGATCAAAAATTTAAATTTAAATCTGTATCGAAACCATGATGATCAATAGTGTCGATAAAAAATTTATTAGTTTTATTTTTCAACCAAATAGATGACTTTTCAAGACAAAAAGACGAAAAGTTAAATTTTTGACAAAAAGTACATCTTCATCCAAAAGAGATGAATATTCAACCAAGAAAGAAGATTTTTTTGTAATAAAAGATTAATTTTCAATCCAAAAAGAAGGATTTTTAACAAAACAGTTGCATTTCCGATAAAAAAAGATGACCTTAACCAAATAAGAAAATAGCTGCATTTTTTACCGAATAGAGACATTTTTAACCCACAAAAATGAATCTTCATCCGAAAGATTAATTTTCTGCCAAAAGATGAATTTTCAACACAATACATGAATTGTCAACTAAATAGTTGAGTTTTCAACAAAAATATATGAGTTTGCAACTAAAAATGGGACCGTCAAATGTGCAGCTTAAAATATAATTTACCAACAAAAAACGAATTATCAAGCAGTCGAATTCAGTGAAGAAGATGAATTTTTAGCAAAGTAGTTCAATCCTCAAACAAATGGATGCATTTTCGACAATAAAGATACATTTTTATCCAAATAGACAGCTGGTAGTTGACTTTCAAGCCAGAAAAGAAGTATTTTTGATAAGAAATTTAATTTTCAATAAAGAAAGAGGAATTTCTAATGAAATGCAGTGAAACTCTTAGATAGGAGGCCCCGTTATAGTAGTTCCGAGAATTCACGCCGCGCCGCAGGCAGGTGTAAGAAGAGCCGCGCGAGATATACCACCGCCAGACCCAAAATCCGCACAATAGAAGAGTTTCACTGTAGCAAAATTTTCAAATAAAAAAGATCAATTTTTAAACAAGAATGAAATATCTAAATACATTTTTAAATAAGAAGATGAATTTCAAGCGAAAATAAAGTTCATTTATGACCAAAGAACTGCAGTTTGAACCAAAAATAATGCATTTTTCACTAAGCAGATTAATTTTTTTCCAAAAGGATGAATTTTCAATCAAAAATATGATTGATAAATTTTCAGTTAAAAGAATTAGTTTTCAACCAAAAATGGAATGTACTTTTTAAAAACTTTTGATAAGTTTTTAACCAAACATGTGAATTTAGGATACAGTGCAAATAGAAATGCAAAAATCATTTTTTTCTGGACAACCTTTATTTGTATATACGTATAATAAAAATTGGATATCATTTATAGGTCACATTTTTATATAATAAGTAACTTTTTAAAATCTACTTCACGTATTTTTTAATAAGTACCCTATATGTCCAATTCTGGCAGAAAATGGCAATGCTAATTGGGATAATTCTATATGTATAGAAATTTTATACATGCATTCCTAAGACATTGAGAATATAAAAACACTAAAAAAATCAATAACAAAAACAAATTCGCGATAATTTTTGAATCGCATCGTAAAATCAATCTCTTAATGAATAGATAATAATAATAAAATTGCATTTAAATTTAATAAAAAAATTTAATGTACTTTGAGATTGGTAGTAGAAGTCTAACAGAATTAGTTTCGAATGTATTTAAATGTAGGACCATGATACTAAAAACTATTAATATATTTCTATGAAACGAGTGAAAACCTTAGGAGAGCAAAGTTTCGTGTAGTTAACTAGAACCCCTTCTCCCATCCAACATCTTTTGACCGCATGAACCCAACTGCTGGGTTCCTTCTAGAATCTATTACTCAGAAAATCGATACTATTAATCTCAACTTGGAAAACTGAACCTCAGCAAATTAAATTTCTCTCAATAAAAAAATTCTAAACGTAAATTACTATAGTTTGTTAAATAAAAATTTGAAATATAAAAAGTTCAGAATAAAAAAAACTTCAACATAATTATGTTAAGTTTTTTTGGGAATAATTTAATAATTTAAGGCATAGATGCCAAGTTGAGAACATTGTATCTATATTCAATAAATTCCTTCAATTTTATATTCAAATATTAATCTGAGTAAAAACGGCTAACCTACAGAATAATTAAAAGTTAGATACATCTTTTTAAATAATTCAAAGTTTTTATAATTTTCTTTTAAATCTTATAAAACTGAACAAGCTTTCCTTAAATTCAAAACTAAAATAATAATTAAGGTAATCTAAGTGTTTGTCTCTACTTTCATTTTTCTCGTGTCTTTGAAAGTGCATGAAAGTGTTCAAATCTTAGTGTGGTAGAAAAATGACCAGAAATTTAACACTCAAATTTTCTCCGTTAGAAATAAATTTTATAATTAACATTTCTCATTTCTAAATTGCCATATACAAAATTCAAGAAAATCTAAATAGATAATTTCGTTCCATCTATTTTTTTGGTTAGAATAATGAAATTATACTAATTACTTCTCATCACGAAGATCTTCCACCTTGCGATGAAGTGAAAATACCTAACTAGTTCTCTCGTCAGCCATACACGATCTTCAGTAGTACAGGAAGTCTTTCGCCAGACCAACGAAAGCACTATGCGATGCTCTCCGCTTGTAATTGCAATTACACACCATCCAGCAAAGTAACGGCCTCTGGACCGTTAAGTCCAATAATGGACCCTCCTTTATTGAGATTCGAGTGGTTGTGGTCGTTACTGGAAGGGAAACGCAGAGCTCTGTAAACTCTATAGAGGAAAATGATTCGCAACGTTTTCAAACAGTGGGCTTGCTAACGGCAGGCTTCGTAAAATTGCGCGGAATTAAATTTTAATAAAGGAGAACAATGCCTCGGCGGAAATTTCGTTTTCCGCAAGTTACAATGGATCGTAGTAAGAGAGGTTTTCACCGGGCGAACCGGCTAACGAGTATTTAAATGCTGTAAAATAAGCTGCTGGGCTTTTCCGCAGTAGAAGATTGAGGACAAAAAGGAGAAAGAGAGAAAGAAAGAGGGAGCAAGAGAGAGAGAAAGAGAGAGAGAAAGCACAAACGCTGTAATAAGATTTATCGAGTGTTTACGTGGCGCTCGTGCCAGAGGAATTGGAAAAAAGGGGCTAGAGAGAATGGGAAATAAAACAAGACGAAAAGAAAAAAACGGCGACAGGCCAAATGGTAATCATAGTAGAGGGATTTTCTGTAACAGAAATTACTGCCAGAACTCTACTAAAAGAAGTGTCTGTTCTCTTGAAAATAATTATTGATAATTATTATCTTTAAATCGATTCGTTCTTTTTGTCCACATTTAAGTTCTATCTTTCCGCAATTATTCATTTACATTTGCCAGACTTATCTTTAATCAAAGGCTGAAGTGAAAAAAATTAATTGAAACTATACTACCAATCACTAACTGCCCATTTATCGATGATTACTGAAGTTTTTTTATTGCTAGTAATACTAGAGTAATATTGTTTTCTCTTGAATAGGTTGAAAGCTTGTGATATTCTCGATAAAATGAGCCCAGATGAAATAATGACCTCAATTTTTTAGGAATGTATTGCAAAAAAATGCCAATTTCAATGTTTTTAAATTTAAATGTATGTTATATTAATTTCTGTACCTTTTTCCGGGACTTCTGTTATAGACCAAAAATGTTTCCCTTAAAGCATTTCATTGCATTGTGCTATTTTCTCATAAATTTCAATTTGTTATTTTTAGTAGCTTTTTTCACAATTAAAATGAAATCTACGTGTCTTTTTGAAAAATTGTCGCAAAAAATTAGTAGATTTGATTTAGGCCAAAAATTTTTAATCAAACATTTTATTGTACCTTGTGTCGTTTTTCCATAAATTAAAATTTTTAACTTTCAATGTTATTTTTGGCGATAAAGGTAAATACTACGCGTTTGATCAAGCAATGGCCATCAATAACTTTGTAGACGTTCTCCGTATGAACAAATTTATTGATCAATTTTTTGTGTGTTTTGCATAGTTTGGCCGCAAAATGGAGTTTTCAAATATTTTTTAGTAACTAAAAACGTGTGCTAAAGCGCTGCCCAATCATATTAAACTTTTAAAAGTTACCTAGTTTAAAAAAAACGACAGCCATGACGAGACACAGCAGATAATATCGTGAAACCTGTTTTTTTTTCATTCAGTTTAGAGTGCATTGTAGTTTTGAAATTGAGTTATAATTTCTTCATAATGGGTAACGCCAAAAATGAAAAGCATTCCTTTAATCTATGAAAAATTAGGCAAATAATTTGAAGACGCTGCAATAGGAGGGTGACAGTTCAAGGGTTAGATTTCAGTTTCAAAGGTCAGGCGTCAATTTTCAGGGGTTAAAGCTCAGAGGTCAATGGTGAGGGGATCATAGCTAAAGGGTCATCGGTCGAGAATTAGAAGTTAAATGTGAGGGATCAGAGGTCATGGATCAAACTTCAACGGCAATGGGTCTGATCTTAAAATAAAGTTTGAAAAATAGAATATTTCCAATCATGCATCTTTTAACACAGTTTTTAATAGCAACGTATTCCATTCGTTTAAATTTGGTAATGTTCAAATTTAAAAAGAGCTATGCTGCAACTATGCAAATAATTTCTAATCATCAAAACTGAATATTTAATTTAAAATTACTAAAGAATTGTTATATTAGGGAAAACAATTAGAGAACAGGTAGCCCATGAAAATAATAATGTAATAATAATGATTAAATTGTTTGGATTCCACCGAATTCACCTGATTTGGCTCCCTGCGATTTTTTCCTATTCGGTCGACTCAAGAAACCGCTCCGCAGAACGCGTTACAGCACCCGAGATGAGACGATGAGGAGTACTTTGAAGGCGTCAATATCGATTATGACGAATAAACTTGTATTTTTGATTTTAAATTATAAGGTCCTAAAACTTTTTGATCAAGCTGGTATGCTCAAATTTTCTAGTTCTGGTAAGATCAGGCGACAGCACTTTGAGTTTATAATCAAGAAGTCAGGGCTCGATTCGTGCAGCCTACATGTTTGTAAACTTTACATTGAAATTAATAGTATTGCAATTTATTAATAAATTTATTTAAATCAAGCTAAAATATTTATTTTCATCCATCTTTTTAAATGACAACATTTTTTTCTTTCAACCTTTACCAGTTTTACTGAAAAAAGTTTTTTTTTTATAGAAAATTCTCATTTTGTCTTAATCCTGCTGAACATTTTAATTGTGATTATTATTTAGTTCATATTAGATGAAAATAAACAATATGAAAAAAATATAATAAAAAATAAAATAAATATTAAAATAGAAAGAAATGGCCAAATAAAATAGAAATAGAATATAAATAAAAGACATTTTCTATTATTATTTTAATATTCTAATGCAAAGAAATTGGAAAAAAATGGCGGCAACAGGAATCGGGCCCAGACTTACAGTTACAAACTCGGACCACTGCCGCCTGATCTAATGGAGAGTTGAATTACTCTCCTATCGCGTTCTGTGTAACGTGCGAGGATGTTTTAAATTCCTTTTTCTCGAGAGTGGCTGCATCCTATTGCTATAGAATATTACAATTTTGATGATTACCTATCACTGAGAGGACTACGAATCCAAAAAAAATTCCGAAGTGTATACGGTCCCCATGTAAGCTGATAATAAATCAGCCAGGATCAAACTTTACCTTATTCTTATATTTTTAATAAAAATCACATATAATAAACATGTCAGAACATTGGAACAATAAAGTTAGAAAAATTTGAAGAAATCTCATCTGTTAGAAAATAATAATAAAAATGAAGTGAATATATATTTTAGATGGATCTGATTGAAACCTTATGATTAGTAATTTGATATATTTTACAAGAAATATTTCTTTTAGTAGACAAAATATATACATTTTTCTGACACTTTTCAAAATACTTCACATTTCAAAATCAATTTTAAAAGGCGGAAAAAGAACTTTTTAGTATTGCAAAAATGTGAAATGATTATTAAAATAATAACGATAATTTTAAAGTAATTTTCTATTTTATCAGTTATTATAATAAAAATGTTCTGATGACTTAAATCTGAATTTTTGAATTTTAGATTATATAATAATCTACTTGTTTAATTTGGTGCTTTCATGCATTGCCGATCCCAAGCTACACGAGTAATCACTGAGCAAACACGTACACAAGAGAGGGATGTTTGCAATATGAAGGGTCTTGTTTTGCTTTGCGGAAGAATTTATTTACTTACACAGGAGGTACCTCGATTTACGTGGTATTTTACGACTAGTACTTAATCAAGTTTCCGAACAAAGTGGTACAAAATTTCTTCAGCTGGCATGTACACATTTAATGTATTAGACTTACAAGCAGAAATTATTCACAAAATAATTGGAAGAAAGTAATATATTGAATTAGTTTATGGAATAAATGTTTTTAATTAAACTTTTATTGCTTAGGTTTGAATATGATATGTCATTAAGATTGTAAATATAAAAACATAATGAAAAGGGCATGACAAAAAATATTTATCTAAATTAGATCTTTTTATGTCTGCGTCATAATTTAAAGCTAAATAAAAGGCGGATATGGGAGCTACGGCTCTGCCTAGGTTTTTTGTTGTCTTATTTTTTACATTGACAGCAAATTAGAATTATTTGCCCACTTGTTGAAAAAATACAAATTAAAAAAAATACATTAAAATTAATTAAAAAACAAAAATTGTCGGGCTTCTTGGTATGCTGTGCGGCGCACAATGTAGCCAAACACACTCTTTGTGTACAAAATTTTATCTATAGACCCAATTTTGATGGATTTTGATGTTTCTTTCAATTGACTAAAAGGCTTCATGTTGACTAGAAAAAGAAAAAAATTGTTTATAATATTTTAAGTCAATTACTCCTTACTAACCTTTTTTAAATTAACAATATTTAAACATTATTTATAAAAGATTTCACATTTTTAATATTATTCCACGAATAGACTCAATTTTTTTGCAAAAATAACTAAAAAAGTATTGCTGATGACTTCTGGCTGTATTTTTGTTAAAATATATACAAAATATGAATTATTTAAACAATTCTTATAAGCAAATGTACACTTTGGCGAATTTTACATAAATAGGCTTCATTTTTTGTGGGATCAACAAGAAATATCTTTCCAATTATTTCTTCTTGTTATATGTTTCTTATTAATACAATTTGTGTTGATTTTTTAAATAATATTTATAAACAAAATTCACTATTTTTAATCAATGAATATTAATTTTATTGCGAAGTGAACTAAAAACCAAGATCCTTGTATATTTGTTCAATTTTTCGGGGAAGTAATAATTTCAGAAATAGTGAAGAAAAACTTTCCTTTAATGGATACTTTTGTACAGAATAATGAAAAAGAATAAAAACACTAATTTAGTTATAAAGGTATTGAAGTATTTATAAAGTTATTAAAATATTATGTTGTAAGCACTACACTTTAACATTATACTATAATTTTAGATATATGGATTTAGTATAAGGTTTTCTAATAAACAAAAAAGTATCCGTTTTACATCCTCTCTTTCCTATGTAAAAGACTTTAAAACTTTCCCGCATCCCATCAACCTTTGAGCGGGCCTAGGGCGCGCAACTGTTGGTTCTCGCGCTTCGCGCTACGTGCTCGGTCTTTATATTTTCGCACATTCTTGCGCAAGAATTTTAAAATTAAGACTCAAAACATCCACCACTGTAATTTTGTGATTGTGAATTCTCTTTCGTTAAAAAAGCTTAGCTCGAGAGTTTGAGCGCACCTACGGCACGCGACTGAGGGTAATCGCACTCCGCGCTTAGTCTTTGCATTTCTTCCGCATTCGGGCACAAACCTTTTAAAATCAAAGGTGAACGGACCGAAAACTGTAATTTTGTGATTTTGAACTCTCTTTTGTTAAAGCTTTTTTGGCTTTAACGAACACATTCTCATCACGCATCTCGTGCTTCGCACTCGATTTTGTCCAACCTGTCAACTTTTCTACATTATACACAACACTTTTATATCAATTATAATACATTTTTATGTAACTCTGCCAGGGATTACTTATTAAAAAATTGCAAAATTTAAAACAAATTGTATTTATCATGATTATTTTTGTATTTGTTTCTTATTTTGCTTTCAATTGTATTCCAAGCTGCTCTGAAACATGTATCATTTCAATAAATGTATATCATTACAATTCATAATATGCATAAAAATTGAATCATACTAATTCTTATTTCCTTGCTTTTATAATTTTTTTATTTTTAATGTTGTTTTTTACGATTAAATAAAAACTACTGCCCATCTGTATAGGGTTTAATACAGGAACCTATATAGGGTCCTATATAGGAGCCTAATGTCCTCTTTCGTCTTGCCTGTGCTTTTTCCAAAAAGTTAGTTTTTTAATTTGTAATCGCATGTTTTACGATTAAAAGAAAATCTAAGCGTCCTATCGAAAAATAATTGATAATAAATTTATAGATCTTTTTAGGCGAACAATTTTTGTCTGGTATTTAAGTTCATACCTTGTGTCGGTTTTTCAAACAAATTTAATATTTTTATTTAGAATGTTATTTTTTACGACTAAAGCAAGAACTAACTGTCCTATCAAAAATTATAGCTCTTTTTTGGATGAACAAGTTTTGTCTCATTTTTTCTCGTAACTTATAACGAAAAGTGATTCATTCTTAATTTGCAGTTCTTTCCAGATCGCGCAATTTAAGCTTTTTCATTTTTCCGTATCTTGCATAGTTTGAACAAAAAATGGATATCTTGGATTTTCCATTATTTTTGGTACGATCAAATTTGAAGTGTTCAACTTCTCGACCAAATTAAAAAAGTTGTTATTATAGTCTTGTAGGGCTTTCGAAAAGCAAAGTTTTTCTTCACCTGATTTTTTTCATATCATGCGTTGTTTGGCTTAAAATGTTCATTTTATTTTGTTTTTTTTTGGGTTTTGAAAATGCTATAACTCTAGTAATTTTTTATTTTTCAGAAAAAGTCATTAGGATAAATTGCTACATTTTTTGAATTCTATGAATAACAGTATAAAGAATTTTTGAATTTTTTAAAAAGTGGTCTTAAAAATATTCAAAATCTGCCCACTTTTTGAATTTTCTTCCAAAATGGCTGGCCAACGAACTTGACCTTTAGTTCAGGACACTAAACCATTGTACCAAAGGGAAGTCCAATAGATTAATTTTTTCAAAAGTTATCGTGTTCACAGACAGACGTACATACAGAAATACATACAGACATACAGACATACAAACATACAGACAGACACATTCGTAAAAACCTGTTTTTCTGATTCAGGGGATCTCAAAACGTGGACATTTGACAAAAACTGGGGGGGGGGGGGCAAATTTTACACAAATCTAATACCTTCTCTGATGAGAATGTAAAAAAACTGTTTATGGATGGCCCCTGAAAAATGAGCAGCGTTGATTATCTGGTTAAAGAAAAAATATGTAATTTGAGGTCGTTTATTGAAGAAAAGAGCTTTGCTACCCTGATCAAAAATTTAATGTGCGCCACTTAAATTTTAAGTCGAAAAAAGCTAGAAAAGTGTTAGTCTTACGGAAAATTCCGTAACGGTAGACAGTTCGTAAGCAGAACCCATGCTTAAATAAGAATAGAATTATAGAGATTTGGCTGCTTTTTATAATTGTATTGTGATGTATAATGTATATAGATGATGCTTAATTAATGATACTTTTCTTCCATCTCATTTCTTATTACACTTCCAGAAAGGGAGGGATATCCATAAAGCCAAAGCTTAAGGAATCGATAGCAAGCACCGCGTCATAAAATCTTCGACGTAGGAAGGCGAGGACCGACTTGAATATTTCATGTGACACATATATAAGAAGATTATAGTTTGACATATGTCCATCCAAGGCGTGGCATTTATACGTGAATGCTGGACGAATCCGTACCAAGCTTGTGAAACGAGCAGAATGTAAATTGATGAAACAGAGGGAAGATATTGTGTGCATGATGAGCCTATGTTGGTCCATTTGATAGATGTCAATTAGCTGGAACCAGGATTTAATCACGGTTTCGAGAATTACTTTCAGTGGTCTTAATACTGAGTTCAGGGAATCCAACCGGGAACAGGAACTGTCGCATGAATAATTTCTGTTGGATTTGGACGCATGATGCAACCTGATACAACTTGAGCGCTGTGAGTGTGGCCCACGGGCTGTTTTGCCACGTTTGACTGAGCAGCGCCTCCCTTTCATTCATACGGCTCTTCTCTCCAAGAAACTGCTGGGGACATCAGTTCTAGGAATATAGTAAATCCGAGATTTCTGATTCCAAGTTTATAGAGTTTAAATATAATATAAATAGTAATAAATTATTTTCCAAGCCTCGTACTCACTTTAGAGATAAAAATCTACCCGTTTCGTGGGCACAATCTCATCGCGCGCTACGCGTGCGTCTCGCTTCGCTCGCAAGTTTGAGCGCGCCTAGGGCGCGCGACGGTTGAATCTCGCTCTTCGCGCTCGGATATTTACTCTTTGCATTTAGAAAGCTTGAAAAAAACTTTATTAAAAAGATCTCTTTTAGATGGAAGTGCTTATATGCGTCTTCATATTCTGAATTGTCTACTTAATTAAGTATAGTCAATGATTAAGTTTCTCAAAGCTCTGTAGGCTTTGCGGTACACATTCTCATTGTGACACTCGCGCTGCGCGTTCGATTTCCGAAAGACATTTGTAAACATTATTTTTCACGAATATAACAAAAAGTACGCATCTTATCAAAAAGTGATTCTTAACGAAATTGTGGATCTTTTTTGGGATAACCATTTTTGTTAATTCATCTTTTTTCGTATCCTACATAGTTTGTCCACAAAATTGAATTTTTTATTTTCCATTCTTTTTTGTGCAATCAAAATTTGAATTTTCGTTTTTTAAAGAGAATAAAAAAATTGGTTATGATAATCTTGTAGGGCTTTCAAAAAGAAATGTTTTTCTTCTCTTATCAAAAATGGCTGGTTCATGAACTCGTCCTTTCTTTTAGGACCTAAAAAGAGTATGCCAAAGATGAATTTGATTCGTTCATTTTTTCGAGAGTTATCGTGTTTACGGATGGACAGCCGGACGGACAGACAGACAGACGCCTTCGTGAAAACCTGATTTTCGGATTCAGGGGGGCTCGAAACGTGGAGATCCTTTGAAAAAATGTGATGTCACATTTCCGACAATTTGAAAAAATAGTATCACAATAGTGTTATAAAATTCTTCAAGTATTAAACTAATGTGTCGTCTGAACCTAAAATTGTATAGAACGAAATAAAAGTTTCCAATAGAAAATCAGCTTTATTTTTCCAAAAAAATCTCGATTTTTCATCCTAATATTTTGAGAGTATTAAAAATGAACTTTAATGTTTATTTAATTTGTTTTCAGTTAAAAAGTGTACTTTTAAAATTGTGTTTGAAAATTCATTTTCTTTGGCTTAAACTGTTAATTTTCAGTAAAAGTGGATTATTATTTTTTCTTTCTTGACTTAAAAATTTTTGTTTTGAATATTCAACTTTTTGTGTTGAAAGTTCATCTGTTTCTTTACAGATGTCAGCTTTTTAACTCAAAATGCAATTTATTCCTCGCGCCTGCTAAGATTTCGTTTAAAATAAAAGCTGACCTCAAATAAGTCGTATTCTATGGATTTCGACGTTCTGATTTAGAAAACGATATTGATTTTTCTGAAAAAAGTTTGCATTTTGTTTTAAAAATGTCTTTTTTTATAAATAATTGCTTTAAATAAATCAAAACAAATTGTTATATTTTTTCGGGGAAATAAAATAAAACTACATAAAAAAATATCGGGCCATTTTTTCTTATGAATAATGGTTTTCGATTTATGAATTTTTGAATAAACTGAAAAATCTCGAAAATTCCAAACATACGAAAACGATGAAGCTCCAAAAGTATAGTTTGCACGACTAGTCACCCACCATCATACATTTTTTATCCTTCAACGTATGGTTTACAGGAATTCCTACTAAAAACATTAAATTACCTATTAATAACAATTTTTCAATAACAAAGGAACGAAAATTATTTGTCGCACAGGGTTTTTATTTTATATGGGTATTTAAATTAATTTAGCTTATACGGTCGATAAAATACATTAACTTTCGAATTATTATAAAAAATTATCTTAAATATGCAATTAATATTTTCCTTATATCTGCAGTTAATACAACCAGAATAATAACATGTCTGGTTCATATCGCTACTTCTTATATTAGATCATGTTTTTTGTACATTAAAGCATAAATAAATAGTTATTTCTAGAAGTTTCTTTTCACGACAAAAAGAAGTTTCATAAATTTTTAATTAATTATGTTAATGAAGAAAATTTTGACGGAAATTAAACTAGCTCAAGTAAAATGTCGATATGAAATAAAAATATTGTTGAAAAAGTAATTTTTGCAATTTTTTAAAGGTAAAAATTGTTATTAAAAGACAATATAAGATTTTAAGTGCGAATTCGTATAAATCATACGCTGATCGATAAACATTTTTTTGCAAAAATCCATATCTCGAAAAGCATTGTTCGTGGGAAAAAATGGCATTTTTCCTTTTTTATGTAATTTTATTTAATTTCCCTAAAAAAACAATTTTTTAATTATTTAAAGTAATTGTTCATAACAAAATGACAGATTTTTTTGGAAAAATCAATATCGTTTTTGAAATCAGCATGTCGAAATACGCAGAATACGACTCTTTTCTTAGGGGACCTCTCATTTCAAAGAAATAATCATAACCAGCGCCAGGACTAATTGTCTGGTTAAAAATGAATCTTTTCCGGTTGAAAGTTTACTTTGTTGTTGAAAATGTAACTGTTTTCTAGAAACTTCGTATTTTTAGGACGAAAATTTGTTCTTTTTGGTTAAATCTAACTGTTTTTTTTTAATTTGAAATTAAAATCTTTTTTGTTGAAATATCATCTATTACATTTTTAGTTTAAAATTCTTCTTTTTAAGTGAAAATTGTACTCCTTGCTTGAAAGTTGAATACTTTCTTAAAAGTTCATTATTTTTTGGTTATTCACAATTTTAGTTCAAAATTCTTCTTTTTTTGGCAAAAGTTAATGACTGAATTAATTAAACGAAAATGTTTAGAAACGAAAAAAAATAAACGAAAAATTAATCAAATATAATTTGGAGCAACATCACATTCAGTTTTCAAACTATTTAATAAGAAATACATGTAACTTGTAGAACATTAGTTGCTTTTTTGTGAAAAATTAATCTTCTTGTTTAAAAATTCAACTATTTGATAAAAAATTTATATATTTTGTAGAGAATCGATATTTTTTATTGTAAAATTCAACTATTCGTTTTGAAATGTAGCTGTTTTGTAGAAAGCTAATCTGTTTGGTTAAAAGGTAAACCTTTTTGTTTGTAAATTAATTTGTTTTGGTTAAGGATTCAACTATTTTGTTGGAAATTCGTCCTTTTTGGTTCAATTCAACTGGTTTTTTATTTTAAATAAAAATATTTTCTTCTTTGAAATATCAACTATGCACAACTCTTTGCCAGCCAAAAAGACAATTTTCCGGTATGTTGTGATTTATTGAGATAACTAATTAGCGAAGTAGTTCCAAAATATTTTTCAAACAAGAGTAAATTAATAGTGGCAATAGTGGTTAATTGTGTGAAAATATTGTTTATGAGTTGTCTTTTTTCGGAATGGTAGCAAAATAGTGTCATCGTTCAAAAAAGGCTATTCTAGAGGTAAATTAAACGATAATATTACTCAAGAGAAAGTGAATTTCAAGTTTTACGAGGGCATACAACTTCAAGTAATATACTTTGATGCTTACCAACATACAGTTCCTTCGAGTCTATAGTGATTAGCATTTTTGTTATGTAAAAATCAACGAATGTTTTATTTGTGCTAATAGTGGTAAGTAGATGCAAATAATAAGGAATTAAAAATTCGTCCATTATATTTTTCAGATTATAAGCGACTTTCAATAATGGGTAATCCTTTCGAGAACATTGAAAGGATTTTGATTTGAGAGGATCAGCGGATTATGATAATGAAATTCACCGATTTCATCTATTTGGAGATGCATTTAAATTTTGTTCTTGGTTTGAGTACGCAATCTCCCACGATCGAGAAGCTTAGTGTAGGATTAAGTAGAGACTTATGCTGAAAACCCTAAATCAATATTAGGTACTATATAAGAATATTATCAGTCAAAATTATGAAAATTAAAAAGTACTTTAGGAGGATCTTCACAAAGGAGTTAAGAGTAATACTGTTTCTAATAAAGAAATAATAGTAATGTTACTGGTAATGAACAAACTCGCGAAAACCACAAATTAAAATAATTAGATAGTAAGTACTACAGAAATTATAAAATTTAGACTGAAAAGTGAACTTGTAAAATCGTTAAAAGTGGGCTAAACAATGTTAACTATTAATCCAAGTTTTTGTATGGCATATTTAACAATGTATCTCAAAAAGCTTCGTGTAAGAGACAAGTTTAACATAAATTTATTATCTAATATTCGAATGCCATAGTTAGATTGAGAGGCTTAAATTTAATTAATTGCGTATTTATTTGGGAAGTAATACTAAAGTAGGACTGACGTATCGGAAATATTCAACTTAATTCTTTTAAAATTGGTGTGTATTTTAATGCGGAGTACCGATTCGTCTTTGTTTTATATTAATAAAAAACTGAAAAAGGTCAAGTTTTAGAGAATATTTTTCTGAAGAAAATAATATGGAACTTTCTTATTCGGGGTGGATTACTACTGGGATCTTAGTCTACACATCAAGAAATATTACTACAAATATAACTCTTCTAATTTCTTTGTTATCTCGACTGCATCTCATATTCTTTTGTATTTGTAGTAGGTATGATTCCAGTTTTAAAGTCCTTAGTACTCTTTAGTCCTTAGTACTCGAACCCTTTGTTTTAGAGACACCGTATGAATATTCATTTAGTTTAAGGTTTGAAGATGTTCTCGATCGCATACACACTTCACATTAATTCCTATCCACATGATCCTTGACTCATTGAACACTTGTAAGGGTATCTCAGCTTTTAGAATCTCATTATAGACCAATTTGACCAAATAGTGAACACTTGCACAAAATAGGGGACTTTCAGATAAAGGAATGTTGATAAAAAACCAAATTTCACATAAAATACTACTGGTTAAAACTCTACACTTGCTATTTTTTAATTCTGGTGAACACGTTAACTAAATTAGGATACCCCCAGAATTATTATCAATTTTAGTTGTTTCTAAAATCCATGGTTAAAGGGATATAAAAAGATATAATTTCTGGCATTCTAAACAGTAAAATTGAAAGCCTTTTTAATTGCTTTTATATTAAAGGCTTTTAAAATTTCAGCTTCCTAATAACAATTCTTGACATTCGAGTAATTCACCAATTGAATTGTTTTCAAATGTTTAAACAATCGATTTTTTAAAAGTTAAAGACATTTAAAATTATATTTTTTATATGATTCTATAGTTTTTTAAATTTTAATTTTGCAAGTTTTGTTTTGGCAGCCATTGTAATATTAGAGATTTTAGTCTAAAAATTGAGAAAAAAAATCATTAAACCAAATATTCTATTCAAATGAACTTATTTTTAACAGCATAAGACGCACATCAAATCGTTCAAAATTTTATTCTCAATATTCTTAGATTAATCAAACGATTAAAAAGATTTAAAAAAACGGAAAGAAAAGAGAAGGCAAATAAAGAGAGATTTGGAAGTTACCCTGCATTTCCTTTCTAGGAATCCACTTTGTGGATACATGGTTACATTTATTTAATTTCAAAACACTTTAACTAAAGAAGAATTCAAATTCAAGAGCAATTTAAAGATGAGGACTTATAACATTAAATTTTAGAAATGGGGAAGCATATTTTAAAAATAACAATTTTTTAGACTCATCTAGTTGATTGAGCTATTGCGGGTGCACAAAAATAGTTCTCAGCGAAAAATATCTAACTACACTTTTAAAAATTGCAATATTGTGACTGATGGTCTCACTGAAATGAGAAAATAACTTTTTTTCATGAAAGCGACTTAAGCACAAAAAATTGCTTATTTAAAATTTTTGGTTTTCTACCAAACTTTCTTACATTCTCATCCTAATGAGAAAGTACTGGTTTTATGTAAAATTTTACTTTGTCGCTTTTCATCAAACCTTTACGTTTTGAGACCCACTGAGTCAGAAAAAAAAAACGATTTTTACGAAGGAGTTTGTCTGCCTGTATGTTTGTAGTCTGTAGTATGTATTCTGTAGACGCGAGAACTTTCGAAAAATTGATAAGATTGGATTCTGCTTTGGCACACTTTTTTAAGGTTTAAAAAGAAAGAACAAGTTCGTCAACCAGCTATTTTGGACCAAGATTCAAAAAGTGAGCGCATTTTCAAAATGTTTGAAAGCACATTTTTTCAAGAGTTCAAAATTCTATGAACGGTTATACCTAGTACTCCAAAAGTCAAGCAATTTATCCTTATGACTTTTATCTGTAAAAAGAAAATTATCAGAGATAGAGCATTTTCAAAATCCAAAAAAAGAAACTAAAATGAACTGTTGAAGCGAAACAACGCATTATATGAAAAAAAGTCAAGTAAAAAAAAACGTTGATTTTTGAAAGCCCTACAAGATGAATATAACTTTTTTAATTTGGTAGAACAGATGAAAATTCAAAATTTGATCGTACCAAAAATAAGGAAAAATAAAAAATTCCATTTTTTGGTCAAACTATGCAAGATACGAAAAAAATTAATGAGCTAAAATTGCGCGCCCTGGAAAGACCTAAAAATTTATAATTAATCATTTTTCGATAGGACGCGTAGTTTTTGTTTTTAATCGTAAACAACATCAAAAATAAAAAAATTAAAATATGTTGTACTAACGACACAGGCTACGAAGAAATGAGAAAAAACTTGTTTATCCAAAAAAGAGCTATAATTTTTGATAGGATACGTAGTTTTTGCTTTATTCGTAAAAAATAACATTTAAATCAAAATATTAAATTTTTTGAAAAAACAACACATGGACGAACTAAAATTAACAGACAACAGTAGTTCGCCTAGAAGGATCTTTAAATTTATTATTAATCATTTTTCTATTGGACGAGTAGAGTTTCTTTCAATCGTAAAAATAAGATTGAAAATAAAAAAATAAAAATTTTGGGAAAAGGACAGAAAAGACGAAAGAGGACATAGGATCCTATATAGGACCCTATATCGGTTTCTGTATTAGACCCTATGCAAATGCGCAGTGGCTTTTCTTTAATCGTGAATAGCAAGATTAAACATTTTAAAAAATGATAAAAACAAAGAAATAAGAATTATTATGATTCAATTTTTATGTTTATTATTATGAATTGTAATGATTTAAATTTATTGAAATGATACATGTTTCAGCGCAGCTCAGAATACAATTTAAAGCAAAATAAGAAAGAAATATAAAAATAAGAATGATAAATGCAATTTGTACTTTATTTTGCAACATTTAAGTAAGCAATTCCAGGCAGAATTATATAAAAAATGTATTATATTTGATATAAAAATGTTGTGTATAATATAGAAAAATTGACATTTTGGACAAAATCGAGTGCGAAGCACGAGATACGCGATGAGAATGTGTTCATTAAAGCCGAAAGAGCTTTAACAAAAGAGTGTTCACAATCACAACATTACAGTTGTCTTTCCGTTGACCTTTGATTTTCAAAGGTCTTTGCACGAATGCGGGAGAAATGCAAAGACCGAGCGCGGAGTGCGATTGCCATAGCGGGAAGATTTTTTCTTATTACTTCTTACCAAATTTATGAAAATGGTACCATTGCAATAAAAATGATAGCTTCTTTCCTTTGTAAAAAGATTACATAAAACTTGACATAGTTCAATTTTTATTAATAAGTAGTTTTAGATTATTAATGGATACATTAGTTTTTAATTATATGAGCCATTGAATTCACTTTTTAAATTAAATTAGCCCAAGTTGTTGTACTGAATCTTGTTCCGAGCAAAAACGATCTTCTTAATTAAAGTACTTTAAAAATCTCACAAAATTGGTAAGAATTGAGCAATAAAAAAAAGTTTGATCGAAAACCAATCATTTTAAATGTAAAATTTCTTATAACCTAATGTTTTCCACGAAAAGAAATCTTATGGACTTATCTATAACATATCTATATGGATTTATCATGTTTGTGGGAAATCCGGCTACCAAAGCCCAACTTTTGGACCTCTGCAGACCTCAAACAAATATATATTCGCACTATCCTAATGGAGGTGAATGAGTAAGAATTAAAAAGGGTAAAAGTTGTAGAGCAGATTTTTTGGTGGGAAGAAGCCCTAAGAAGAGACCTATTCCGCTTCGAATATATCCGACTGCCGACCCAAGGATCATTAAGATGGCTATCTTCGCAATCCCCTTTTCTCTTTCATGCCCAACGGAGTCTACGGCACCATATCATCATTTCTTATAGGTTTATGTTTCCTGCGCCCGGTACCAAAGGCCGTTATCGAAAGACATCTTGTATTCTCGCCCTTAGAAACCGGTGCTTTGTAAACTTACACGATTATGCGCCAATGGACGTCCCGGGGAAGCGCGGAGAACATGCGATTCCGATAAGTCTCCCGGAATGAGAAACGCGTCGTGTTTCCACTTCCGGATCACGTAGTCCATTCTGGAATTCGATGCTGCAGTCCATCCAAGAAGGATCTTCTCTGAAGGGAAGGTAAAAAATTCTACCTTTGTGGAATATCCAAACGATTTCTTAGGGAAAGTAGAGACTGGGATCTGAATTACTGCACGGAGAAGCATTCTAATTAATTTTTAAATTATGGATTACTTAATGTAATTTTTATGAGGGGTACGTGAAAAGAATAACATTATAATACGTAGAAATAACTTGGTTGATTTTGATCCAAACAAATTCAATTTGATAAGCAGCAACATTTTATGAATCATCAGATCAAATCTATTTTAAATTTGGCTGATTCTACACTTCAAGTCGCAGAATCTTTCAGCAACAAAATATATTGTTTTTTTAAAGATAAAATCAGGCGAAATTTACTTTTCGCTAAAAAAAACATTTTTCACGAAAGTACTTGAAACTTCTATAGTCTTTGACTATATTAAAATGTTCCAATTTTCAACTTTAAAAAAACCAACACTTATATTTTTCGGAAATTTGGGCTAAATTGAGCTGTTATAGGCTAGATATTTTATGATTTTTTTTGCAGGATAAACCATTTCTGTGGATAAGATAATTTTTTGCATAAAATCAAATTTTCGCATTTTTCGCATATCAAAATTATCTCGACCTCAAAAATGGTTTAGCCCTCATAAGCTGATAAATTGCTTTCCTTATATAAGCAGAAACCTTCAAATAATATAAAAAAAGGGAACGCTCTCCAGAAAATATGCTTTCAATATTTTTTAAATTCAAAGACAATAATGAGAAATATTTTCTTTGAAATCGCGCCTTTTTTATTGTTTATAATATATTTGTTAAGTATCTGCTTATGCTGGGGCGGGGTGGGTACCCAGGGGCGCGGCCGGGGGACCCAATACTGTGGGCGACTACATTGGAGAAAAGAAAGAACTGGTTCTAAGGATTATAACGAGAACATATTAGAAGTGTGTAAAGTTTGCCGCCCCCCCTCCCAAGACAGTCATAACAACTTTTTGAATTTTTTTGAAAAATCGAAAATTCCAATTTTGATCACAGAACAAAAATAATGAATAATAAAAAATTCTTTTTCGTGGTCTAACTATGCAAGTTACAAAACAAGATAAATTAAAAAAATGCTGCATAAAAAAATACAAATTTGTGAATAAAATTTTAATAGGATTCGTGGTTTTTGTTTTATTCGTAAACAATAACATGAAAAGTAAAAAAAACTGAATTTTTGGGGCAAAAGACACAAACTACGAAAAAAATAAATAAAACAAATTTATTGACCCATAAAAGAGCTCCAAATTCGTTATTAATCATTCGTTATGGAACGCGTAGTTTTTAGTTTAAGCTTCATTTTAATCGTAAAAAAATAACATTGAAAATTAAAAATTAAATTTTGTTAATAACAAAATAGTTTATTTATAGGAGGCACAATTTTAAAATTATAAAAAAAGACAGTGGAAAAATAGGTCTATTTCAATACCAATGCATATAATCAAATGTAATAGTATAAATTCATTGAAACGATACATTGGGAAACAGAGAATAAAATTTAAAGCATTCTAATTCCATTCTAAGTCTATATGTCCAGAAATCATTATATCATAATCTATTGTTTATACAAAGATAAACTCGTGAAAGCAATAAACATTGGCAAACAGTTTGGGCAACATGAAACTTGTCTTGCACAGACTGCAAGTTTTAAAGCATTTTTGTCGCGAAGATTCAAGCCTTCATTCAAATAAGTAATTCATACCCTAATAGCATGGAACGTTCCGGGAACGTGTCTGGAACGTTCCCAGGGGACCTTCAAAACGTTCCAGGAACGTTCCCTGAGCGTGTAAAATGTCCGCCGCTTGGGAACGTTCCACTGGGACCTGATGGGAACCTTCCACTATTGTTATTTTTAATAACAATTATCTCGTAAACCGTTAGAGATTGGTAAAAATAGATGTCATTTTTGAATTTTGAGTACCGTATAATGTATATGCTACAATATAATATGGTATCTATATCATAAACGGCCATTCATTTTGATCTATCACTTATGGTTTATCGGATATTCATTGATAGTAATAACAATAACGATAATTTATTCTTTGAACGTTCCAGTGGAATATTCCTGGAACGTTCCCAAGTGGCGGAAATCTTACACGCTCAGGGAACGTTCCGAAGATTCCCGGATTATACTAGGTTCCGTGCTATACTAGGGTAATAATAACATTAAAATTACGGAAAAATGCTAAAATTACAATACAAGAACAATTATTATAGTAAAGTATATCAAAATATAGTAATATTTTACATTTCCAAAATAAAGAAATATATACTTTGATCTGAACTCTTAAAATGTACGCGAGTTTTTTTGAAGTACAAGAAATAGTTCCGTCTTTTTTCCACGATGCGATCGTACCGACACAAAGTGCGGCGAATTAGAAAACTGGGGTTCAAAATGATCCAGAGCCTACAATTTTCATCCGATTCGATATTTAAAAAAAAATTAAAGCTAATTAAATTCTGAAGAGGTCTGTTGAGGGAGATTTTGCTAAAAAGGCTCTGTTTGTTTTTTATTCCAGTGGCAAAATGCCAAAAAACAATAATTTTTCATATTTAAGCTGCCTGTTCTGTATCATCAATTGATTTTACCTCAAAAAGGTGAAAACTGATAGATTTACCAGGTGTATACATATGAAACCGGTATTGCCATCTAGGGGCCAGTAGGCACACTTGTAGGCACTGTCGGAACTTACCATTTGTGCTAATTGGCGTAT
>NC_046663.1:74219639-74231184 GCF_010883055.1 Belonocnema kinseyi
GCGAGGGCGCATAATTTGAATAAAATATTTGTTATCATTCTCTTGAAATAAATGTGTTTTTTTCTTGAAAAAATACCGGTTTCATATGTATACACCTGGTACACTCGATTAACAAATCCTAATAACTTAGATGAAGTTCGTGCAATATGTTCAATTGTTATAGAGAAATTTATGAACAAAATCGATCATTGCTGTACATCGAAGCCTGGAAGTTTTTTTCATCACGTTTTTATTGAATTTGTTTATAACAATCAAGAAATTATACTTTCATGTTTTATTTCAACGAAACAGTAATTTCACTCAATTTCGCGGGGAAAAACGTGATGAAAAGTACTTCCAGGCTTCAATGTACAGGCAATAATCGAACTTCATCTAAGTTATGAAGATTTGTTAATCGCTTGTAAATCTATCAGTTTTTCACCTTTTCGAAGTAAAATCAATTAATGCTACAGAAAAGGCTGCTCAAATATGAAAAATTAGGGTTTTTTGGCATTTTGCAACTTGAATAACAATTAAACAGAGGCTTTTTAATAAAATCGCCCTCGACAGACCTGTTCAGAATTTAATTAGCTTTAACTTAAAAAGAAAAGATGGAATCGGATGAAAATTGTAGGTTCTGGATCATTTTAAAGCCTAATTTTCTAATTTACCGCACTGTGCGACAGAGGGCTACGGCGCAACCGTAAATTAATTTTAGTAACAATGAAAAATTGGGTGCTTCAAGATGATAATGAACCCAAACATCAAAGTCGGCTGTGCAAGGCTTGGAAAGAGGAAAATGGCATCACGACAATGGACTGGCCTTCACAATCTCCAGATGCTAACCCAATTGGAAATGTGTGGGGGATTATGAAGTTCCAACTCGCTGGAAAACCGGTGCACGATATAAAGCAGCTGGCACGCAGAATTCGTAAAATTTGGAGCTCTCTGTCCGTCGTCTACGAAGAAAAACTGGTCGAAAGTATAATTAAACACAGGCGATAATTAGCAAACATTTTGTAATAAATTAAATGAGTTGCCCCCTTTTATATTTGCAAGCTAAAATGGAGTCATACTTTTTACATAAATAATTTGATCTAGAAACTCCTTCAAAGTACGTGTAGGCTTAATCGAAAGTTGTAATATGTAAATCAATCATTATATTAGCGGGCACCCATAAATAATGCATTTAGGTGTGTTATACATTTGTAATAAATAAATATATTTTGGATTGCATAGGAAAGAAAATTCATTAAAAATGCCGTGATGTAATTGCTGACAAGAATATTCCTTTCACTTTTACTGTTTTAATATGAATAATTAATTATTCATTCAAAAAATATTTTCTTGAAAAGGATCCGAAACATGCATTGGGAAATTTCTTAGGTTTAATATGGGTGAAAGGAAATTGGAGGAGACATTCTTACTCGACTGGTATTACTTATAGGAATACAAGTGTAAATCGAGGATATTATTTTTCTCTTTTCATTGCAATATAAAATATATTTATTTGTTTGAACAATATAATCTTTATGGGGGACTTGGAATTGCTTAGGGGTCGCCAACCAAGGGGGCCACCTGGGAAACTCCAGCAGCGCTTCCATGCCAGTCCGCCACTGTGCTTATATAGGGAAAGAACCCTATCATTTTTGAGGGCAGGAGAAGCATTTTTTTTTCTGAAAATTGATTTTTTTCATTTTTCTTCTAAATGACGTAAGACATCACAATGGAAAAATCCAATGTTTGGAAACATTTTCTATATGTCTACATTCTTAGTTTATTTTTTTTCGTATCTTCAGTTGTTTCTGAGAAAATTGGATCTTGTGAAAAAATGTTCCTGTCTACAAAAATGGTTTAACCCGCATAAAACAAACAAAATATACTTTAGATTTGAAATATATGTAACTTTGTGGAATGTTTATTTCCAAAATCGGAAACATATGTGTCGCCTGAACCCACGACGGCGTGGCTCTTGTACATTTACAATACTCTGAGAACATTATCATCTGAGCCACTCTGTCGTCCAAACATTAAGTTATAATTATAAAAAAATATAAGGATAATAATACGATTAGTGACCATATTTTTATTCTAATAAGGATTTTAGCAATGCATTAAAGAATTTAAAACTAATTAAGTTTAATATTCTTGACTATAGGAATTTAAAAATGGAGTATACCTTAGATTCATGTATTGGAAACTTGTGAATGTTTTTGAATTATGTAACTAACGGTTATTATTGCCAAAGACAATTATTATCTTTTACTCTCATGCAAATTTTTAAATTACAATATAAAATTAATATCCACATTAAATCTATGTATTTCACAGTGTCCATCATATGAATGAATAGAAAAGAAAAGCAAGGACAATATCATTGATAATTCATGAAAATTGATTGATGAATTTTAGAGTAAATACATTATATTTTTAAACAGTCAATCACGCCATTATATTTTGTTCACAAAATACCAGTTTCCAACAAAAAAAAAATGACATAACCTTAAGTAGTTAAAAATGTCAAGTTTAATTCCTGAAGCCAAATGATTTTTGTTTAAAACAACTGACTTCCGGTGAAAAATGCTAAGATACGCTATTATTGTTCAAATATTGCAAATATTCTTTCAAATCTAATAAGTTTTATTGACAATAGCAATTTAAGACGAAAAACACTAACATAATATAACGAGATTGTAAATCCTCTCTTATAACCGCGAGAATAAACTAAGATTGTTTGAAATAAAATTTTATCTTCTGCAAAATCAAATGTTTTGTTATTTAAAAAGTCATTTTCCAATATAAAATGCTATAAACGTCAACAACTGTTTAAAAAATCCAAAAAACATTAATAGAAACTGAAATTTTTTACAAAACTGTAAATCTCATTTTTAAAGTATATCGGCATTTCCGCTGAAAATCGCTAGTATAGTCTATAACTTTCAACATTTTTTAATCTTCTCTGAAATCTAATGATTTTTGACCAAAATACCGATTTCCGGTGTAGGTAGAAACTTAGGCTAACATCGTTAAAAAGTTCTGTTCTTTGAAATGCTTGAAACAAAATTTTTTATAGATTCAAAATACCCTCTTCTGACGCAAAACACAAGCTTAATCCAAAATTGTATCATTTATTCTAAATCTTGTTTAAAATATAGTGGTTTCAGTTTGAAAGTACCATTCCTAAGAAAATCCGAAATAGTTGAAGCTTATAAATTTTATTATTTCAAACAAAAAACATTGAATTTATATTAAATGATTTTTGTTTGGAAATACAAATTTCAGGTTCAACACCAACACAAATTAAAGTTGTGCAATAATTGTAAATATTCATTAAAATCTAATGATATTTTATTAAACTTACATAAACTTTCACAGAAAAAACTATGGTTTCACTAAAGTTGCGGCTCAAATAAAAGTTAGTACCATTTAGAACTTCAGTACCAATAGATACCTGTCGAGAGCCAAAAGCGTTGTTTTAGAGCGCACTTGAAAAAAACATGCAGGAGCATTCACAAAACAACCGCTTCCATATTATGGCTGGTAAGTTAGAGATCGACTGGCAGTTATCACCCGATGACTTGAGACGAAAAGTTTTTTGAATATGAATATTCCTTAATGTTTACAACTAATCTTTTACAAAAAAATGATGTTCCTTATTACACAAAATGTCGAAGTAGGCAAAACGAAAAATAGGTTCTTTATAAATAGGCGCAATTACAATTGCGATAATTTATAACACCAACTGAGGTATCATTTAGAGCTTATTTATCGTTTTGGGTTCCTTTTCAGCAAGTTATGTTTATTTTTGTTGCAGTTTTTTTGTAACCAATAATAGGTTCAAATGGAAACCTCAGTTTTTTCTGTGTTAATTTGACCGCGAAAGAGTATTTAAAAAGCATAAATGTTTATCAATTACCATACGGTTTTTTATTGTTTTCGTTATTAAGGATATTCTATGCCAATTTCAAAATCATTTGATCTTTAAGTTGATTTATAAAGTTGAAAATTTGTTTTGCTTAAATCGAATCAAAAAACACAAATATGCAAATAACTACATTGGAATAAACAATTATGATATCAACTATTTTTTTATTGTTTACATCTATGTTGCTCTTTTAAAATATGTCTTAATAACCAATAGACCTTTTTTTAATTTCATAAATTAAGTTCCAGATTAAGTCATTTTTAATTTTATTAAAATTTTTTTTTAAATCTATACAACTACTTGAAGCAATGAAAAGCCAATCAGGTTTTCAGCAGCAATGATTGCGAGATTTTTTACGCAGATGGTATCACGACTTTTTTTAGATAGGAAAACTGCGTAGATGAGTGAAGAAATATTAAATCGTAGTACATTCTTAGCTTTATTTCATTGGACAAATTAAAGGTTAAGAAGATAGCCCCAGAAGGTCGAATCTGCTGATAAGAACGTTCAGATGGGGCAAAAAATAGCCAGGCGAAAAAGTAGTTGAGGATCTAAGAATGAAGTACGAGCGAACAATGAAAACGAACGCTGAGAGGTTTACTCTCGTGGTACTCTAAGAGTTTCCCAACGAGGTTATCGGGTCGCTGGGATAAGGAGATTATATTTTACGAAGTACATGCGGAAAGAATGGCAGCAAAAAAATGAGAGCACAACATTCGCTCCGTTCAGGGAATTCTTATACAAATTTCCAGCTTATGTACGTACAAGTTCGAATTTCACGATTGAATTGCGAGTGAAATTTAACACACAAATGTGAAAATTATAAACCCTTAGAACAAACTGATCCAATTTTCATACAAAAGGAAAGAAATTTTTCCTGACTTTGTAACCCAAAATGGTCTGAAAACGTAAGAAATGGGACGATTTTTCACGAAAATGGGAGAATAATTGGTTCAGTTTTGAAACTAAAAAGCTTAAAGTTTTCGGAAACAGTTGACTTTGAAATCAACAAAGATGAATTCTCAAGAAAAAAGTTTAATTTGTAAGCGATTACATTCCAACTTGCATAAGAAGAAACTTGATTTGAGGATTCCGAGAGTTTACGCCGCGCGGCAGTTTTAGATGAGCCACCCTCAGGGGGATGGGCCGTGTTCAGTGATGTATGGAAAACGTAGCATCCCGAGTAAAAATGCTTCGACTTGAGTTCGACTTGAACTGCCCCCAATAAAGACATACTGAAGTCGAAAAGTTCCATTTGAGCATGTTTCAGTTTTGAGACGGAGCCAGACTTCAATTTATGTCTTGAAGACAAATTTCTATGCCTTGAAGACAAGTTTCTATGCCTTGATGACATAAATTGATCTCCTGAGTCGAATTTTTATGACTAAAAAACGAGTGGTTTATACCTTCGAGTGTAAACTTGTCCTAACAAAAAGGTTCATTCTGACTGTCATAAGATCTAATCTTTGTTAATAATTAACCAATCTTGTATATTTATGTAAAATATATATTCAATAGACTTATTTACGGCTTTTCATTTGTATTATACTTGCTTGACGATGATACCCAAAATGTTGTTTGTTTTTACGTATGAATTTTCAACCTACAAAGATGAATTTTCAAGCAAATGGTCAAACATTCAAACATGAAAGATTAAACTTTAAGCAAAATAGTTACAATTTTAACTACAATAAATCATTAAATCTTCAAGACAATAAGATTTATTTCTCAGAAGACAGTTGAATTTCCAACCAAGAAATTTTCTGCTAAAAAGATTAGTTTTCAATCTAAATAGAAGAATTATTTTTGAGAAAACAGTCGAATTTTCTACCAAGAAGATAAATGTTTAACAAAATAGTTAAATTTTCAAATATAAGAATATGAAATTAAAAAAATGATTTTTAACCAAGTAGTTGCAGTTAGAACTACACAGTTAAAATCTGAAGCAAAAGACATGAATGTTGAACAAAATAGATGCATTTTTAAACAAATAATTTAGTTCTCAATGAAGTATAGTTAAATAAATATTTGATTTTTGAACCTACAAGGAGGCCTTTCAAAAAATACGTAACATCTTGGGGGGGGGGGGGGGGGGGTCACCTCGGGCGTTACGCCAATTTCAAACTAATACACACTTACTATAAACAAAGTGTTCCGTAGGGGGTGGGGGGGGGTCAACAATTTCGGGAAAAAGTGTTGCGTCTTTCTTGAACGGACCCAATAACGTATTTTCAAACAGATAGTTGAAGTTTCAATAAAACTGCAATCAGAATATAGTGAAAGGAAAGAAATTTGAGAACTTACTGAGTCACGTTTCAAACGGAGTGAAAAATACTGAAAATAAAGGGTAAATGAATGTTCTCTTGGGAATGACAAATATGGCCTTAATTTCTACTCTTTGAAAAATTCTTGGCCCCGTTTGGTGGTGCTTCCAGAGCTTAACGTATACATATTATTCTTCCTCCGTGCAAAGCACGTTTCGGACTCTCCTTCCTGGTTTTCTACGACGGATGAACAGACAAGGATGGATTAATACGAACAGCATCAATCTACATCAGACTTGAAGGCTCGATTACCCCTGAGAAACCACCTCGTATTTACTTCAGCTTTTCTACCAAGCTTTTCACTTACATTTAATATTACAAAGCTTCTCAATATTCCAATATTTCTCGACACTAATAGGTCAATCTGAAAGCCAGAATCCTTCAATGGGTATGCATCTAGCGCGCATTTTTTATTCATTTGTATTCAATATCAAATAAAGTAATTTCTTATTATTTTGTCTCACCATCATTTTGCATATAATTTTACAGTATCAAAAGTGTGAAGCCTAATCTTTAAATATATATTTTCTAATACTATGATGAATTTTCCAAGTTTTTCAGTAAACGATTGCAAACCTTTTAGAAAATCTTAATTCAAGTCCAAAAGTAATAAAGTCAAACCTGGATTTAGTGATCTTCCATTTAATATTTCTAAGAATTAACGCCGCGGAGCGGGGATTGGTGAGAGAGGCTGCGCGGGATGTACGGTGCTCACTCAAGCGTGACAAACCAGGAGCGTTGTGGTAAGACGCCATGCCCTAAGAGCCTACACCTCTGTAATCGGACTGATCGGATTATTACGTGCGATCAGACATTGATAACAGCGCCATCTGACACGGGAATATATATCGCGATGTTATTGAAGCATTTTTCATGAACAAGAACAGTGAATATGAATTCATTTAAATCAAAAATGTTATACTAAAGTTGAAAATTAATTATTTACTAGAAGATTTTTTCTTAATATTTAATTGAAATTCAATTTTTTTCTGAAATGGTAGAGTTGTCGTAGCCAGTCAATAGGCTCTACGATTCGACAAAGACAACAAAGAAGAAGTATTGCATAAACAGATATACAGAGAGTATAATTATTTCGAAACGAAAAGACTTGTCATTGGAACACAATCGGATCGTCTCTGTCTATCTCACATGATGAAAAGAGAGGTTCCGATCGACTTGCACCAAAGTCCCAACCGCCAACTGTCAAGTGTTGACGTGAAAGTGGTGAAAACTGTGTTTTTCGTGTGCAGTTAATCTAATATTTGTAAAGTTACGTGATTTTTTGTGAAATATGTAACTTCTTCGTATGTCTGGTTAGGAAATTGCGTCCCCTGCATCGTGCGATTACGAAGTAGTGCGTACTTCTCATTCAAAGTTTTGAATTGCAGTGTTTCAATAGAAATAGACATATGTTTTTGGATACTGCTGTCTCCGAATAGTTTAAGCAGGAGAAATGACAAAGGCGATTCAGTATCTGAACCGATTATTCAAGAGAAAGCTCTTTTTTTAACGGTCCACAAACGTTTTAAGTAGGTAATTTATTTATTTATTATTTATTTATTATCTATTATTTATTTATTATTTATTTCTTATTTATTTATTATTTATTTAATATTTATTTATTATTTATTTTAACGTGTAACAGCAAATTTTCTTTCTCATTTCCGTAAAATATTTACTTTAGCTTTGTCTCCGTATCAGAAAGACAATTTTTAAACTATTTTCTATAACGCAGTAAAATCGAGCGGAAACGGTTCATAAGACTTTGGCTGATAGCCTGGATTTTATGTTACCAAAATCCCAGCATTGACATTAAATCCAGTTTTGACTGTATAATGGTCACGCGAGGCAAAAAACCGTTTGAATTTTCAAAACAAAAAATGTATGCCTTTTTTGTTGAATAACGAATTTTTTCATATTTTCTGTCTTTCAACAGAATTTCAATATTATGTATGCATTAAATAAGCAAATTTCATTTTGAACAAAGAAACAGCGTCAAAATAAGACGAGTGGAGAAATTTTCGAATTTATGTAGGAAAGTAAGCAAAGTAGAAGTGATAGGAGAAAAGTAGGGGAGGAACAGTTTGGAGAAGTAGGAGAAAAAAGCGCAAGGAAAGGGAAGGGAATTAAAGAAAAGGGAACAAACGTGAGGGGTCGGGAGGGGAATCATAGAGAGTAAGGGAAGTAGAGGGAGTAAGGGAAAGTGGGGAAATCGGTCAATTTAGTGTTGAAAAGTGAAGAAGAGGAAAGTTAAGGGAAGTAATGGAAGGGGAAGAAGGGTGATAGGAGGGGTAGCGTGGAAGAGAGAAGTAGGGGAATGTGGCGGAACTGAAGGGATAAGGGGAGATTTAAACGACTTAATTAACGTCGGAATAGGCTACGATTTTGTTTTAAAATTTTATATGAATTATGAAATTAAATGAAAGAATTTGTTATTAAGAAAGCTGCAAAGAATTTCCACTTGAGATAGTTTTATTCCGCAAAGTAAGAGATACGATATCGCAGAAGAGTTAAATCTTTTTATAAACTGAATTTGTGGAAGAATGAAACAGTGCAGATGATAGATAGAAGAAAAGTATTCTTTGTTGCCAATCAGTTTGCTTTGGGCATTCCACTTCGAATTCGCGGATATTAGACGATAAGCGAAAGGTTGGAAATAGTTGAGACTTGCGTTGAACTCAATCTAAACTTCAGTCTATGTTAGTCTCGCTTTCTTACTTCTGTCGATTTCTCATCGTGCATCTTCACTTTTCCACCTCTCTGGGTCGCAAGTGCCTTGAAATTCAGGTAAAGAAACTTCCAATGATTTTTATTTTTTTATTTTTATCTCACCATTACTTTAAAAAATATTCTTAAAGAAAATTATGCACCACTTCTCCGTTTAATGCATATTAAGATGATTTATTTTATAAGGCGCCAAATGCTTTTGGTATTTGAACAGGCACATTAGCTTAATTTGTACCTTTTTAGTCAACAAATTTTTACAAAAAAATGTAAAGCCCATTTTAAATTTGTCTGCATGAAGAATGATCCCCTTTTACATTACTATCAGTTTACATCATTTGCCGAAAACTTTTGAACTCATTTTTAAAAAATAGTAATTTTATATGATTTATTTCACATTTATCTAAATGAATTTGATATAGTACAGTGTACAAATAATTTATGCATAGCTTAGGCTAGCGCGCGTCTTCAGTTTCGAAAATAATTTGTTCATCAAGCATTTAATTCAATATATATTGCATTTTCAAAAAAATAGTTCAATCTTCAACCAAACAAGATACATTTTCTACCAATTTAGAAAATTTTTCAATTAAAAAATTAAGTTTTTAATTCGAAGAATCGAACTTTTTAGACAAAATTTGACTTTTAAACCCGAAATGACGGACTTTCAACAAAGAATTTCATTTCCACCCAAGAAAGATGAATTTTTAACCAAATAGTTTAATATCCAACCTACAAAAATTAATGTTAAAACAAAAAGGACGAGTTTTTATCCGAAAAGTTGAATTCTTAACTAAAAAAGTCTTTTCAATAAAGAAAAGAGCCAAATTAATCAAATTGACTTTTAAAATCCAAATTATGAATCTTCAACAAAATAATTAAACACTCGACTATACCAGATTAATTTTTAACCACACAGTTAACTTTTTAAAATACAAAACAGTTGAACTTTCAATCCAAAAGTACGGAATTTAAATCCACGTGGGTTAATTTTACGAAATAGTTCAGTTTTGAACTCCCAAGAGATGCATTTTCCAGAAAAATTCTATTCTTTACAACAAAAAAAAAAGATTTTTTAACCAATAACATGAATATTTAATAAAAAATACATTTTCTACAAAACAGCTCAATATTCAATCCAGTAGTTCAACTTTAACTAGATAATTGAGTTTTAAACCAATAAATATGAATTCACAACCAATAAATATAAATTTTCAACAAAAAATCTCATAGTTAATACGCCAACCAAAAAAGATTTTAATTTTTACTAAAGAACACGAATTTAACAAAGAAAGACGAATTTTAAACAAAAAAGTTGAATCCTCAACCAAAACAGTTTAGTTTTCAACTAAATAGTTCCATTTTTAACCAAAAGAGATGAATTTTGAAAGAAAATAACAGAAAAATTGCACCTAAATTGTGAAATTTAAAGAATTAAAAAGGCGTTATTTCTACAAAACAGTTGAATTAAAAACACAAACGTATGAATGCCCAAACAAAATGTATGACTTTTTAACCAATTAGTTAATTTCTTTTTTAATTCTTTAAACGTTAATTTTCTAACCAATTTTTCAAATTTCAATTTGAAACGATTAATTATAAACTGTACGTACAGCAGTAGACTTTTTAATTAAACAGAATTAACAAAATTAACAAAATTAACAAAATTAAAATTAACAAAAGGAAATTAACAAAACTGTTCAATTTTCGATAGAAAAATGAATTCTTAACGAAAAATATAATAGTTGATATTTCAACCACAAAAGATTTTAACTTTCAACCAAATAGTTGAATTTTCTATCCAAAGTAGTTGATTTTTAAACAAAATATTAAATCCCCCCAAAAAAACAGATCAATTTTTAACCAAAAAAATAGCTTCTTCAACAAGAGATAAATTTGCAACGAAAAAGAAAGCATTTTAAAATGTAAATAATACAATTTTCAAACAAAATTTTAAAACTTTTTAACCAAAAAGATAACTCACTATTCAAAAATACAATAGTAGACTTTTTAAATAAAAATAATGATCTTTTAACGAAAAATCTTCAGATTTTTAATATTTTTAATATTATATTTTTAATAACACATTTTTAATATTGAAGAAAAATTTGCCATACATCCAGGACAATTTTGCACCTTTGTTTACAAGAAAAATTGGATGAAGTTCCGAAAAGCGCTTACCTCCGATTAATTTGAAACTCCATATACCTATGTATTTTGACGCGCTGATCACGAATATGATGTGAAAATACCCGCAAATTTGATTTTCATGGTAAAAACCATGAAATAACCATAAAAATCATGTTTTTTTACGTTTATCTTAGTGAATAGTACAAAATTTATAAAAAAAGCTTAAAATAAAAGTTGTAGATCCTTTAAAAATACATATTTTATGTTTAATATATTTTTACCCTACGACTGACAGTTATCGAGAAAATAAGGGAAATGTCGGTACGAAGTGTAGAGTTCCTTAGGTCACACACGATACCCTTTTCAACGTGTCATTGGGGGCGGGAAGGCATCCCAATGACTGATCACAAAAATAACTTAAATAACACATGACTCCCTTTCCAACGTCTCAGGGGGGGGGGGG
>NC_046663.1:74231228-74243089 GCF_010883055.1 Belonocnema kinseyi
ACACGACCCCCTTTCCAGCATGTCATTTTGGGGGGTACATCTGTGACTGGTCCCAGAAAAAAAACTTAGGCCAGACACGACGCCCTTTCCAACGTATAATGGGAGGGGGGAGGCACCCCTGTGACTTTTGGTCACACAATTTGGTCACAGTCCTGGAGGCGGGAAGGTATCCCAATGACTGGTCACAAAAATAACTTAAATAACACACGACCCCCTTTCCAGCGTCTCATGGGGCGGGAAGGCACCCCTGTAACTGGTCTTAGAAAAAACTTAAATAACACACGACCCCTTTACCAGCATATCATTGAGCGGGAAGGCACCCCTGTGACTGGTCCCAGAAAAAACCTAAATAACACATGACCCCCTTAACAGCGTCTCATGGGGGCGGGAAGGCATCCCTTTGACTGGTCCAAGAAAAAACTTAGATCAGACACGACCCCTTTTCCAAAGTATCACAGGAGGCGGGAAGGCATCCTAATGACTGGTCTCAAAAATAATTTAGGTCGGACACAGCGCCCTTTCCATTGTGGCATGGGGGCGGGAAGGCACCACTCTGATTGGTCCCAGAAAAAACTTAGATCACACACGACCCCTTTTCCAACGTGTCATGGGGGGCGGGAAGGCATCCCTGTGACTGGTCACAAAAATAAATTAAATAACACACGACCCCCTTAACAGCGTCTCATGAGGCGGAAACGCACCCCTTTGACTGGTCCCAGAAAAAATTTAAATATCACACGACCCCCTTACCAGCGTCTCATGGGGGAGGGAAGGCACCCCTGTGACTGGTCCCAGAAAAAAACTTAGGTCAGACACGACCCCTTTTCCATTGTGTCATGGGTGGCGGGAAGGCATCGCAATGACTGGTCACAAAAATAACTTAGGTCAGACAACACGCCCTTTCCAACGTGTCATGGGGGGGCGGGAAGGCACCCCTGTGACTCACCACCGAAATAACTTAAATAACACACGAGCCCCTTTCCAGCGTCTCATGGGGGCGGGAAGGCACTCTTCTGACTGTTCACAGAATTAGACTCAACGTTCCAAGAATTTTTTATGTTTAGTATTTCTGCGATTTTTAATATTTAACGTCCATCCTGCCTTCCAGGAATTTCCTATACAATTTAAGTCGCACCGCTAAATGTTTTGCAATATATCTGTGATTTTTCATATTTATCGACTATTTTGTCGAAAACCGTCAGTCGTAGGGTAAGAACATATTCAAAATAAAATATTTATTTTCAAAGGATCTACAACTTTTATTTGAAGCTTTTTTTAAATAAATTTTCACTATTCACTGAGATAAACCTAAAGAAACATAAAAAGACTTTTAGGATTTCCACAGCAGACGTCATATCCAAAAGGGAGCTTTCATCCAGATGTATTTACACGAAGCTCGTTTGGTAGATAGAAGGGAGAAAGATGGAAAGTAAAAAAGAAATAAAAGTCTTTCCAATTTCTTCTATGTCTTCTATCGCTGAATTCTAGACTCGGAAACCGCGAAGTCTGAAAGGATCGATGGATAATTGCTTGACTGGCGTATATCCAATGAATTTCTTTACGAACGCGGAAATTTGCAGCTTACGGCCAATAACGAGTGCCCTAAATCTATCCCTACAAGAGAAAATAACCGGAAACTATCATTTTTAGGAGTACATTCTTCAAATGAGGGAAGTCAATAAGAAAATAAAATTCTTATATAAGTAATGTTATTTTAGAATTTATTTTATAAATTTCAATTATAATCTGCTCTAAAGCATAACTGACATGACGAATTTTCATTTAAAAATTTCAGACTTAAAGTTTGAAATAAAATGTTAGAAGCTTGAAGGATTCTTACTACTTAAATTTATTTAACCTCAGAAGCTATTTATCTAAATTTGTTTTCAATGTTAAGCTGTTTAAATCTGAAGGCTTCCAAATTAATAAGGTACAATTTTTCAACTTTTGTATTTCAAAACACATATTTTTGAAACCTGTTATATAAATTTGGGCAATTTTCAACCAATAATTATACCCACATTCAATGAATATATACAACCATTCATATCTGAAATAAATTCTTTAATGATAATTTTTAATTTGAAAACGTACGATTTTGTACATCATAAAAATTGCTTAAATTATGTTACAAATATGGAACGTTCCTAAAAATCTTGTTTAAAATTCAAGTACCAAATAGACCCAAAAATAATATCGCAACCGTGAAGTTCCAAGTCACAATGACAAAATATGTAAGGCCCTTTTGGCTATCAATCAGGAAGTACAAAAGCATAAGTCTCAAAATATAAGCCGCAAATAACACCCGGGACTAAAATCCCTAGAAATATATTATTAGTACTTAAAAAAAGACGAAAAATTTATAAATGAAAATAATCAACACTTTTGTGCAGCCACAAATCATGATGAAAGAATTTTTTTAAATAAATGATACCCATCGTAATAATCAATCTAGGAGATCAGATATTTCCCAATTTCCCAAAGATTCGAATTTACTAACTTTAAAACCATTGTTTTTTGGTATGAATATTGATAATGAATCATTTTTATTGAAAGAGTTAGGTGCAGCTTTCTCTTATTAATCCAATGACACCAGAAACTCATTTTCTATGAAAATATCGTTTATTGATCTTTTTATTTCGGACGGCAGTGTCGATTCCCATTGTGACGATAAAATAGATTCTGTTTCCGAGTATGTTAGAGAGATTAAAGTTCTTACGCAAGGCCTTTTTTTAACATAAAGTGCGTTTCCTAATTCATCTAATTACACATAAACGCTGGTTTCCAGATACTCATAGTAAAAAGTTTTACTAATTCAACGCATCATGCTTCATTATACGGTAAATGAAATTCACAGATATGACAGGAGTATCCCCAATTGTTTGTGTTTCGGGCAAATGTTAGAGCATCGAACTCATCCCATTGAATCTCAATTATCACCGTCGTGGTGAATTCAATTATTCAATGCAGAAACTTGATCGCAGTTTGAATGTGAGAATCCGCATCTCTGAAGTGAAAGCAAGTCTAGGTGTTTTGATCGACGCGAGTTATCGGGTCTTCCCTCCCTCAAAACTTTGCATATTCTCGGGCGTGTTTCAGAGGGAGTCGATTCATCTCTCGATTAATATCGGAGAGAGTCTCGGCTATATCGTGATGGCACTATGAGTAGAGCACATAACGATGTAATGTTACTCGCTCGCAACTAACGAAGTTACTACTCGAAACCTCGGTAATGGCTTCGTCTACATCACAATGCCTTCATGAAAATTCAATTCCACCCGTCGGGAAGCAAATTAATTATCGATGGAGTGCCGTAAAATAGAAATTTCATTTTCTGCAAGGCTTGACAACAAAAAGTTACACTAATCTTGTTAAATGCGAAACCCTCGACGATTCATTCACAGGTAACCAAATTGAGGTATTCATGAAAATTCTCAGGAAAATTTTCTCTAAAATTAAGTAATTTTCAGTTCTTAATAAAGTAGGGGTCGTTTATGGGCCGTGCATAAATCAATTAAAGTTTTTTTTAAATCTGAACTTTTTCAGGGTCCGTGAGTTATAATTGTTTTATTACTGTCCTTTATGAAGTAACAAAGTAGTTCAAATTGCAATCAAGTACTTGGGAATTCAACTAAAATAGATGAATTTTACACGAAAAATTTAATAGTGAACATTTTAACCAAGGAAGGATTTGCAGTTTAAGCTAATAACAGTTAGGTTGAACTAGAAAATAAACATTTTTAGCTAAGTAATTGAATCCTCAATCAAAAAGAATTTTAGAGTCAAAAAAGAAAAAAACTCCATCCAAAATATTGAATTTCCAAGCCAGAAAGACGAGCTTTACATCAAACAGTTGAATTTATAAATTAAGTTCCTCTCGATATTTAGAAAACAATACATATATTCTTAAAAATACATTAAAATGTTCAAATCCCTTACATTTATTATAATATTCAAAATAAAACATTGACAACTTGAATATTTCTTTGAAATACTTTAAAAATTTAAAAAAAATCAATTCTCATAGAACCCCTAAAATCTCATGAAATATGCAGAAATCCCAAAAAGTCCTTTAGTATTTCACACCATTTAATTTACTCTCTACAGTTCTCTAGGAATTCTATAACATTCCCTAACATTCCTTGAAATATTAAGAGCTCTTTGATATCTTTGATATTCTTCTAAAATCCCTTACAAACTTTGAAATCTCACATTTTTCTTGGAACAGTGTAAAATATATTACTGAATATAATTTTACTATTACTGTGCTTTTTTATATACATTCAATATTGTCGTTCTTAAATGATTAAAAAGGGCCTAGTGAAATTTAAAACATGTGACATTGGTAGAAAATTACGCTTAAAATTTTTTAAACTACCTGTTCTACTTGCAAAATATCGTGAAGATACTTGGCTTCTTTTACAGTTCTACACATTATAATTCATAATAAAAGTCCGAGGATGATTTCAGAAATATTTTTCAAATATTTCAGAATTTTTTTATTAATCTGAAACCAATTTTAATTCTTATTTGGGCGTTCAAGCCATCCATCGTATGCGGTCTTTTTCCAACAGTGTGTAACTCTTTTAATAGGATGTCGGGAAATGATGCTCAGTTTTATTGAAACGTAATATAACCTCATTAAAACTAGGATACTACCCTTAGAAAGTAATAACTACCCTCTGTAAAGAATATAAAATTACATTCTGTTCATGTTTTATTTTCGACGCAACTCTGAAGATACTATGGGTTTTAAATAAACCTGCATCATAGCTTAGACATACCAAAATTTATTTAATTTTAATTCTCGGAGTTTTGTATTAGTTTTTGTTACGCGATATTACTTTTCAATAACCTTTTTTATCATACCATTTTTTACCACGAGTGTTTTGAAGGCTCAGAAGCGGATCTTGAACTGTCTTTAAATCATTAAAGAAGCTATTAAATAATTATGGAATATTTCTGAAGTCTTTCTTGGACTTTTCTCATAAGAAATCATGTGAAGAACTACGAAAGAAGCAAGGTATTCTTCAAACGGTTAGTTTGAAAAAGTTTAAGGATAGTTTTCTCATAATGGCACAGATTCAAACTTTAAGTAAGTAATTTGTCTTTATTACACACAAATATTATAACGAACCGTTGTTAGACGTTTGAAGGCCTTGGTCCACGAGTCAAACATTTTTCTTTATTTAAAAAAATGTACATTCACTTTGATATCAAATGAAAGGAAGCAGGTGGGTGAGACAGCAACAACAAAATTTTGTTTGGGCCACCTTAATACAGATGAGACAGAAAGATTATTGATAAACGAAAGGAATTTTATTGAATTATCAAGTCGGAATTCTCGATATTAATAACGTTACTTCAAAGTGACACTTATGAGAATAAAATAGAAAAATGTATTGTATATGGCCAATATTCAGCAAATCTTCAAGCATTTAGCATCGACACTACCCAAGACCCTGTTATACCATTAAGGGACGGGAATGGCAATAGTGCTGAGGAGAGTTTCCAAGAAATGCCAGAAGAGCTTCTCCTTTCCCTTCTTTTTAGCTGGAGTCGCCGCAGGTTGACGGACGTTTCCTTAATTGCATTTTTATGCTCGTCCGGATTTCCGGACCAATTTCTATTACTTTCCAGTCCACATATAGGTACGCATTTATAGTTGGGCAGGATTGAGTTGCAACGACTCCTAATTGAATCTGAGAGGATGAAAAACTCAGAAAAAATTTTAAAATAAGGATTTACAACTAATTTTTTTTTCACAAATCTTGGAATTTATTATAAATAGATTCAAAATGTTGGACTAAAAATGCCAATCGTAATTATTTAAGAAAAGAAAAATCTAGTAAATAAATTTCTATTACAAGCATCGATATTTTTAAATACCCAAAAAGCTTTGAAATTTTTGAAACTCACTGACATTTAAAAACTTACGGAATCTTTTAATTTCTATCGAAATTCCTTGAGTCCCTCAATTATTGTAAGATTCTTTAAAATCGTCTAAATATTTTGAAACTTCGAAATCTTACAAAATCTTTCGAAGTTTTTTATAAATTCTCAAATTAAAAAAATTTTTCCATAATTCTATAAAATTCTTTGAAATTCCTAGGAATTTTTCAAAATACACTACGTTCTTTAAAATCTATGAAATTGTTCAAATCTCTGAAATCTTATGAATCCCTCGAAGACTTAAAATTTTATTCCATTCTATTTACTATCTAATGTTTTCTAGAAATTCTTTGAATTTCCCTAAAATCTCTTGAAATGCTTTGATACTCTTTTAAATACCTTAAAATTTACTAAACCTCTTGAAATTTCGAATATCTCTTCAAATTTCTTCAAAAATTTTAAAAACTTAGAAATCCCATGAAATCGTTCATGACCTGTAAAATCCACTAAAATCTATTGAAAATCCCTGAATTATTTTGAAATCCTCTGAAGTCCCCGAAAGGCTCCCAAATTTTTTTTAATCCCTTGAAATCTATAGAAATATTTTATAATCTTATAGAATATTTTTATTTCCTTTAGAATTTAATGCACCTTTCAAATATTGTGAAAGCCGTTTAAATCTTCGAAATCTTTTGAATATCCTGAAATCTTAAGAAGTCATTTGAATTCCTCAGAAGATTTAAAATATTTTGAATTTTTTTCATAATCATACAAAATACTTTCAAATTTTATTAAGGGGGGGGGACGTTAATTCGTGCAAAAAAGGCACGTTTTTAAGAATTTTTTTTACGACACAGTTAAAATCTATTTATTAAAACCAATGGTATATAAAAGCATGGCATTTGAAGAATATTTGGTGAAATTTTCATGCAGAAATATTAAAAAATACGGCAATGGGAGCAATTATTCGGAAGCGTCTCGGAAAAAGTAGGATTGCGGTGCCCCTGATGACTCGGTGCTGCATCATCTTAATTCAAAAAATCAAAGTTGTCTCGTTAGATAAATGCTTTCCCCAGGTAACGCTAGGACGATTTTTCGAAATTTCAATTTTTCTCTTTTTGGGAACACTTTGAAGTGAAAAACACGTTTTTTGCGAAAAAAATCAGGTAATTTGTTATTGTAAAATAAAAAATATTAATAAATTTGAAAAAAACTTTCCAGCGTTACCTCGTAAATTATGTACAGAAATAGTGTTTGAAATTTCAAAAGGATCGGTGTAGTAGTTTTGAAGTTAGGAGGGGGACCGGCTTTGAAAACGTGAGTTGTGGAAAAAACGCTACTAAACAATTTGGAATAAAACGTTCATAAGTGAGTTTTATCGGCTTTCCTCAGACTGAATGATCGACGCCAGGTCCATAAAGAATGTTGCTATCATCGATGATATCTAAAGCATCTTTTTGATCCTGTCTACAACGAATCCTGCCTTCCTTTGTCTGTTTTTCAGCTCTGAATCGTGTTTTCCTGCGCTGCACGGAGAAAAAGATATCGCACAATGATATCTCAAAACAGGTTCCGAAGCTTTTTAGGATATTATAATGTACTAACATCGCTTTGCCACTACTAGAACCCTCGTTTATATAGTATAATAAGATAATAATATAATGTAAAATCTTGTAATGTACGATATCACGATTTTACGCTATTATAATGTGATAATTACGATATATAGCTCAGGAATTACGGTATATATTGCAATTCATGCGATATCGTTTTCTCCGTGTGAGTCTGTATGAGGCACGGTTACTAAAACCGCTGTATCCTCCATAGTTTTGCTCCGATTTATCTCAAATTTTCACACAATCTTCTTAAAAGGTTCTCCATTCAGAAAATCAAATTAAAAAAGTGAAAAAAATAATTTTTAACGTTAACCCCCCCCCCCCCCCCCCCCCCCCTTAAATTACGTGAAATCTTTTAAAATACTCGATATTCTTTAAAATACTTCGAAATATTTGAAATCCTTTAAATAATTAATGAAGAAATCCCTAGAAATTAAAAAAAAAATTATGTCCAAAATGATGAAATCTTTAATATATTTTAAAATTTATTAGAAATTATTTAAACGTTATAAATACTCTGAATCCCGATATAATCCTTAGAAATTCCTAGTTACCTTTTGAATTTTCATTCCATTACATTTACTCCCTAAAGTTATGTAATATGTTGAAAACTTCATAATTCCTTGCAATATTTAATGTCTTAAAATTCCTTGAAATCTTTAAATGGTTGAAAATTTCGTTATTTGACATGGCGAATATGTTATTTTACCAAATAATCCAAGGAATTTTAGAATATTTTTAGGGGAAAAGTGAAAATATAGTTGCAGAAACAAGCAAGGTTTTTTTCGACGATAATTTGCGTTTATATAAGAGCATCAGTTCTTTGCACTCTAAATCCCGAAATTAATTCAATTAATTTACGAAAATTTTATAATTTCATTGAATAAATATTATATACTTTATATGTAAAAATAGAATTAGTATGAGATGAATTTAAAAAAGCTAAAGATATCTGTCATCTGCAAAATACATTTAAAGTTTCAATTCTTTCAGAATTCTCGGAAAAATTATTATTATCTCAGCATGGTTTGACATGCAGAAGAGTATGCTACGACGTTTCTGTTGAATTATTTGATAAGGACTTCCCTGCAAAATTATTTCTAAAGTTGAAAATTCCATAAAACTGAGAAACGACTTGTTTTCGAACTTGCAGCCGCCAAATTGTAACCCCTTGACATCCTACTGAAAAAGCTCCACTATTCCCGAGGATAAGTTTCTTCACTTACTATTCGAACTGTCCGGGAGCATCGGCCATTCGTTTCATCGACCAGGTCGGATTTATTGAAATTTTATGCCGTATCACGATGAACTCCGACCTAAAAGTTTTATCGAGAAAGGCGGTCTGTTAGTGTACTTCTTAGGTGAAAGGAAAAGATCAACAGATAGGGCAAGAAAAAGAAAAAAGACGGCCTCCTATTGCGAGAGTCAATGCCCTGCTAAGCTTCTTCCTTTGACACGGCTCCAAAAAGAAATTCAAAGCAAGAATAGAAGATCGAATAACCTCTTGAGACTGTGTCCGATTTCGCTTAGACAAACATCACGAGGTAAAGCCATTGCTCTGAATAATAATTCAGACCTGTTTCCTTAGAAAAATTGAGTCAGACATCCAAACTTCTTCATTCTAAAAAAATAATTTCGTTACATACTATTCATTGACAGGTTTGCTAAAAAATTTCGATTTCGAAATTTAACGACTTTTATAAGTATTTTTCAGGACACTTTTGAAAAATGCCGACCTCACACTCGAAGGTAATATTACAAATTTTTAATACGGAGTAGGTACATACATGACAATTTCAATTTGTTTCAAGTATAAGATTGACTTAAACTGTAACATGTTTGTAATTATAATTATTTTTAAAAGCGAAAACTATAAAATTCTAATTCTCTTTAAACTAAACAACTATAATAATTCTAATAATTAGCAATATATTTGATCTCGCTGGTGTTTCTACTTTGTTTTTATTAATAGTTTTATGGTACTCATTTGCTAAGAAATGTTCTTCCTCATTATGAATAATAATTAGCAAATACTTTGATTAATCAGAGAGGAAGTCAAAACATAAAAAATACAAAGATCAAGGAGTCTTATTATATTTTTGTGTAAACTTTAAAGTATAATAATGAAAAAAGTTTTATTAAAAAAAAACAAAGAATTTTTTAAATATTATAAAATGGTAAATAAAAAGGTTATTAAATATTTTTGGAAATCCTTTGGTCAATTCTAAGACATTAGACATACAAATAAGCCCTTCAGATTTAATTAATTAATCTACAACTTTCTTTAAATTTTGTTTACAAAAAAGAGTGACTTATTAATTAGGTTCAGTACCGTGAACTGAGGCTAAGAGGCGTGTGAGGGAGAAAGCGGGAAACGCTTGATTCTGCATTTAAAAATGCAGAATTTCTTTTTCTAGGCAAAAGACATAGATGCTGGCAACTAAAAATGGTAAAACTTTAGTTGCAAAGCCAAGAAGGACCAATATCTAGTTTTAAATACAGAATTAATGGTACGCCGCTCAGCCCTAGTTTACGGTACTTCGAAAATAAAAATGAAATTTAGGAAATAATTTTAATTAATGAAAAAAATAAAATATGAAATAATAATTATGGGTGTAAAAACTCACCCCAAAATGTGATTGTCCGTTTTAACAGGAGCACAGTCATTGACAGAATTTTTGGTGAGTGGGCCTTGGGTCACATCGACCCCCATGCTACCAAGATCTAAAGCGGCATAAGTCCTCCGCGCTTGCGCTCTTGTGATACCCCCTCCACCACCCATTACTTCACCTCCCCTACCACCACTTGTAACGAGTCCTTGATAAAGCTCTTCGTACAACGTACTGCCATTATCGTTGCTATTTAGAGCGTCATCCAGACGAGCTGGATCCAGGTGGTAATTCGGATTTTCAAAAGAGAGGAGGCCATTTTCTGTAACAAAGGTAGAGGAAAAAGTACAATAATTTTTCGAGTAACAAGCATCTGAAGACAAAGGTGCAAGTGATTCAGCTTTTCACACATTTATAAAAAATTCGCATTGTCATGATGAAATATTAGATAAAGTTCTACTTTTCAGTCTACTGGGAGTGAAAAGTACTTTTTTTGACAGGCATGATATAGTCGTTTTTGATAACTTTCTTCATTCTTAAAAGTCTGGCACATTATATAGCTCGTCTTCATAACTACTTTTAAAAAAATTACACCGCAATTTCGATGCGCATCAAAATTACCATATACAATCTTTAATGAAGTTTTCAGAAGTAGAAACCTCACTATCGCATTGGCATTAAACTACCGATGTGTTAACATAAATTACCAACCATTTTAGATACAGTAAAGTTTCGGAAATTTTTGAATAATTAATAATTCCTTACAATTTTTAGAATCTTAAAATTCTGTAAATTTCTGGTTATTGATAAAGTACAAAAAATGTCGAAAATTAATAGAAATTTCGAAAATGTTCACAACTAATCAAATTGTCTGTAATGTATAAAATTACAAAAAAAATCCAAAATCAGTAGTCGTAATGTTTGCAGAAGGAAGTGTTGGCTTGCCTGCTGCTCACCTTCAGCCTCGTCTTCTGCTCACCTTCAGCTCTGTCTGCAGCTTTCTTTAACTACACATTTTGCTTGATTCTGGCTGCGTCTTCGGTTTCCCTACGACTCACAGACTGCTCCTGCTAAAAACATCCTACTCATCCAAAAAACCCAAGTTTTACGCGCCTGCCCAATAAAATACTGTTTAACTCCGTACACTGCGAAAAAAATTACTTGATTCAAAGAAATGTAGTACTGAATACTTCTAATCAAATATTGCTTTGATCCAAGAAAATTTTTCTTATTTCAAGAAATAATGTTTTTTAAATAAAAAAGTCATTTTTATTATAAGTAAAATTTCTTTAGATCAAAAACCTATTGGATTGGACATATATAGTACTGCATTTCTTTGAATTAAGTAATCTCTTTTCTCAGTGTAGGGAGTAAAAAATGACGTTAGAGCTGAATAATGAAAATTATTAAGCGATTGGTTATTTGCGTTAAAATATCGTTTGATAGATTGGAGTAATTTTAATTGATAAGTTACCATAAATGAACGAAAAATTAGTAAGAATTTCAACCCCAATGCCTGCAGGGGTAGTTTCAAACGCCTGTAACTTCCTTTCTAATTACGCGATGTAAAATTTTTATGAGGGTTTTGGAAAGTGCTTTTTACACGCTTTCATTCTATTTTATCATTTATAACAAAAAAATTAAAAAATTGTTTAAACAATTTTTTCAATAAATCAATTGTTTATTTAACTTTTTTCGCAATTTAGGCATCTACGATTTTTTTTAAATAGTCTCAAAAGAAAGC
>NC_046663.1:74243189-74269886 GCF_010883055.1 Belonocnema kinseyi
AGTAAAATAGGATGAAAGCGTGTAAAAAGCACTTTCCAAAACCCTCATAAAAATTTTAAATCGCGTAATTAGAAAGGAAGTTACAGGCGTTTGAAACTACCCTGCAGGCATTGGAGTTGAAAATTCAACCCCCCCTCACTTGGGGAGGGTTGTTAATCCTGATCTATAAGTTTGTGGATTAACTACTGTTGGGTAGGCGAACATATTCCCAGAATTTAGAGACAATCGAAAAACATGACTTTTTGAGTTGGGGCAGTTCAGGAATAATGCCCCATAAACAACATGGGGATGGAGAATTTTTACTACTCTTTAATTCTTGTATTATTCCTTTTCGGCTCGAACGCGATCGCCTACGAATCGGACTGAAGATATATATGTTCGATGAAAAAGTCCCACTTTCCCCTTGATACATAATATACTATTTCATAGCACATACATGATTTCAGATTTTTTAAATACCAATATAGCGCGGCGAAAGTTGCACTTTTTAGTCCTTAGTGATTGGAAAGAACGTTTCATTATCTAAGGAGTAAAAAGTGACGTCAGAGGAGAATAATGAAAATTATGCATCTATGAGCTCACATTTTTGGCTCGTAAAAAGATATCGTCAAGCGATAAGTTCGTCCGTTGAATGGCCATAAATTAGAGATAAAATACCACGAAGTATTATAATTTTCCAGGAATTAACGAAAATTTCTAGAAATTTACCAAACCCTTAAACATTTAACCTTTTTTAAAAAATACAAAATTTTCTTATTTTTTGGTCATTTATAAATTTACCATAAATTTTCAAAATTTTATAAATGTTCGTAATTAGGGGAAATTTCCTAAATTCATATTAAAATTAATATATATAGTTTAAAAAATTCCTCTTTATTAGCAGCAATAATGTATGTGTTACAAAAAGAGTTTTAAATAATGCACTTGTTTTAAAAAATATCGTATATACCAAGGAGAAGGGGACTTTTTGCGACTCGTACATTTCTCTAGTATTTATATTCGGCTCGCGCTTACGCACTCGCCTGCGGCTCTTGCGCGCTCGGCTATTACTCATACTCAAAACATGCACTCGGCGAGAAAGTTCTGCTTCTCTCTTCTGTTGCATTATATATTATTATCTTTGTCGTGAAAACAAGTTTTCTGCGTTAAAAAAAAAACCTTTTCACTTCGAAAAAAAGCTTATTTTCCTTTAACTTTTGGACTAGAATAAAACACTTACTTATGTTTCTTAGAATGATAAAAGCGGCGATCACGACGCCTTGAAGATAGCGGCAAAGTACGTCCATAACGACGTGTCGGCGCTCATGTTGCCGTAAAAATCGCCTTGGTCCGTATTGGGAAGGGAAACGTGAAAAGTTTGCGAACCCTGCAGGCGTGTCGGTACACGTAGTTTGCAGTTTTCTCGGTATTTGCAAGCACGATGAGTCCGTACACCAAGAACGGTGAACTGCGGCTGAAACGTGTGTAGGTCTACTTAAGTCGAATCTCCTTGGCCTCCTTCCTTCCTTCCATCCTTCTCTATCCACATTTCTTCCTCGCCTTTCTGTCTGTTTGCACGAGACTTAGTATTGATTCCCTTCGGCCAAACGAGAAGGTGAAGATTTGTAAGAAAGTAGAAAGAGAAAGGGTGCAAGTAGCAAAGATCAACTTTCGAAACCTCCTTTGAACTCTCCTTCAACATGGAAAAACTTTCTCTGAATAAACATTTTCTTGTGGTGCTACATCTCAAATGGGTGACTAAAGATGAACTTGTTCTACTGCCATCTAAGGGACTAGCTAAATTTGGAATTTTACTACTACCACCAAATATGTTTTTATATGTCAACAACTAATTCTAACTTAAAATTAAGTCCGTCCAGACGACGGAGTCAATGAATCAGTTTATAACTATTACAATTTTTACATTTCATTTGACTACCAGGTTTACTTATTTTCATGGAAAGTAGTAGTTTCTGATGAGTTCTGTCGACGTATAGTCGAAACGCAATACACCAAATTCTCGCTTTCAGTCAAGTGTCGGGGGTTGCCTTCAAATAGCCTTGGACTGATTTCGGGGGGATCAAAACGTAAAACAGTGAGCGCCGCCTGACTCGTTTCTAATGGGAATATATATATATATATATATATAAGATCGCAACCACTCTCGCTCGGCTCCCATGAGAAAACTGAAGGAGCTAGCACTTCTAGGAAGGCTGATAACGGGGTGATTGAACGCGAAAGTTTGTTGTGCCTCTTATGTACTGAGAGTTTCTTAGTCTTGATTTTAAATAAAATTGACCAGTAATCAACAAGGAATGATTTTGATTATCATCTTTAACTGTACAGGTCCCCTTTATTTCGTTTTAATAATGCCAAGATGTTAAAAGAATGTTTAAACAAATAAAAATCGTGAAAAATCGTGAAATTGACAATTTTTGGACAAACCCATGTAATTTCTTTTTTAATTAATTAATTTCAAAATATCTAACGGCATTTTAAAGGAAACGAATTTCACTTTAAGATGGTGCAGTTTATGATAAGGTTCCAACCAAAAAGCATATTTATTTGAACATTCGAAGTTAGAAAATTAAAAGAAATAAAGAGAGAAATATCAGAAGGGCGAGCAAAATGCTTATTATTATCAATAATTTGAATGTATAAAAGGCTAATCTCTTTGTTTTCTGACGAAAAATAAGATGGTTTCATTTAAATAGAGATAAAAAATCAAGAACAAATTATTTTTAATGAAAAATTGGTTGGTAAAGTTGAAAGATATGAAAAATTCGTCGGAATTAAAAAAAGAAGTCTTTTCTACGAAAATATTTTTATTTTTAAACTAATTCTCGAAATAAAATTGTAGTAAAAAAATTAAATTGAACTGAATATGGGATTAAATAAGCTCAATCAACTTCGTTGCAAAGGTTGCACAAGACCGCCCTATGTTCATCACAAACAAGTTGGTTGCAACTTGTCCCTCTTTTTCCTGCGATACTGCAGTCACAGCATCGGCACTTCTTAGTTCGTATTTTCTCGACTTCTTCGATAAGAAAAACAATTATGCATTCATTATTTATTAATTGATTTATAATTGGAATTTATGAGCACTGTATGCCTACAATTAAGAAAAAAACTTTACATTAATATAAATCACATTTTTAGTAATTTTCACTTGAATTACAAAAAATCATTTTGAAACATCAAAATATCATGATATACTGTAAATATACGACAAATACGTTCATTTACATAAAAATATTAAATTTACTTAACGTGACGAAACTCGAAAGTAATGAATCCTCTGGGGACAAAACTGCCCCAAGCGCGCAGCATTTCCATCTCACTCGAAAGACAGCGAGCAACCGGAAACATCAACCACTTCACCTCACTATAGGATAGTCGAACTGAATTATGTATAGGGTCTGCACCCAAAAATCAGAAATATTTGTTTAAAAGTATTAAATGAATTTCGCGTGGGGCACATTTGTCCCCCACAGGATCCGTCTAGGGTTCAATATAACTACCACCTCACTGTCTGATTCAACATTGACTTGCGCTACTATCCATAAAATGGGCGACTTACGATTGGCATTCACTACTGATTTAAACCATCTGACCAAGTTTTCACTTTTACAATTGCCTCCTCAATGTCTAACTATATTTAAACATCCACTACTGCAAATGTTCTCTACCCTAGTTAACAAAGGTTTGCCTATACGTCAGCCTTTACTATTCCAATCATACGCTTACACCTCGCCTTATTTCACCCTCAACTTGCCTACTATTCAACGGCCTCATGATTACAGATTGTCCAACTGAGAGACTATGCATTGACCTACACTACTGCTCGTAAGCTTGCTCTTGCGTTTAACTGTTCGTTAACCAGAACTACTGAAATCCCCACCCCCAACCTGTCCCGAAGCTTATGCCCATATACATTCCTCTAGAATGATCCTTATTTTTTCAGAAATAATTTTGCTCCTACACGCGGTTTTGTTTTAATGCCTAAAAATTGTACAGTAGAACCTCAATTATCTGAGGTAATGTGGGGAGGAGATACTTCAGATAAGCGAAAACTCTGATAATACGGAAGAAGTACAACATTTGGAAGAGTTATCTATTTTTTATCTATTTTAAATATAAAAATAAATATAAACATTTAGCAAATAAAAGTAAACAACTTACGAATGTGGATTTATCTTTATCGTATAAGGCATTGTAACTAACGTGGCTCAAGGAAGTCGATAATAGATAACTGTTTCAATCTGCTCATTCGTTTCTTAGCTGCAATATTGCTTTGGATAACGCGGAGCCGCGGATAATCCAAGGCCAGATAATCGAGATTCTACTGTATGTACTTCAATCCAGCTCGTTTAATGTTTATCCATTCCGGCATTTAAAGTTTCCCAGAATACCTGAAATATCCAATATGGCGGCCGATTAAATAGACTAAAAATATCTAATGTATACAGTTTTCACATAAATATGTTTCAACTTTGCTAGGAAAAGAAGTTTTACTTTAAAAATAATTCGATGATTTTTGAAAACAAAATTGCAACAACAAAAAAATCCAAGATGAGGCAGATTAAACATTTTAAAAATAGCTCTTTTCAGCAGTTTTCAATTAAATCTTTTTAAACATCACAAAAAAGGTCATCCAAGAGCCGGCCCATTGAAAGTTTAATAAAAAGCTCATTTCTGTAGTTTTAGATGATATATTTAAAAATTTTAATAGTAAAAGAAGTTTGACATTAGAAATCTTGCGATAATCTACAAAATTAAAAACTTTTAAAAAATCCCAATTTTAGCCACCATACAGAATTTTAAAATGTTATTGACCCCTGGGATCATAGGTTGACGTCTAAAGTCCAATTTTCTTAAGCGAAGTTTTCAAATATGTGATTGAAAAATATAGAAATGAGGTGTTTTTGAAATATTTCATTGGCCATCATCTGTTTTTTTTTAATTAAAAACTTTCCTGTCCATTAGTCATTTTACAATCATTTATTTTTGTACAATATTTAAACACTTGTAGTTAATAATTATACTAAATTCAATCTTTCATCCTGGTTGTTGGACCTCCATTTTGGAATAATTAAAAATTTTAATTATTTTTTTTAAATTTGGATACTTTAAGAAATACACAGAGTTTATAGCACTAGGTGGAAGATCATTTGAAAAAACTGAACATGTTACATAAATTAAAAGTTTATGCACAATAGGTTAATATTAACCAATTTTCATACAATTTGGAGGAGACTGAACATAAAAAAGTTAAATATTCGAATGCTTCTATTGCCTAATACCTTTTTAATTACATGAAAATCCTTAAACTCTTTTTTTGATTTTTTTAAAAATCATTTTAAATGATTTCTTTTTTTATTATAAAGAATTTTTAAATCCCTTTATGTCAATCTCCGGGTCGACTTTGGCCCAGAGTTGGGCCGGTAGTCGGCGTTACTCGTTAACGAAAGATGTCTAATAGTTGCCCTGATGGTTGGTCCATGTTTGGGTCATTGTTGGGCCAATAGTCGGCCTAACTCCTTCCGAACTTTCTAAATCCTTTCATGCCGATCTCTGGGCCGACTTTGGCCCAGAGTTGGGCCATTAGTCGGCTTCACTCGTTAACGAAAGATTTCCCATAGTTGCCCTAATGGTTTGTCCATGATCGGGCCAAAGCTGGGCCAACAGTCGGTCCCACGTTGTCTGCCAAAGTTGGCTGTTTAGGTTGGGCCAACATCAGTATCTTATAAATATAAAAGGTGGCTCAAATTTGGCTGCCGATCTACGGCGGGCCGAAGTCGGTCCGACTTTGAATGAACGCACCTGCCTTTGGAAATCAACCAGTAATATTTTGATTAGTGTCTATTGCACTTTCGTTAAGTTTCATTCACGAAAACTTGGCCCCTATAGTGAATGAAAGGGAATAAAACTCATACAAATAAAATTTGCGCTTTTACGGGTAATTACATAATTCGAATTTCTCGTTATGTAACTAACTACTCGAGCTGCATCATTTACTTCCAAAGTACGCTCTTTCATTGGAATCGCGTCTCTTAACCAATCGTTTCGTATTCAATTTTGTACAATAGACACTCTTGCAGGCAGTTTGAAAGAATAAAATGGAGAAAGAGGAGATAAAAGTGTGAATAAGTCCGCAAGTGGTGCCCCTAGAAAAGCTCTTAGACTATGGAGAAAATATAGACGTATATTTAAATCTACTCATCCGCTGCGCATATGAAATAAAATTCAGTTTTATCGAATCCTCGACAATATTTACCATCGTATAGAATATTATGTAACTATTATATTGCGTACTACAGAACATTCTGTTTGACTATTTTATTGCAAAAAATGTAACTGTAACAAAATATACTTGTTTCGTCGTACAGAATAAATCTATCCTAATTTTGCATCTGAAACAACCGTAGCATGCTTCTTTGTATGCAATCAGCTACACTTGACTCCATATTTTATGCAGTAGTCGATATCAGGTTGACCGCCAAACTTTATGTTCAAAATTGCTTAGTTTTTCCCAGCGCAATTTTTTATTGTCCTTGACGATTGACATTGCCTCTTATGAAAATTAACCGACTTTCTAGGGTCACCCTGTTACTGTTCAAGATCTTTAAAAAGTAATTTGCATTTGAAACCTCAAAAGTTTGCACCTTTTCACTTACACTGACAAAAAAGTACTCTTGAATCAAAAGTGCTGGTGCTTTTGAATTCCGCATCATAAATACAATAGTTTATGTCAATAATACAACAAATTTTGCTATGAGTCAAATAATTCGAGTTTTTCAATCAAAAGTACAGTACTATAAATTAAAATATTGACGAAATATTGAAATATTGATATGAAGCTGAAGCGTATAAAGTTAAGAAAAATAAATGCACATTTATTTCGAAAAAATGTTGCATATAAAGTGTTAAATATACTTTTGATTTAACAAAGTATCTTTTAACTTCTAGAGAAAATTATTTCCGCGAAAAAAAATAATTTCGATTTGATAGTATCTACTGTAGTTACAATGAATGGCGCTTGGGAATACGAACAAAAGCATACACCATCTGTGATAGAAACGAATAAAAATAAATTTTGAATCATCTGTATATTCTAATATCAGATATAGATATGTATTTCTTTCTAAGGTAAAAGATTTCAATATGAAGAAAAATCTTGTTGTATGAAACATAGATGCAAATGTTTAAAAAAATTGCGTACTAGTCTGTAAGGCATAGTAAACTTGAACCAAAAGTATTAAACCTCTCCAATCTATAAAATATTTTTTATGCTTAAGCATCGTATATAAATGCGTTAAATTAATATATTTTTGAATCTTCCACAAAATTTTGAACACTTTCATATTGAGCTGGAAATATATACAAAAAACACTGAAACACATTTCTAGCCGATGTGATTGGTGTATTACATTTTGTTTCAAAGTTTGAACCTGGCAATTTGTCAGCGGACGACCGAATAATCCCGAAAAATAAAACTCCAAAAATGATAAAATTGCCGAAATTTCTTCGATAAAAAGATAAAATTCACTATAGTTTAGAATATTACCCTATTTGAAAATTCCAGAAGAACAAAATTTTACACAGAAAATTACCGAATTATAAAATGGCCAAACCAGAGAATTCCAGAGTTTAAAGAATCAAAAAAATTGTTTTGTTGAATATTATTTATTTTATATAAAGGAATAAAGAAATAATTTTATCAGATAAATTTCTTTAATGTTCAAAACTGTATGAAATAATTTTAAACAATTTTAAATAACAATAATTAAAGAGAATGTATTTCTGAATGATCAATTTTATTTTAAAATGTGCACAGTCTTTAAACTAATTTCTTGATATAATTTGTATACAATTATTGTAATTTAAAATTCAAGAAATAATTTTTATATAGTTTAAGCATTGATACAAAATTTCTTTGATACAGATAATTGATCATTGTGTTTGCAATAAATAAATAATATTTATTGTTGGAAAACAACCATTTTTTAATTTCCATAATTCAGGAATTTCACAATTCGGACATTTTTAAGGAGGATTTTATTATTTGTGAATTTTACAGTGTCGGAAAATTTGTTTTTCGGAATTTTTCAGTTGTCTCATTTAACTCATATACAATCACTGAACATTTGAAGAAAATGTGCCAAAATGTTCAGAAGCATTCCAAACTAATTGAATTTTGAAACAATGTATCTTTAAAGTTCTAGTTTTTATAAACCAATAGAGTAATAAAACAAAGTAAAAAGCACAGTTTTTCATCAATAAAATATAATAATTATGGTAGTATTGTTTATTGTTATTGAACTAAATATTAACATAAAGCAATAGGCAGAAATAAAACATAAGAATTATGTAAGAATTTATATAGAAAATAATATTATTCATTTTATGCAAGTAATTATTGAATAAATATTCAGATTGAATATTTAAGTCAAAACTTAAAATAAAAACGAAAGAAATAAATGGAGTATATGTTACTATTTAGCTTGAAACGATGCAAAATATAGATTTTGCAAATGTTTTTTTTATCTAACATTGTCTATTTTTGATCAGTAATTACCTTTTGCAATTATTAAATTAGTTACCCTTGTAAGTTTAAAAGTGACGAATGAATGCCATCAGTATTTATGGTATCGCCGTCAGCGTGGCGTCGTAATTATAGGGATAAGGTGTGCTGAGCAGAAAGTGAGTGACCTTATCTTTAGCTATATCAAAAGCTAGCTTAGGTCTCGCAAAAAATTTACTCATCGATAATTTTTTGTATAGTGTCATTGAGTTCGTTAGAGTAAGATTAAAGCCATGCTACCTAAAAATCCCCATTCCTCACTCAGCACTGCAAAAGAAAAATCTGTACGTTTCTCCAGCAATAATGCAAGTTGAGTTTTACTTCCGTTAAAAAAGGGTGTTTCTTTTTTTTCCTGAATACGATTTCTTCCGTTTTTTACTATCTCCTGGCCTCTGTATTTGCTGTTCTGTAACATCAGCCAGAATCTTTAGTATTTTTTCTGATGTCACAAGAAATATTGGTAATTTTATTTTAATATCATGTATTTTTTTACTTTCAACATTCATAAAGCTACCACGGAGATCTGTACTTGGTGGCTTTTATTCTGAGCTTATTAAAAGTGGTAAGAAGAAGATGGTAGCTATAACAACTCTAATGCGAAAAATTATAGTATGCGAGTTTAACCGAGCGGTGCGTGCGTTCGATTTTCGGCGATAGCGGATATTTTAATAAAGTACGTTTCTCATTAGTTATAAGTAATACGTCTTCCCTAACCAGAGTCAAAAATTATTTTAGTTTAGAATAATGTATAGAGTATATAATTTAAGAAATAATGTCAATAAAAATACGAGTAAACGGGAGGAGTGAATATGTGTCAGAGGTAAAAGAAAGTGTAAATTCTTTAGATTTTAACTTCTGGAAAGCAAATGTATTTTGTATTTCAATCAATATTTTCAGTCTTTGAATCTGGAATTTCTGCTAATAGATTATGGCTGCTATCAATTTATAGGACATGTCGTTTGCTTCAAATTTTACGTGCAGTTAACTTTTAGGTCGAGAACATATTTAGTTGAATCTAATCAATTTTTTAATAATTTATTAATATTTTATTTGAATCAAGAAAAGAAGAAACAATGGCACGTGCTTTTGAATTGATTATATATGCATTTGACCGAACGCGAAAGCACCGTTTGATGCTTCAAACCAATATTTCATTGATTCAGAAGTTTTTTTTTCTCAGTGTAGTAAATAAGCCAACATAGAAATGATTTGAAAGTAGAATTATTGTATTTGCATTTTGCTCTTCTGCTGCTCAATTGTTTCTTTTTAAGGAAAGGCAAAGTTAGAAGAGGAACAGAGTTGGAGTGAGTCGATATGAAAAGTTTGGACACGCTTTCGGTGTTAAGGCAAGACGAAAGAGGCTAGGTGGGGGAGAGGGAGATGGCAACAAAGAGCTTAAAAAATGCGAAAGAATCATACGAGAGTACAAGAGCTGTTGCTGTCGCCACTCAGGATGAGTCACCATATCGATTCCCCTCTATCAGAATTCCCAAAGAAAGTCGATTCCTCTTTTTCCCTTTTTCCCACTGTTACGTAGGTCGTTTCACGGAATATTAAATTTCATGGTCAAAGAACAGCTATGAAGGAAACTCCCAAGAGTTACACTCCTTGTTGGTGACTGATCAATAATATAAATCCAGTATGTACCAGAAACTTATATTTACAAATGAAAAAGACCATTATATAATTTAATATCACAATTATTAAAGCAAACTTGAGCATGAAGGAAAAAAACTATGATTTTAATCCAAATTCTCTGACATTTCTAGTCTTTTCAGATTAGCAGACACTCTAAGAGAGAAAGTAACGTTTTCTTATAATTAAGGGTCATTTCTTTAGAATTTAACGATTATGTTATGAATCTAACTCTACGGCGTCACGCAGATATCCAGTATCAAATTTATCGGAAAATGTAAAGCTTCTGTTTACCATGTTAAAATGGTGAAGGTCAGCTTTAAATAAAACAAGTTTTATAAACATATGCTTCGAACATTATTCACCTTCACCTTCACCTTCAAAGGTTTTGCATGCAAGTTGAGACGTTAAACAAGAATTAAAATTTTTATCTCAATTCTTCTTCTTCATCTGAATGAATTCTACTGGAAACTTTTTGAATCTAATTCGAGACTACCTTAAAAACTTTTCCTCTGAAATAAACTCCCAATCAGTGAAATAGTCGTATATGCCACTTGATATAGTCATATATGCGATTTGATATTATATACATCTAAGAAGAAAATGCTTAGTAATTGCAAATTAAAAAATAGACAAAAGAAGCTTTTGATATAACTTGTTTCTAAACGTGGAAACACATATTTTTGTGTTTAAACAAATAACTTGCAGTGTAACTGAATGTAAGAACGACTTCCTAAATTGAATTTCTATCGCTTCCAAATTATGATGCTTCATTAAATGTGACGCTTTTTGCATTAAACGTTTCGGATTTCACGCGCTTAAAAATTCCAGATAATATTTCAGTAAATAAAATCGGTTTTGACCAAATTTCCATAGTTGCACCGCTATTTTCAATTAACATTTTTTTCCGTATTTAAGTATGCTTGTAAGAGGTATTGAAAAAGGGAAGACGGAATTTACAATTGCATTTTCGACTCTTTTATTACCATTAGGTTAAAAATAAATGAAGTGAAATGGCAAGAAAATCGGATTATATTTACAGGTCGTTCGTCGCGAATTTCTCTGTTTTTAAAGAAAAATTCACATTTTTCAAAAATGTTCATAAGTTTATTCTTTATTATGTATACTAATAAAGACATGCAAAGAAAATCGTTATAAAGAAGCGTAAATCCTCTATTTCATATACTAAGAGGTGTTTACTATATGAAACTTAAATTATGTTGATGTTAAAAAAAACTAATTTAAAACAACTATACCACAATAGTAATTTTGTATGTTTATATGAATCGCTACGTTGAACTTAAATTAATTCAAATGTGTATAAAGACATCTCAGTAACTGTCACAGATGATTAGTGCTTCTTAAATTAAATTAAATAAAAAATCATGAAGAAAAAATACTAATTATAATGAGCCGCATTTTTATATTCTGTATGATTTTGAGTTGATATTCCGTTTTCGAGAAAGATGGATTTTTTTGTACGTAGAGACAAATTCGCGAAGAGCGAACGTTATATTATCTGCTTTTATTTATCCTTCCACGAGATTGATATTTAAGTCATAACAAAAAAATGGAAAATCCAAGTGGAAATTCGGACTTATTTTTTCTGTACACCCAAAAAGAGACTACCTTCGAGTAATTTGAAATTCACTGTACCTATGTATTTTGACACGCTGGTCACGAATATGATATTGAAAACAAAATATCACTGAAGGGGAATACAGGAACTTTGATGTTTTTTAAAAGAATTTTCTTTAATATTAATAATTATTTTATTAATTTAAGCTTTTTACACATAAGCATTGACATCAAATACTATTAGAAAAAATTTATTTTATTTTAATTTCATTGTAAGTATGGCTCTTACAACTGCCTGAAATTAAAAGTTTATGCACAATAGGTTAATATTAACCAATTTTCATACAATTTGGAGGAGATTGAACATAAAAAAGTTAAATATTCGAATGCTTCTATTGCCTAATACCTTTTTAATTACATGAAAATCCTTAAACTCTTTTTTTGAATTTGCTTAAAGACTCTAATATATGAATTTCAGAACTGACTGCTAAATACATATTATTTTATTTAAATTGAGACTAATTATACTAAAATCCTTACAAATTCACAAACCACAATGCGAAAATTTTGTTGGTGCAACAATTTCAAACATTTTTTTACTAGCTGATAGTATTTAATACTCCAAGTATTTAATAGTATTTAATATTCCAAGCATCGGAAATAGGAAAAATTCGTAATATTATTGAAGAGTAGAGTTGTAGTTATGGTCGCTACCGCAGAAATTAAAATCCGGAAAAAATAATACAAAATGGCTGATTTAAAAACTTTGAAACTTTTTTTACCATAAATAGTTTTAAAAAGGATTAAATATGAATCAATGATAATTCTGGCAGTTTTGACGATAAGCACACATTTACAGAATAAGCTGCAAAAATTTCAGCCCGATCGGTCTAGTAGTTTTTTTAAAATTATGTCAACCAGGTCGAGAAACGTTTCCAGAAAAATGAGTTTATGTTTTTGCATTTATGAAAATGCTCGTTCGGCACGCTTGAGACACTTGCATTTTTTTGCATGTTTTGACACGTTCCTGAATTTTCCGACCAAAGTAACCGCTTCCGCAACATTCCTACATATATTTAATACAAGAATTCGTCATTTTTAGAAAACTGATTTTTTTGAAAAAAGTTCCTGTACTACCCCGTTTATAATTACATAAAACTTTAGTAATCACTGCTAATACTTTCAGAGTCTCAGTGTTTTGCGGGGTTCACACCGTGACATTAAAAGTTAGTACTTCAAAAAGATTGCAATCAAAGTTTTATAGCATAAAAAATGTCTTTTATGTTCAATATGTTTTTTTCTCTAAAGTCATTAATTTATGAGAAAAATTATACCCAATAAGGAGAGTTGGAAAAGGCGAGAAGATTTAAAGAAATTTTTCCTACCTTTACTCTCCATAACCTTTCACATGAGTGTCCCGCTCATTATAGGAGACGACGGAAAAAGGTAGGGGTTTGATTCAAATCATTTCTTTGAAAAATCATAGGGATCCCTTCTCACCCGATACAAGACATTCGAGAGGGGCAGGGTTGTGACTTAAATTATGTTTGAGGCTAGTGACAGGAAAGAGCCCCCCTCTATGGGACACTGGACAAGGTTAGGGGTATGACTCAAATTATTACTTTAGTAATTCATAGGGTTTCCTTCTTACCCGATACGTGATTTGAAAAGGTGTAGGGTTGTGAGTTAAATTATTTATGCGATTAGTCACAGGCATGCATTTCCCACCTCACCTGAGAGAAAGGGATCATGGTGTTATTTACATTATTTCTGTAATATGTTAACGGGGTGATCTCCAACCCCATATGCGATATTGGAAGGGGGTGGGGTGGTGACCTGAATTATTTCTGTAACCAGACACAGGTGTGACTTCCTGCCTTTCCATGGGAACCTAAACTATTTTTGTTACTGATCACTAATCTCAGGAATGTCGCAAGTCCCAATTTTAGTAATTATATAGGCTCTTATTGCCAACATTTTTCTGCCTTTATCGAAAAATAATGGTTTTTAAGAAAAAACATGTATCACCTGCAGTGACCTTCGACACTAATCCAGGGACTCCGATTTCGCAGGGTCGAATGAACGATTTCTGTTGAAGTGAAACTATAAAGCAAAATTATGCAACTAACGCGCTGAGAGTGCTGCTCTCGAGATGTTTGTCACGCTTCACATAACACAACCTCCCTTTCGACCCTGTGGCTCCTTCCATCACGATAGTGCGGAAGCCATCAGTTCTAGGAACGAAAAAATTAAGTTTACAGAATCCAGGTTTCAGTTTACTCGGAGATACTCTCTTTTCGGAACTTCATCCCAGAATATATACGAAAATAAAATAATAAAACCTTTTTCAGATATAATAAAAAACTCCATAAAAGGCAAATATGTCGGTATGATGCAAGTCGATATTTGCGGGAGGAGGCACGAGAGGTTAGAGGCACACAATTCACGTCGATATGAAAGAGATTATTTTTACCGATATTGGTGCACGGTCTGGTAGGTCTTCTCTTTAGTAGTTCCAACTACCTATCAGAGTCAGGTAAGTATACTGAAAATGTGAAAATATAGTTTCCAGAAGGAGTGAGGGTGAAGAGGGGGGGGGGGGTAATAGTGTTTAAGGGTTGCGTGCGGCGCCGCACACGAATGGCGCCAGGACGTCTGTGCGCCAAGGCGAGAGTGTTCCTATATAGCCTGTTACTCACCGTTACAAAGTGGCAACGACCAGAAACCGGAAGTTACGTGTTTCTGAGGAACTCTTATCTCGATCCAAAACCAAATTACGATAAGAGTCGATCTCGCGCGTACTAAAATTCCAAACACTAAAGAATTCCACTTTTTTAAACTTATTCTAAGGCGCCAATTTAACCCTTCGTGTGTACACTGGCTCTTTGAAGGAAAAATCCAAATTTCAAATTCAAATTTCCCTCGAATATTTTACTATAATTCAATTTTTGTTAACAACGGTTCAAAACTTTTAAATTTGGCAACTACTGAGACATGAAGCACATACTTCAAGAAGTATCCCTGAATTTTTTCAAATTGTTGTAAAGCTTTATAACCCTTGGAAATCCGCTTCTTCCTTAAAAGACCCAGTGTACGCACCGTGTCTCGAAAAATAAAGTGTTCAAACGCAGGATTAAGTTTCTCAGTGAATAACCCTAATGGCTAAGCAATTGAAAAATTATGTGAGCCTGAAATCCGTGGATGTTCGTGAAAAGATTTCAAAGAAATTAGGGTGTTTAAAATAGATCAAAGGATTTGAATGATTTGAATGATTTTTAAGGATTTAAAGAAATTTCTAAACATTAAAATTTTTTGATAAATACTTCTAAATTCGGACAGAAAAGGTTTGAAAAGAATAATAATTTTCCGTTGGAATATAAGACAATTTTTGGCCATGAGAATTGCAATTATGATCTGGTAGAGAGAATTTTACTAAAAAAATATAATTCTAAAATGAAACAAAGATTTTCTGTTAAAATCCTCTTCTTCTAAATCAGAACTAAAATTATTTTCCAAAATTACGGTTTCATGCCAAAAGTGTTCTGTTCTCGGTCAAATTATAAATCTTCGAAAATACCCTGTCGTAAAGTTTAAATTATAATTTTTTGTGGAAATCGCCAGTTAAAAAAGGAAAACTATAACTCTTTACAAAAATTTACTTTCTTTACCCTTTACCCTTTTTGACAATTCTTTTGGAAAATTCATGATTCCAAGTAAGAATTATAATTCTTTTGAAAAATGTCATATTCCAAGCTAGAATGATCAACTTTTGGCCAATTCCCTGTACTAACTCAAAATTAAAGTAGTAAAATATATTATATCCCTCTTAATTTGCATATTTATACATTCAAGAGAGAATTCTCGGGCACTGTATCAAATTTCCGGTCATTATCCGATCTTCCCGATGGCTCAGACAGGTACACGGTCTTGAAAATTAATTTGAGATTACCTTAATCAACAATAAATTATATCAGGTATTATTTTGGATGATGCATAAGTTATTACAATTAAAATTAATACAATTTATTCCAATATATAAAATAATCATTAAATACTATCAGCTAGTAAAAAAATGTTTGAAATTGTTGCACCAACAAAATTTTCGCATTGTGGTTTGTGAATTTGTAAGGATTTTAGTATAATTAGTCTCAATTTAAATAAAATAATATGTATTTAGCAGTCAGTTCTGAAATTCATATATTAGAGTCTTTAAGCAAATTTTTCTCAATTTAAAGCAAACCAATCCAAAGCTGTAATTTTTCACATTCAAACAGTTTTTAATTGAAAATGGTAAAACTGAAGTGTTAAAATTTTAGAATTTTATATTGAAATACTCTATTCAGGAGTTCAGATTATTTTAACAACATATTTTTGACAGTATTAATCAGAGCGTTCAAAACTGAACTGTTTTGAATAAAAAAATTCAAATTTGCTTTTCTTGAAATTAAAGACTTTCAGTATACAAATTGAAAAACAACCTGGCATATAAACGCTTTGGAATTAAACAAATTCTAATAATAAACAAAATTTAGAATCGTGAGAATTTTTCAAACTGAAACGTACTACATGGAATAATTTAAAAATTAAAATATTCAAAAGTCAGAAATTGTATCCTCCAAGCATTCAAAATATTTTAAAATCTGGAACTGGAAATGCTTGAAAAATAATAATTTCACACTGCAATATTTCACGTAACAAAATTGAGTTTTCTTTATCATTTCAAACGTTCAATTTTCAACATTTACAAAGAGATCTTAGAAATAGTAGGATTTCAGATAAAAATCGACGGCTAAGAACTAACATAGCATAACTTAATATCCCTAACTTTTCAGGAGAGGAAAAAACTAATTTTCTGACTGCTTCTAACGAAAAATTTAGTTGTGCTATTCGGACAAAGTCGACGATAGTGGCGTACCATGGGATTTTATCGAAGAACTAAATACTTCCATCGAATGGGGTGCGAAAATTTGAATTGGAAAGCATGAAAACCTCATTTTTGATCAAATTGAGCTATGTCATGCTGGTTCTTAGCTGGTTCTTAGACCGCGTATGTCTATAGACCCAAATTTTACAACCATACGTGCTCGAACAATGGGCCTGCCGCTAGTATAGTAAATTCCATACCGCTCGAACAGAAGAAAAAACAATCTTTGTAAAATTATTCCAAGAAACAAAAATTGAAGGCATACTAAATTCATATGACCCACACTATTCTGATCGAACAGAATTATTAATCAGGAATTGTCATCCTGTATTAAAAATGAGTGAAAAAAATAATATTATGAAAGAATTGGATAAAATTAAAACTGTGCCTTGTAAATATTAAAAAACAAAACAAATACAGACCCGTTTTTTACATAAGTAAGATTCAGGTTCTATTTTTATAAAAAATGTGTTTCTTTTACACGAAAAAAACATGTTGGCTGTAAAGTACTCTAACGGCCTAGCTGGTAACTGCGTCAAGTTGCTTAACATTATCAGACGGCCCTGATATGTATATTTTGTTGAATTTTAATTCAAGCCAAGTTTAGCAAAAAAACCGTTGCTACAATTGGAGGCCAGGGTTATATTAAAAAAGCATTTCAAATTATTCTGATTTAATTTCCTGTCGGACGTGATACTAAAAACCTAAACTAAAAGAAAGGTTTTGAAAAGTTGGAATAAATTCTTATTGATCGGAGACTTTAAATCTGCCTTTGATATACTTTTAAATCACTAGAAGAATGTTTTATGTAAAGAAACATTGAGTTCACAACTTTTAGGATGAATATATTGGCAGAATAATTCATTTTTAAGTGAAATAGAATATACTCAATGGGAGGTCTGAATTATATAATTCGTGACTCAATTATGTTATCGAATCTCATGAATATTCCAACAATGTCAGTAAATATTCCGCCGACTGAAAAATCGATACAATAACAATGGATATTTTCGAGTGAATCTCTAAACGGGAGTTCAGAATGTAATTTACTTGAAATACTATTTCATATTCCGCAGTTCGAATACATTTTGCATGTATTCCTCCCATCTGCTACCAGCTGCTCTTCCCCAATGGCGTCCATATGCTACCTTATGCCTCTTAAGAGTGCCCTGAGGATCTACCAATAACTTTCAGGGTCCAGCCGGTGTTACTTCTTTATAGGTACCCCTCAATGTTAAAATTTCTACTTCCATGAATCAAATTTTTGGAAAAAGTGAATTTTTTATGTTAGCCGAATTCGAAGTTTAGAATCTTGTAAAACATTTTATTCTCAATACTTATTTCACATCTGGTTCAAAGGACCAAGGTTTTATCAGGGTGGCCGAAGAACTTCATTTTCAAGAAATCCTGACTTTTCCCTAAATAATAATTTTTTATTTTCCCTGAACATTGATATTTAAAGACAAAAATTCTAATATTGTAACATTTTTATTATAACATCTTGTATAAATGGAATGAAAATATTTTAAACTTAAATTGATAATTTTTAATTTCTTATTGTTAGGGCTACCACTGACCAACAAAAAGACCAAATGTGACTAATGTGCATCACTAATGTGGTAAATCTTTTTTTGAAATTAGAAGAATTAACAAAATTGCGATCCATGAGACTAAGAAACAATTCAAATGAATGGCATTTTTTTAATCCAAAAAATTCCACTGACTTCAGTAAAATTAAAGTGAATTTACTAGAAATTAAAGGAGATTACAAGAATTCGTTAAAATTCATAACATTTAAAATAAGTTTAGAAAAATTCAAGAGAATACAAAAGTATTGGATGAAATGCCTAAACGAAAACTAAAAAAAGCTGCGTTAAAGTAAGTAGAATTTAAAGTATTAGGAAGAATTCAAGTGAATTCATGAAATACAAAAGAATTATAAAGAATTCAACAGAATTAATAAGAATTCAGGGTAAATTCCAAATTAATTCGAATGAAATGCGAGAAATATGGGAAAATCTCATCAAATCTTCGAAACCTCAAGATATCTGTCACTTATTGTAAATAAATTTTTTGAACTCCATTAAAATAATATAAAATCCCGTTAAATTCTACGAAAATTGATGATATTTCATGAAATCCGGGTAACTTGAATAAAACACCTTGATGGGTTTTCAAGTTCAGTCAAATTATTTAACTCCTATAAAATATTATAAAATCCTTCGGCATCTTTTAAAATATCTGAAACCCTTATAGATCATGTAAAATTATTCCTTATTATCCGAAATCCTAAAAAAAATTAAAAACCGCATGACAGTTTTTTCACTCCACTAAAAACCATTTCAATGCTAGAGAATCCCTTGAAATTTTTTAATTTCTTGAAACTGCCTTGGAATGTTTTAAAATACCCTAAAGTGTTTGGAATTCTCTTCAATTTTTTAAATCTCCCGAAACATTTAAAACTTTTTGAAAAGTCCTTAACCTTTTAAAAAACGCTATAAAATCTTTAAAATCATTTGAAATCCCTTTAAATGATTGAAATCTGATAAAAATCTTAGGAATATTTTTAAATGTCCTAAAATATTTAAAAAGAATTCAAGAAAAATCATAAATACGTATAGGCTTTAATTCAAGAATAGTTAACTTTTACTCTTACTCACTCTTAAGAATAATTAAATCGTACTTTAATTTATTGGAAGAAAAGTAACTAAATGTTCTTTTCATTTAAAAAAGTGACTATATCTAAATTTAAAAAGAGACTAAAAAGAGATTGTAGATAAAAGAAGTTAGTTAAAGTGACAGTAGGAGCCCCCATTCTTTGCTTGTTATTTACTTGAAGTGCTTTGTACGAAAATTACCTACGTCTTTTCATTCATTTTTTTTTAATCACTGACTTTCTCTTACCAACAAAATTATCTGACTTTTCCCTAATTTCCAGGTTTTTCCTGAATTTCGACCTACCTGTTATATGAATCGCATAAAGAAGCACAACTTAGTTTAAATATAATTAAATTACTCTGGCTGAAATATTATAGTGCTTATCCACAAATTGCAATGTTTTAGAAATCATTTTATTTGAATTATAACGCTCTCGAATTTAAAACACTGGAATTTAGATGGATTTAAAAATAGAACCTCAATTTCGAAGCATTCAAACAGGCGCGCTTTGAACTTGATTTAAATAAAAATTATTCATGCATTTTTAAAGGATGCTGTACATTTTGAATATTGTAAGATCAAAAATTATGAAAATAAATCATTTGGAATTTATACGATAGGTTTCTCCTTCGAATTCCTTCAATTTTGATTGCTTACAATTCAAAACTGTTTGAAACTACACTGTTAGAAAAAATTTGTACAACGTCACACCGAAATGCGAAGTTGTAATGATACGGTGCGATATTTTGGTGCGAAAAAGCATCTCTTCTGCTAAAATACACTTCTCTGGTGTAAAGTTGGTGAATTTACGAACTCTCAACTTCCCAGTGTTGAAAATACTAACAAATCACACCGAGGAGATGTGAAGGTCTTAATCTAAACTTAAAGTTTCACTGGAAAGTGTGAAATCAAACACTAAGCCGGAACGAGAATAGAACATTTCGATACGTGTGTGAGAGGTGATTATTTAGCGATTAAGACGTTTTTTGCACTAGCGAAGCGAATGAGAAGAGTCTCATTCGCTAAAAATCACCTCTCCCACACATATTGAACAGTATTTAATACCACGAAAGGCGAAAAAATCTTTTTAAAATTGAGATTTTGAGGTTATAGTGGTATAAAAATACAATCGACATTATACGGTGCGAAAACTAGCACCGGTAAGTTGCTTTGCGCGCGCACGCGCAGTTAACTTGGGTAGGCTTGTGCGAGCTAAAGAAGTTACAATATAAATTTATAATTAAAAAGATAATTTTTCAAGGCAAAAAATGTCAACAAAATTGTTTAATTTTCATTTTTAGAAACGAATTTTAAACTGACACAATAAGCATTAACCAAAAATGGACTAGTTAGATTTTCAGATAAAAAAAATGAAATTTTCAACAAAATAAATTAATTTTTAATAAAAAAGCTTCACTTTTAACAAAAAATGAAACAATTAGATTTTCATTTAAAAAATTAAATTTGAATAAAAAAACAATTAAATGTACAACAAAATAGCCCCATTTTCAACCACAGAATTGAATTTGCGTACAAAAAGTCTTCTTCAAAAAAAGACAAAATTGCAATAAAATACATGAATTTTCAACCACTTAGTTAAATTTCAACTGAAAAATAATATTTCAAAGAAAAATTGAATAGTTACTTTTTCAGTTAAAAACAACTATCAAACCTAAAAAATCAAAATTTCAAAAAAGAATTTATATTTAGAAGCAGAAAATCGAATTTGCAAAAAAAAATCATTTAATTTTCAAACCAATAATTTCCTACAGAAAACAGAAATTTAAAATTGTATGAATCAATTTTAAAACACCAAAAAAACGAAATTTCTACCAACAAAGATTAATTTTTAACTGAGAATGGTCAATTTTCAGTATAAGAAAATGTTTGTTCAACTAAAAAAATCGAATTTTCTACAAAACGGTTAAATTATCCAACAAAAAATCAATTTGTAAACGAAAACAATTATTTCCTATTAAAGAAAGATGAATTTACAACTAAAAAAATAGTTTAAAAAAACTTAGACAAAATCCTTACATTTTCAACTTTAAAAATGAATATTAAAACTAGAAAATAAGTATTTAACCAAAAATAGAATAGGTACATTTTCCGAAAAAAATTTAATTTTCTGCAAAATAGTTTAATTTTCGATGTAAAAAATGAATTTTCAACTGAAAACATATTTTTAATGAAAAAAAAATCGAATTTACAACAGCATAGTTACATTTTTAAACATGTAGTTGTATTTTCAATTTAAAACAAAAACACATTTTTTACCGACAATGGAATGGAATGAATTCTCAAAGAAAATTGAAAAAAAATACAAATTTTTTTTATTATTTTGTATAAATTTCAAAAGGGGTGTAAAAGAGTGTAGAAAATTTTTGCAATTTTAGCATGTTATATATAATTTTATACCAAAAGAAAAGAAGTTTTATGAAAAAATGCATTTTCAATCAAAGAAATTAATTTTTATTGAAAATAGATCAATTTCTAATAAGAAGAATAATTTTCCACCAAAAAATATTAAATTTTAACTGAGAAAGTTCAATTTTCAAGCAAAAATAAAATGACCCATTTTCAACAAAATTGTTAAATTTTCAACTTTAAAAATGAACATTAAAACTAAAAAATAAGTATTTAACCAAAAATAGAATAGTAACATTTTCAGATAAAAAAATTTATTTTCTGCAAAATAGTTTAATTTTCGATGTAAGAAATGAATTTTCAACTGAAAAATATTAAAAAAAAAAAAAATCGAGTTAACAACAGAATAGTTAAAATTTTAGACCTATAGTAGGATTTTCAGTTAAAAAAGATACATTTTTTACCAAAAATGGAATGAAATGAATTCTGAAAGAAAATTAAAAAAGGGGCACAATCTTTTTATATGGTTTCTTAAAAATTTTAAATGGGGTGTAAAAGAGCGCGTACAAAATTTTGTAATTTTGCCGTGTTGTATACAATTTTAGAAAAAATAAAAAACTTCATTCTTATTTAGCCTGCTCGTGCATATTTGTTGCTCAATTTTCTTAAAAGTTTATGTTGGTTTAAAAAATGTGCTTTAGAATTTGAGTAAGTTTAGGAGATATTCAGCAATTTTGAAACGATTGGAAAATAACTAAAACTTGTAACAATTTGTTAAAAATTTTGTATGCTTTCACTTTGAACTATTTTATACCAAAGCAAAAGAAGTTTTATCAATAATGCATTTTCAACCAAAGAGATTAATTTTTAATTGAAATAGATTAATTTCTAACAAGAAGAATAATTTTCTTCCAAGAAAGATTAATTTTAACAAAATTGTTAAATTTTTAAATAAAAAAAAACTTTGAACTAAAAATAATACAGTTAAATTTTCAGTACAAGAAAATTATTTTTTAACTAAAAAAAGCAGATTTTCAACAAAAATGTTAAATTATGAACCAAAAAATCATATTGCAAACAAGAAGAATTATTTTCTATCAGAGAAGGATTTATTTTCAACTTCAAATATAATTTTTTAAAACAAGTTTAACAAAATCGTTAAATTTAAAAATTTTTAAATTCTTAATACATGAAAACTTTACGAAACCTTTAATGTCTTAAGATACTTATTTCAATATTACAAAATTTAGCGTTTACAATTAGATTTCCATTGTAAAATAATTTTAATTGTGAATAATTATAAAATGAATTTAACAAATTTTAATTTATGAAGAAATATCTCGTGATTTTAAAAGGAGAAAACCATTCTAAAAGTACCTTTTTGTATAGTATTTAAATAACTTAGGAACATACGTTTAGCAAACGGTTGTACAGATTTGGCTTTAACCTAATGGTCCAGTTTCAGAAATATATATTTCTTTTATCGTTTTTCAGCAGCTGATTTTACCCTAAACATAAAGAAGATTAATATACACTTTAAAACTAAAAATAAGAAAGGTCGGAAACTCATACAGTATTCTGTTAGAAAATTTCACACATTTTTTAATAAAACTCCTTTCCACACCACCTTCGAAGAAAAATTTTCACAACATTTTTATCAAATGACAAGTCTATTATACTATTATACTTGAAAATTGAGGAATCCTTTTTTCGCAAACAAAAAGTGTGAAAGTCCTTCGTTTATCGACTTTTATTATAATTTATTTGTTTGACATATATATCTATTGTATCTTATCGAAATTAAATACAAAAATATTCAATTTTAAGTGCATTTTAATACTACAGTTCTTAAATGTTTCCAATTTTTAGAAATAATTTAACTTATTTTATATGTAGTAACTTTTCTTTTTAATTGAATAGAACTTATTCTAAGTAAACAAATTATATCTTGAAGCATACGGGGATGTATCTTCTTTCTGAATTTTTCAAAATTTATTTCATTACTTATTTTTATTGAAAATAATTGAACCTCTTGCGATTAAAAGCTGGGATTCAGCCTGAGAAGAAATGTGCTTGAAGTAATTTACAAAAAATCGTTAGAATTTTGTTTTTAAAGAATGATAATTGTACACAATTTCAGGACGCATCTTTTTTACTTCTACAAGAATTTTTAGATTGTTCTGCTTTTTAAATAAGTTGATCCTACGTTCTGAAGCTCTTCTAAAGTTTAAATTATTTTTGAATATTATTAATTCTACTAAATATTTCTTGGATTTATTCGATTATTTACATTTTTAAACTTTTTAATCATAGTGAATTAAAACATTTTGCTTTTAAAACCTTCAACACTCTTTTTCGAAATGTTAGGAAATCTTTTGATGTGTTTAAAAGTCTTTTTTAATTTTCTTTTAAAGTTCATTTTTCAAAATAAAAAAACATTAACAATTTTCGCACAAATATTAGGAAAATAATTCTTTCTTTTTTAATCTTGTCAGACCTTCTAATCTTCTTATCTTCAAAAATTATTCAAATTTTTACTGATTTTTCTAAATTCTGTAAAATAAAAAAAACGTAACAACAGAACAATGCAAGAACTCTCAATAATCGCACTGACTGAGATGAAAAAGGTACGTTCTCACGGTCGACACCGAACTTTGCACCTATAAAGATGTGGGATAACTCGCTTCAGTCGCAGAACGAAAAACATTCACTTATAGGTGTGATTCAGCGACTTTTTTCTAATAGTGTGCACGTTTTTATACTGATGCTATAACTTCTTTTTTAAAGTTCGGAATATTTTAAGGTTAACACCTTTTTAAATTTTTTACTCTTATAATTTGTAATTCTTTTCTATACAAAGTTTTTAAACTTGATTTATATATTATATTACAAGTATTCCAGATTCAAAGATAAGTCTGGAGAATAAAAAGTGTAAATACATACACTAAAAAGAATTAAAAAGGTTTCAGAAGTATCCTTTATATCTAAAATTCTTTTGAGCTAGTTTTGATGAATCTGCTTCACAGAACAAATAAAAGATAAAGTTTAGATCGATTACAGGTGAAAGATTCGCCACAACAGAAATTACCCTTTCCAGATAAACTTTACATGAATCGAAGATAATTTCCCATTTTTTAACCTTGCCTGCATAATCTTTCGCCTTATAATCGCTCTATTTTTATTCGAGTCGTGGCGAGAATTACGATGCCATCGCTATCTATCGTCGTTTAACTTCATTAAATTGGAGATAAATGGGGATTCTCATCGGTCAGTTGTTTTTGTGCTTTTTGCTAAATGGTAATGAATTAGTTCTAATTTGTCTACAATAGTGTCATTTGTTTCGGAGGAGATATATCAGGAAGAACAAATTTTTTTCTTTTTTCTGTTGCTGATTCTACATGTTTTACCGAAATTTGCTCACTTCAGCGTGACGCAGTAAACGAGATCGAAATTATTCTCCTAACCTCGGTGAAACTTTTGCCAAAATATGTTTAATTTTTAACCGTTGCAAGTCTTACCTGTAACAAATTTTAACTTTTGTTTTTTCTGTGATTGTTTTAAATCAGGTGTCCCGATTTATAGCTCCAATTCATTTACATTTTGCCGTTTTCCCATTTCTGGTAAGGACGCCGTAGAGAATGACTGTTTTCATTCCGTCGTAGAATAAAGTTTCGCCCAATAGCATGTAAACTTTAGTGGGAAATTTTACATGCAAAAAAATATAACTAGTTTTTTCTGTGTTATATCTAAAGGCTTTTAATTGTAAAAAGTAAATTAGAAAGTCCTCAGGCATTAAAAATATTTCTTATAAGTAGATAGACAAAAAATAATTTTAAAAAATAATTATGATATAATGTACTTCTTTGTTTTGAATTCTTTAGGTTGTTCAATTTATTCGGTGTATTTTATCAGTTTGTTGGCGCATTATGTTTGACGTATTTTTATAAGTTAAAGCCCTCAAATCTAGAATAAACTTTAATAATAGGCCAAATTTTTCACAAATTAATAGGATAATTGCAACAATAGCGTGCGACCTTTCAGAAGTCTTCCCTGTTTAGGATTTCTCCCTCGATTTCTCCTTTCATTTTGAACCATTAAACATTTGACAAATATTCATAGGCTCATAAAATAATAATTTTCATTGCGAGCATGTCAATTTAAAATACAATACAACATGAAGGTATAACAGATAAAATCCTAAAAATCACTTTTGTGAAATATCAAATCAATACATTTTCTTTCCTAGCTCCTGCTAAGAGTTGAAGTTGAAAAATTAATTAATTTGAAAAAGTGCAAAATTTCTAAAAAATGGCCCTTTATTTTTCTCTTTCTCGCATAATAATTCAATACTTACGGGGTTCAATACTTATGGTAAATTACTTCTACTAAAGCTCATTTAGTATAGAATTTAGTAAATTTGCCAATGGTTTAAAAAAATGTATCTATATTTTAGACAGCGCTTTAACATTTAAAAGTCTAGACGAAATTTTATTTAGTCACCCGGTTAGTGCTCCGATACTAGTGTGACCCGCTACCATCTGTCGGAAGTGAAGCGTGCATATAAATGCATTTCATCTTTTTCTCCAAATTGACAATCACTATTTATACAGCTTTGAATGTTTCTCTCTACTGTCTTTACTACATTTCCGACTTCTAAGACTATCTTTTTACCCACTCTAATGAATAATAACACCATGCAAATGAGGAATTGCTGATAGCAGAAAATATCTTAGAAATTATTCTTACAGCCATATACGACACTAAAGGCTTTTACGATGTGACTTGACATTACGGAATCGAGTATTATTGCACGAAGCCGGTCCCAAATCGTGCAGCAGATCGTTTAATAAGTTGCAGGAGCAACTAGGTACGTCAGATCGCCGATAAAGTACACTCGTGTCGTAAAAGCGTTTACATGAAACAAGCTATCGTGCCGAAGCAGTAAACCGAATTAGTTTAGAGTGAGAACTGG
>NC_046663.1:74269986-74280189 GCF_010883055.1 Belonocnema kinseyi
ACATTTTCCATCAGAGTAAGATTTCATAAAGCCGAAACCTCTCGTCCAAGGGTTGTGAAAATTTCATCACTGCAATATCGGTTTTATAGGGTATGTGGTAAAACCAAAAAGCGCTTAAGTCCGTTCTACGATAGCGAACGTGCCAAAATGAGAGCTTCGAGGGTTGAAGGCAATGAGCTAAAGTTAGCTGGGAACGAAAAGTGGTTAAAAGATCAACCTTACTTACCTACACCTTTATACTTTAATACCACTATCATAAAAAATGGCTATTCTATAAATATTGATGAAAAAAAAATACTTAAAAGACGACTTTTATCCTGCTCAGAAACCAGACATGCGCGATAAGTGCAAAATTTTTTTCTCATGCATTTTTTAAATTAAAATATAAAATCCATATTATTAAAAAAATTTTGTATTTCCTCGTATCTATTATCTAAAATAATACATCAGAAAGGATAATGTTTCAGATAATTGAGGAAAACTGATATCATAATGTCAAACTTAATTTATAAAATTTCTCTACAATACATAGAATATCAGAACGTTGTATTTTATTGAAAATACCAATTTCCGGAAAAACAGTGAAATAATCTGAGTTCATTCAAAGTTGTAACTTTAATCTTTGCAGTCAAATAATATTTTTTCAAAATTATCTTTTTGCTGAAAAAACGCCAACATACCCTCACAGAAAAAATGAAAAATAAAATGTACATCGATTCCAGGTGAAAGCTTCACCACCACAAAAATTAACCTTGCCATATAAACCTCACATGAATCGAACATTATTTCCGATTTTTTACCTTGCCTGGATAATCTTTCGCCTTATAATCGCTCCATTTTTATTCGAGGTGTACCAAGAAATACGACGACAGCGCTATCTATCGTCGTTTAACTTGATTAAATTGCAGGGAAATGGGGATTCCCAGCTGTCAGTTGCTTATTGCACTTTTTGCTAAAGGGTATTAAATAAGTTCTAATAAGTCTACAATAGTCTAATTTATTTCGGAGGAGATATATCAGTAAGAACAAATTTTTCCGTGTTATCTGTTGCTGATTCTACATGTTTTACCGAAACTTGCTCACATCAACATTAAAAAAATTAGTAGGAAGCGATAGTAACGAAAAATTTTATCACGTGAAATATTGCTAAAATATATATATTTTTTCGTTTTGGGCTTTCTTCATAAAGATCATGTCTTTTATTTCATAAAAAACCTTAATAAAACCATAACTTTATTCTCTGAAACGCCAAAATTTAATATAATGCCAAGAGCTGATGTATTAGGTTGAAAAGGAAGCCAGAGTGGAAAAATGACTAAAGTTAAGACATTACTGAAGAAGCTCTTCCTAATCTAAATGTGAATCTAACGAGGATACTCTTCCAAACTCTACTTTGCGTTTTGCAATTTCGTCTTTGTGGCTTATTTATAGTAAAGAGAGATAAAAAATTAGATTATTCTAACGACTGGCTTATTTCTCAATTGACTCATATAATAGAATGAGTATTCAGTAAATTTTCCAATATGAAATATTTAATAAAGTCGGACAATAAGCTCTGCAGGAAATCAATATCTAAATTTGCTGCTTGTTATAATACCAGACATTTATTGTTTGTATGTTTTCAGAATGATTATAATTTCTATGAAGTCTGGTAGTAATTCGCACATATGTGAAATAAATCCTCTTATGGAAAATAAATGTCCGATAGAATTCCTACTGTTTTGTTCTTTAGAAATAAGCACGTTTACTCATTCAACTTCTATTTTTAGTGTAAACGTTTTGCTTTTAGAAACAAAAACGATAGATGATCCTTCATTTATTGTCGAGCAGAATTCTTTTCTGCTAAAAACACAAAAAAGTGGTCTGACCAGCGGACTATACCGGCATATCTATATGTTTTTGGGGTCTCTGAATCCGAATCTGAGGCCAAAATAACCCAGTTGGCTCATAATTTTTCGTAAAACGCAAAAATAGACGTAAAATCGAAGAAAAAAGCGATTTTTCGTGTATATTTTTTCAATATTTTTTTCCCCATGCCCGCTGGACTTTATCAACATATCTATATGTTTTTTGGAACGCTTAATCCGAATCAGGAGACCAAATAACCCAGTTAGCTCATATTTTTTCGAAAAACGCAAAAATAGACGAAAACAGCGATTTCTTCATGTATATTTTTGCCCAAAAAACGTCTTCACGTCCGTTGGTCTTAATCAGCATGTCTATATGTTTTTAGGGTCGCTGAATCCGATCCCGGTATCCAAATAACCCAGTTAGCTCATATTTTTCAGAAAAACGCAAAAATAGACGTAAAACTGACGAAAACGTCTATTTTTGTGTTTTTAAAAAAAACATGAGCCAACTGGGTTATGTGGACACCGGATTCGGATTCAACAACCCCGTGAATTAAAAATTAAAACATTCAGAGTAAAATACTTTTCAATTTACAAGATATGAAAAACTAAGATACCTGAAATTGGACATTTTCAAATATAATAATTGATAAAATTATAAGCAGGACCAGTTTAAAATTTGAAACTTCTATTATGAGGAATTTCAATTCCAAAGCATATAATTTTACATCTAAATTAAACAGTAAATATTTAAAAATAATACAAATTGGAAAACACCGAAAAAAGCTGGGCTAATTTTTCTGCGCCTTTTTCAAGTTGTTTAAGTGTAAGAGAGGCATTTTTATGCGACCGTCTTTTATTAAAAAACTCAATTTAAGTCCCTTTTGACTAAAAAAACTGATGCGTCAGAATTTTGCTTTAATATAGGCCTTGAATTTTGCTTTAAAGTATTTAGAAAATGTACATTTAATCATTTAAAATAAAAATAATTTGTGATTAAACAATTTATGAATCGGAAACCTTACAAATTAAATACATTAAAAATGGAAACTATTTGAATTAGACAATTTATAAATGAAAAATATATTTAAAATTATACAATTTTAAAGTGGAAGCCATACAAATTATATCATTTTTATTTTTACAAGACTAGAAATTTATTTTACTTTAGTTGGAAAGTTGAATATTTCAAATTAAATGCCCTCAAAATCGATAAGCTCTAATTCAACCCAAGAAAACAGAACTCAATAAAAAATTAAAATCCAAAAATGTAATAATCAAACATGTTTAAAATGTATGGAAAATGTAACTATTAATTAATTAAAAAATATTAGAAGACTGCAAGATTGAAAAATGCAATCCAGCATTAAAACTTTAAGTTTTTAAATTTGCATTTCTCAGCCGGAAACAATGAGGAACCAATAACTAATTTGTTCACTTTACGCCTTTAAGTCGAGTCATTGCAGAACTAGACATGAAAGATTTATTTTTAATTCGAAAATGTTGCAAGCTGAACATTACTAACTCAATAACCTCCTAATTAATTTTGTTTAATAATACTTATAGACTAGAATAATGTTCTATATGCATAAGTTTATATCTTACAGTAGAAATAAACCGAAAAACCCATAAGCAGAAAAGGTAGACCACTTTGGAACCATTGACTGAGCTATTCAAATTAAAAAATTAAAATATTTATAAAAAATCCAATTAAAATAATACAATACCATGAAAAAAGAAATTGAAATCATTTATAATCAAACAATTTTTTATTTAAGAATCTTCAGATTTGAATACTTCTAAAATTGAAGCCATCGAAATTAAACACTTTGTAAATTAAATACAATGCAAAAAAGTATTAAAACTTTACGGTTTTATATCTGCATGCAGTTCACGTACTTTTATAATAGGAAAAACATTTTTTTTAATATACGCCTTGCAAAAAATCATTTCAGAACTAGAAATTCAAGCTTTATTTGTTTTTATTTCAAAAATGTTCTGAATTGAACATTTCTAACTTAATAACCCTTCTAATTTTTTTAAATAGTTCTCATAGTGTAGAATAATATGAAATCACACAAGAATTTTTCAGTAAAATTAATTTGAAAATGCAAAAAGTGGGAAACGTAGAGAATTTTGAAACCTTCGGCTGGTAATTGTTTACTTTGATGACTTGTGGATTTGTACGTAAATGGGTTAACAATTTTAGAAAAATATTTTTTCTATTTTAAAACTAAAGTACCATTCAAGGAGACTTAAACAGTTTGATATATTTCCTCAAACAACCGCCGAACAATGTAAAATCTGTAAAATCACGTTCGTAATTAATTCTATTTTCGTTGTGTTAAAACCCTGTATACTAACGTAATTCGACGATCTGATTACGTATATAACATGAAAATTATTCGCAAATAACATTTAGAAGTTCATTCAGAAAAAAAAGTTATCATGGTGACAAAAATAGCAGTTATTGGTAATTTATTGAGATGGAAAAGGGGTGCGACAGAACTATCTCCTTCCCCTTTTCGAGTTCGACGTATTATCATTTTTTTAAACGTATAAATATTCAGAATTCATTAATGAAGCAACATTTATTGAACATATTGTAATTTTCATGTTAATAACAGAAATTCAAAATTTGTACCATTTAAAAATCAAAATTTGATTTAAAACGAAACAACTTTATTTTTCTCGATTTTTCAGATGAATGCAAATGTATTTGTAAAAACAATGATAAAAATTAGTATAAAGTTATTATAATTTTGTGGGAAACCCGAAAAATTGAAAAAATTCAGTCACGGAAAATTCTTTATTTTTTATTTTTGTATTTGTTGACAAAAAATACAAATGTTTTTTGGTCTCCCTGGAATAATTTTTTTTAAATTGTATAAGATGGAAAAAGACCATCCTAATTTCAATTGCACATTTGAAGATAAATGAGGAATTGGCATTCTGAGGGTAGTTTTTCTTGAAATCGACTGTAGAAGTGAAGTGATCGATCGGTCGTTCCTGTGCGACTCACCGTCAATTTTTCATTTGGAATGACACGACAGGCATCCTTGAATTATCGATTTCCATCGTCGAACCACCCGAGGTTGAAGCCGTTACGAAATATAAAACGTATAAAGTAAACCTGCAGGGCAGAGCCCAAGTAGGCCAAAAGACGATGACAAATTGGATTATCTTTTCGTACAATGTGTCGCACGAGAGAGCAAAGAAGATGCAAGAAGGCCTCTGTAAAGAGATTAGCGTTGCGAAGCTAAGCTGCTTTCATGCACCTTCTTTGCAAGGAAGGTGACCCTCGTTGTTCCGTTGTCCGCCTCGAATGCGATCCATATTGTTTACTCTCTAAATCTGAATAAGTATAAAACTACTAATTATTTAAATGGCTAATAATTATTAGTATTTTGCTAACTCATAGTAAAATTCTAAACATTTACCTTAGTTACTATTTTGATTACAGGGCTCTGCTAAACTTCATTTTCAAAAAGTTGACCACTTTGAGTCCCAATCATTTTCCACTTTTTAAAATCTTCTGAAACTTTGTTCAGAAATTATGAACAAACAAATACGTAAAATGTCTTTTCACCCCCCTGTCCCAAAATAAAAATTCAAAATGAAAAATTGCTAAATTATATGAACAACAGTTTCTAATAGTTGAGATTAACAGATAATATAACTTATATTGTATTTAAAAATATAATATTAAAGAAGAGGGTTCAACATTTTGGAATAAAAGATTTGAAAATTAACTTCAAAGTCTTCCTCACAAGTTTTCCTCTCGTTATACGAAGTTTCTATTTTAGGTAAAAATTAAAAAATAGTTAATAAAACTATTTAAAATATGCGAAGGAATCGTTAATTTTATATTCGAAAAGATTCTTGTATTATTCAAAATCAATTGATACGCTAATTCCAAATAATTATACATAATGCACACTATTTTTGCATAATACTTTTTATAAAATATCAGGTCATCCTCCATAATAATGAATCCTTCTATAAGTTCTTTTCTAGTTAAAATACTTAGTTTTTTGATATTTTTAGCTGTTTGTATATATTTTTTAAATATTAAAAAAAAATCGCATTCATTTTTATGGCCGTGTGTCACGTCATCCGGCCTTCAGGTTGAAGCTATTCCAACGTTATTCTTTAACTATTATTATTTCAACACTATTTCAGTGTTATTCTTCGTTTTATTTCGAAAGTTTCATTGTCTAAACTGTTCAGTTTTTGGCAATCACCTTTAAAATCTTAAATCCTGTGATTTCTATTCATTAAGAGTAGTATATAAAATGAGGGAGAACATTGCTGGTTTTACTATATCAATTTCTGAAATAGCAAATTAGCAATTTCTAAATTAAAGTCGAATAGAACAAAGGGAAATAATAAATATAATTATTATAGTAAATATTTTATAACATCTTGAACGAAAATCTACTTTCCTTATTTAAATACTCTAAAATATTCGAAGGGCATTTCACTCGTGTATATAATATACCCCATGCACTTCACGCGTACTTTTGTTACGTTTCTTGAATTCTCAATTCTCCGAATTAAAATTGTAAGGTCCTGAAGCTCCTCGTTTTTTTAATTTAATTTTTTGTGCAACAATAGATGATTTTATCATGATATATGAGTTTTGATCTAAAAGAGATTTTTCGAAACAAACTTATATTCTGTATTAGATTATTAATCGTCAACATGAAGTACATTTAATTATTTATAAAAAATATATTACACAAACAAGTGAATACTGATAGGTATTTGATCAAGGTGTATATAGTTTATATTTAAATTACAAACTTTTTTTTTTAAATTTATCAAGTAAACAATAAACTGTCAATGTGTTTTACTTGAGTACTTAAGTGCTGTTATTACGCTGTTTTAATAGAACCTCATTGTATTAATAATTTGTCTGTACACAAATTGTAAGCGCAGTAATGATAATTTAATTAAATAATTTTTATCACGTAAAATTTTTATCAAACATTGATATTAACTAGCTATACAGGAAACTTTCCAGAAATTTGAATATAAAAAATTTTTTTTTTGTTAATATAAAAAATTCATTTCAATCGTATATTTGAAAGCAGTTTAATATCAACTTTGGTTTTAACTATTATGATAACTATTTGTTGTTTGTGACAATAATAATTGTTTGAAAAATAAAGCACTTTGAAAGTTCAGTTTAATTTATGACTAGTTATTTGAATTTAGTTGTGATTTAAATTTTACTGCAAGTGCAACTAAAATTCAAATTTATTGCTAAATTATAATTATAAATATTAAAATTTAAGCAGTTTCTACTATCTTTTCAATTCTATTGCTGCGATACTCTTCAATAATGCCCTAAAATCTGAATAATAATTGTATAATAATGCGTAATAGTGTGTAATAGGTATTATTCCGTACAGGCTTCCGACGAGTGAATTCTCCCTTGAAGAGATTTCAAAACAATTTAAGAAAATTCGGGACCTGGTAAAGACCAGATTTTTTTACTTTTCCCTGGTTTCCATGTTTTTTCCGACCTGCGGCACCCTGGGGGAATGAACCTAAGGTTTTTTGTACTCTTTATGAGTTGTTTTTTTTTATTCACGTGCCCAACTGCCTACACGTAGCCAGAAGCATAATTCGCTTAAAGTCGCACCAATGAAGACCGGTGGCGACGAGTTTCTCCTTGAACTCTCCACCCCCAGAAAAGGACTAAATAAGAGCTGACGTGAAATACGAGGCGAGGTATCGTTTAAAATCCTCCGCGACGAGCTCTTGCTTCTGGAGCTTAGTCGAACATGGGCGAAAGTTTGCACAAAATATTACCAGTAATAACAGTATTTCTCGAGATATTAGCTCCCGACACGTCTGCTCTCATGCTTCGCGAACTGTTCCTGCTTTATGCCCTCCACCTTTCCACTTTTAGTCGAATTCATAAATAAATTTTTACGGAAATGTCACTTTTGGGTGAAATATTTTGAAATCTCGATTTAATATGATAGTTTAAAAACGTCAAAATCTAAACACGAAACATTGGCGTTTACGAAAATTTGCAAAAAAAACTCTACAAAGCAGTTTTGGGCAGGTTCATGATATGGTGTATCTTTAATTATGAACTGAGAATAAATATTAAGTTACGGTAACCAAATAATTTTGTTGAGCAGTTTTTGTTTGTTTTATAAAAACATTAGTTGTGATAAAAAAAAGCGGGTGGTGTAGTAAAACAATTTATTTTTCCCAAACAAGAATAGTTGTTAACCACCGTTTCTTACTTGCACAACACAATATGTTTGTTCCTTCCATACTCATAGATATCAACGTACTTTTTATTAAATCTATGAGCTTCTTTTAGTTCATTTAATAAAATAAATTTTAATTGTGTATCACTATAGTATCAGGTATTCATATGGAAAATACAACGACCATTTGCTAATTTAGAATGTTTTCTCTTTAGAGGTAGATTTCTGTAAAAAGTGAAAGATGTTATAGTAATTTTCCTCTCTTTGAAATTAGAATTTAGGATTAGGAACATCGCTTCTTTGTATTAATTCTTTAGAAAATAAAACTAAATAATCATTGTATAAAGAAAAAGCCAGAAGAAGAATGATTAACTTCAGTATGAAGTACATATGATTTAAAAACAAATCTTTCAGTAAATCACTGTTCCATCTAAAATCATATAGATAACACGGATAAAAGTTTTTTGTGTTCAATTAAAACATTATTTGCAAATTGAATAAATTTGATTGAATCAAATAATCTGTCTAATTAAAGCCTTTTCTTGCACGAATGGGATATTTTATGGTATCTAAAAAATAAACATTTTCCTTTAACAATACCATGTCGTTCCTTCAACCAAATATCAAACAATAATTTAGCCATCCAACACAATGCTTCGTGTGGCCACAAAAAATTTTTCTTGAGCGTACTAAAATTTTTAGTTGCATCTACCAAACGGTTCCATAAAATAATTTTGTTGGCCGAATCAAACGGTTTTGCTGCTTCTATAGTCACCAATCATTTTTTCGGCCAACCAAAAATTTTTCTCAGTGTTCATTGCAATATACACTGTGCTTCTTCACGAAGGATTCTTTTGTATTTTTTGTTGATGTAAATATAAGTATACTTACCCGAGTAAAAATGCTTCGACTTGAGTTTGACTTGGTTATGTCTTGAGTTCGTCTCCATGACATCGATGTCTGGCTGCGTCTCAAAACTGAGTCGAGACATAACATGGACATAACCCTTCTTTTTACTTTTATGGCCACGACAGGTAAAACGGCGTTTACTTGTTTCAAGTATACCTGGCTTAATACGAACCTTTTTCGGCTCATAAATTAGATTAAAATTGATGAATGAAAAATTTGTAATTATTAAGTTAGTTATTTTTAATTAAAAAATTCAGAATCCGTGGGTCTAAACGAGTATAACCCTTAAAAATTTTCTTCAAACAAATAAAAAATTGTAACTTTCTAGAATGATCTCCTAAGCCGTTAGAAATACGTAAAAACAAACAACATTTTCGATATCATCGTCAAATAAGTATAATAAAAAAAACAATCCGTAGATAAGTTGATTTAATATAGAGGGGAGTACTCGAATATGAGTTATTCTCGTAATATGAGAAAGCGGGGTATCAGCTAAACTAAGAGACCCACTCTGTTGGTTCTATCACTAACTTGTAGCCCTTAATAAAAAGTAATTTCGTGGTATAGTCCATTTTTCATTGGCTTCTAAAGATTACAGGCGAACGTTTTGTGAAATCGATATTGGTCGAGTTCTTGGGAGGGAATTCTTTACACCCTATTTATTATTCATTAAATATGTATTTAGCAGTAAAGTTTGTCTGGAGTGATGAGGTTGAATAACTAAGTAGGAAAATATCAATAGTGTTGAAGTTTTTTATTGTACAGGTCAGGCATAGTAAGTGCATAGTTGCACGGTGTGGCTCTCATAATATGAGATACCTGTGGTTTTTATAACACTGTGGCTACTCGGGGGAATTTGGTTACAAAAGTGTTTGTGACTACTGCAAAAACTAAATGTATCTAAATAGCAGTAAATTTACACTTCGGAAACATAGAATGAAGTTTTTCATTAAACATAATACTTTATTTTGCATTTTATTAGCTATTTCCTGGGGTATCTCATATTATGAGAATAGTTTGACGAGTTTGGAAAAAGCACTTTTTTACATTTTTTGTATTTTCAGCATTAAAAAAATTTTCAATAAAATTTTTTATTTATGCTTCTTATGACAAACTTAATTTCCTTTAAAATGACCTATATTACTTTTAAACTCAGTACATAGAATTCCGACAATCATGCCAAACAGAGTTTGGTATCTCATATTTAGGTA
>NC_046663.1:74280289-74283252 GCF_010883055.1 Belonocnema kinseyi
TTGTATAAAAATATACAAGATTGTTTAATCATTAACAAAGATGAGCTTTTATGACTGTTAGAATTACCCTTTTTGTTAGGGCAGTTATACGTTCGAAATTATAAACCGCACGTGTTGGAGTCATAAAAATTTGACACAAGAGCTAAATGTATGTCTTGAAGACATAAAAACTAGTCTGTAAGAAATGAATTGAAGTCTGGCTCCGTCTCAAAACTGAGACATGATTAAGTCGAACTTTTCGACTTCAGCATGTCTTGATTGGGGGCAATTAAAGTCGCACTCAAGTCGAAGGATTTTTACTCGGGCCATGCTCATAAATTTGCACCTGAAAAATCCTCGCAAAAGATTCCATACATAGTATTAAATTAATTTATAACATCCTCATATTATAAGGTACTTGACTTACTATCCGTTTACGATAGGAAGGCCCCTCCAAAACAGCTGCACATTTTTATAATTTACACGTAAGACAAAAAGTCGGATGAAAATAGAGCTTATACCATAATAAAGCTTACTTTATTGCGCTTCATATAAGTCCTCATTTGTTTATGTGAAAAAATTGGTTCGGAAAATATCCTTCGCGAAAGGACGAAAACCGTGGATTTTTTGCGTCACTCTCTCCTTGCTTGACTTTCGATGACGATATCTTTGAAACGAACGATTTAAAAAATCAAAAAAAATCATGCTTATGCTTTCATATTTTGATTATACATATGTGAAAATAAAATTAAAATATATTAAGAAAAATTAACGTAAAATGCTTTAAACATAATTATGCTATCTCTCGTAATGTACGTAGTAGAGAGTTGTATTTTGGATTGAATTGCTTGGAAAATTGCAACAAATACAATCGAATAAAAATTAGGAATGACAATCTTAAAACATATTAATTAATAACAAATAATCCTGGAAAAAAAATTGCATGGTAGTGTGGGTGTCAGGACACAACGGTGTACCAAACCTGAAGTGTCTACTCATAGAAAAGAGATAGCTACAGCACGAAAAACAGGAATACGAGTAGATACTTTCATTCACAAATAAAAGTAACCTTTTTTATTTTAAAAACTTGATGAATGAGCTGGCCCCCCGACGTTACCTTTAGCTATGATATTCAATACTCGGCATAGTCCATAGTGCTCTCACACCCATACTACCATGCAGTTTGTCTTCCAGGATTATTTGTTATTAATTAATATGTTTAAAGATTTTCATTCCTAATTTTTATTCAATTGTATTTGTTGAAATTTCCCAAGCAATTCAATCCAAAATATAGCTCTCTACTACGTATATTACGAGAGATATAATTGTTATGTTTAAATGAATTTTACGTTAATTGTTGTTAATATATTGTAATTTTATTTCCACATATGTATAGTCAAAATATGAAAGCATCTGCATGATTTTTTTCAGATTTTTTAATCGTTCATTTCAAGGATATCGTCATCGAAATTCAAGCAAGGAGAGAGTGACACGAAAAAACCACGGTTTTTTTCCTTTCGCGAAGGATATTTTCCGAACCAATTTTTGCACTGAAACAAATGGGGACTTCTATGAAGCACAATAAAGTGAACTTTATTGTGTTATAAGCTGTGTTTTTATCTGATTTTTTTCTTACGCGTAAATCACAAAAATGTGCAGCTGTTTTGGAGGAGCCCTCCGATCGTGAACGGATAGTAGTCCATGGGTGATGATGAAAAAACGAATTAAAAAGCCGACAAAAAGTTTTCAAAAAATCATGATTGATTTGTATAAATAGTTCATGGAAATAATCTAAATTTTTTTTTGCAACACCCATACTGAAAGAAATTAATTTTTGATACATTTGTATTGCGGGTTAGATCAGAAATATGTATGGCTGGAATAGATATATCGATGACTGATCTAACGCGCAATATGATTGTACCAGCAATTAAATTCTTTTAGTGCACCTTGAAAGAAAGCCCTTTCATGCATCTCAATGATGTGCAAAATTTTTCAATCCAGCCCACTGTGTAAATATAATGTTAACGCATGTGCAATTTGGAACACATTAATTTTTTAAATAAACACGCATGCGCATTTTAGAGATAAGTAACTTATTTTTCACCAGAAAAATTGGTTATGTCCTTATTGTATCCGCACCTTTATATTTGGGATCCCTTATGGATGTTATAAGCCAAATTTGTATATAATTTGAATAAAAAATTGTTCAGAATACTTGGGGCACAAGGAGAAAAAGATATCGCAAAACCTCTATATTTTCAAGAAAGCGCAATATGATAACGTACAATCAGGTCCCGGAGCTTTGTACGATATTATAATGCGCTAATATCACAGACAAAAATGAAGTTAAATTTTGTTGCTGTCGTCTGCTATGGCGTCCTTAGCAGCAATGGGAAAAAGGCAGAGTATGAGTGAGTTCGATCTATAAATTGGGACTCTAAATTTAAAACAATCACAGAAAAAATTAAAAATTTGCTGCAGGTAAGACCTGCAACTGTTAATGATTAAACATATTTCGGCGAAAGTTTCATTGAGGTTAGGAAAATAATTCTGAACTCGTCGACTGCGTCGCGCTGCAGTGAGCAAATTTCAGTAAAGCATGTAGAATCTACAACAGAAAACACAAAAAAATATGTACTTGCTTATATATTTCCTCTGAAATAAATCACATTATTGTAGACGAATTAGAACTTACTTAATACAATTTAGCAAAAGCGCAAAATGTAGCTGACGCATGGGAATACCCATTTCTTACGTTATATATTGCACAATTATGCGGTATATAATGCAAAAACTTGCAATGTACGATATGACGATTTTGCGCTATTATAATGCGGTAATTACGATATATAGCGCAGGAATTACGATATATATTGTAATTTGTGCGATATAGTTTTCTCAGTGCATCCAAAAAAATGTTTAAATTTTATTGTGCATCTTCTTTTATTGAGAAAAAAGTCGTAGCTTTTATAGTTGTCAAA
>NC_046663.1:74283352-74285193 GCF_010883055.1 Belonocnema kinseyi
TGGCATAAACCCACTTTGGACTTCCCAAATCTTTGTTTCTGTTATTTTCATTACCCTACGAATAAGTATTTTTGAATATATTTTACTTACGGTGCTTAAAAACTTAATCCCTCTGTAATTATTGCACTCGTTTTGATCTCCCTTTCTCTTGTATATTGGTACTATAATCGCTTCTTTCCAATCGTCTGGGACGTCTCCCATCTCGAAACATAAATTTATCAATTCGCAATCTCTATGTGGTATGTACTCGCCACCGTGTTTAAGCATTTCAGCATTAATACCGTCCACCCCGGCAGCCTTACCGTTTTTCAAGTTCTTAATTATATCCCAAACCTCAGTTACACAGACTTTTTCAATTGAGTTTTCCAACGCATCGTGTTCAACATCGCAGTTGTGGTGTCCTATAGCTTCATCTCCGAACTGTCTCCTAAAATAGTCTCTGAAAGCCTCTAGTATTCCATCTGCATCATATACCATTTCCCCCCTACTATTTCTCATGTTGACAATTTCTGTACTTTTGTTTCCTTTCATTTTTTTATAAAGTAGTTTCCTGCTTCCTTCAAAGTCGTTTTGTATTTTTGTCTCTTCTTCTGTTCTAATTGTTTTTTTTACTTTCTTTAACTAATCGTTTAATTATCCTGTTTTTGCGGCTATAATCATTTCTACTTCTATTTATTTCCTCATTGCTAAGACCTGCGATGTTCAAAGTTCTTTGGTACGCTTCTCTTTTTGCTTTTTGGGCAGCCTGAATTTCATCATTCCACCAAGCATCACCAGACATTCTTCCTACAACTGCGGTACCACACACTTCGATCGTGCATCTAACAAGGATATCCCGTAACATTGTCCAGGCGCCCTCTAAATCTTTGTTTTTTATACGGTCCTCCCATGTTGCCCTATCTATGCTTTCGATTATCTTATTTTGGAAATCTATTCGCACATTCGGTTTCTGTAGGTTCTCAATTTTGATTCGCGTTTGTTTTGCTTTCTTGGGTCTCTTTTTTCTCCAACCCCGACCTTGCATTATTGCCACTACTTGTGCGGCAAACCTACAGATCGAAAGTACAAGGTCACTCATGTATTTTACATGGACGATCTTAAGATCTATGCTAAAAACAGAGAGCAACTGCATCTAGCTCTGGGGATTGTCAAACGATATACCAAGGAAATTGGAATGGAATTTGGGTTAGACAAATGCGTCAAGGTATATTTGAAGCGAGGAAAACTTAATGGCATCCCTGAAGATCCTGAGCTCGTTGATAGAAGCGCCATACGACACCTTTGCGCTGGAGAGACTTATACATACCTGGGCGTGCCACAGAGCCGCATTCAGGATGTAACATCTATGAAGGATACTCTCCGAAGCAGATACAAACGTCTCATTCGACAAATTTGGTCTTCCGAACTGTCGGCAACGAACATCCTTGCCGTTCCGGTACTACTCTATTCATTTGGAGTAGTTCCCTGGACGAAGAACGAGCTCAGATCTCATGATATCGGGACAAGAAAGGTTATGCACATGAACAAAAGCATGCATCTTAAGTCTTCCGTTCCGCAACTGTACATCTCACGCCGTCAAGGGGGTCGCGGAATATTGAGTCTTGAATGTCTTCACAACAGGATTATTCTGGGTACAGCACATAGAGTTGCAAATGGAAGAGACCCTCTTCTTAAAATGGTCGGGAATCACGAGGAAGTGGGCAAAGGAGCATTTCTGTATAAAGCAGCGGTGGAGGCTGCTGAAACACTCGGACATGACTTCAGTATTAGGGGTGAGCAAAATGCATCAAATCTAATCTATCTCGAGTACTCACTCCTGAAAGCCCGGATTAAGAAAGCAC
>NC_046663.1:74285293-74291312 GCF_010883055.1 Belonocnema kinseyi
AGCTAATTTTTTTGGGATAGAGTAATCATAAATAAAAAGTTATCGACAACAAAAATGTATAATTTGTTTTCTCTCACGCCGGTCGTAAAAAGGGATCTTATGTCTTTTAACATTTTGTTTATCGAGGGAGTTTTGAGCAGGCAAAAAGGGGAATCATCAAGTTTTTTGTAAAGTTTCGTATCATACTACTGAATAGTTTAGAAGCAATAATGATTTTAGTCCATGACAGAGTTCGAGTTTTCGAGTTCACTATAGGTTCCGAAGCTTACCGTTCAGCCACACGGTGTTTCGATGGTAAATTCATGCTTACAAGACGATATTTTTCTTAGAGACTAAAGATTTAACAGAAGTACATTAGTTGACAAAACAATTAACACTTTCAATCAATTCCTAATTAATTTTTAAATAGAATATACAATTTAATCTTTTAACGCATAAAACCACTAGAAAATTATGAATTTGAATAATCTTTTCCTTGTGCATAATTAAAATAATTAAAATAACTTTAGATCTAAAAAATATAATCAATTATAGTTTGTATTATTATTTCAATTTAAAAAATTTCATAAATGTTTTAACGCATAAGATAAAAGGAGCAGAAATTTCCTTACAATTTATTTATTGGGAGTTGACTGAACAGTATAATAATTCTTTACTTAAATAGAAACTTTATTCCAACTTTTACCTTTTTTTCACAAAGTTTTTTTTTACAAAGTTCTTGTACATTTCATGCCCATGTACTCTTTTCTGTTTTTTTACCTAGCTTTGTTGAAGGTATATTTTCCATTTAAATAAAGATTGAAAAATCGCCACATGTTTATTAAATTACTTTACACAAAGCAAGTCTGAAGCAATTACTCAAAAACTTATTTAAACTTAGGTGTGTAATGTCCAGAGAAGAGTTAAGGACTGACCGATATTTTATATGCACCCAAATCGTTTACTTTGCGCACTTGTATCACAAATAGATATATTATGTTTATTTTGAATGATGTTTCCGAAGTGATACATGCTAATCAAACTTTTTAAAATTCTCATTATTTCAGATCATGTTTTAAACACAAAGAACACCAATAATTTGATTTTTATTTCTTTTTAAGTATTATTAAAGACCCCTTCAAATCGCATATGAGGAAAATGAATGGAAGAAAAAAAGCAAGCTCAATTTTAATGAAAAAAGTAGGGTAGGAAAACGCGAGGCGAGGTTGAACCAGCAAACTGCAAAGTAGCGACGATGGTTGACATAAGCTCTAAGGTTGTCAGAGAAGATTAAGGAGGGAAAAAGTACCATGAGCGTCAAAATTAACGAGGCAGGTTGAATCACAAAGGAAGGTTAATCAACGAACGTACAAGGTACACGTTACACGTTTGTTACCGAGCTGATTTCTTGCATCCCCTTTTGCCTCTTTTCCCCTTTGCCATCATTCCTTATCCTTCTATGGACTTTTACGTCTTTCTCAGAGTATTTTACGAGCATGGCACGACATTGGCCTAAAACGGCTAGAACCAAGTCGCTCTACGATAATCTCACAGACATTGTCGACCGGCGCGGAACTCATGCTTATTTCGAACGTGCGACGTCCCAAGTTAAAATTTTCTCGTTGCCTGACATTTTGCTTGCTATTTCAGCAAATCTTATAATCGAGTATCTACAAAGTTGGATATACATGCATTTAAATGCAACAACTAATTGGAGCGATCATTTTACGCGTAGACCCAATATTATTATAAGTCAAATTTCTATTTGAATAGAATTCCCTTCATTTTGTTTGAATCGTTTGATTTCTGACTAACTACTTAGTAATATTAATTGATATCTTAAAACATCAATACGCTCTTTCAATTTAAACTAAATTTTATTCACTGAAATAATAGTGATTTTCATTGATTCTGGATGTATAAAAAGCTTGAGGGCATAATTTTATTACAGAGTGGGGTGGCCGTTTTAATTTTTAACATTTCCTGACTTTTAGCTTATTCTTCCCTAAATAACTTTTTATTTTTCACGACCATTAATGTTTTAGGAATAAAATTCTAATCTTGTAACAGTTTTAATATATAATCTTTTATAATTAAAAAAAAACCCATTTAACTGAATAAATTCTTAATTAATTATTCTCGGGGTGAACGCAAACTAATATATACTTGAAAAAACTAAAAAAGTTACCTATTTAAGTAGAAAAAGTGACAAAAAAATTATTAATGTCTAACCAAAAAAGTGATTAAAAGTGAATTGCAGAAAAAAATTTTAAATCTCTTCCACTCTTCGGAATCCTACGCAACCCTGCTAAACTCCTCACTTCTTGCGAATAAATTATTTGAAAGCAAATCAAAATATTAAATTCTGTAAAATCTGATATTTCCTGAAATTCTGAACAAATTATTAAAGCACCTCGAGAGCTTTTTATAAAATCCCTCAAAATAATGGAAATCGACAGAAATCTCATAAAATATTCTCGAATCTTTTTAAATATCATAAAACCACGGAAGTCAAAACTATAACAAATAACTTGAATCTTTATCAAGCTCTTGAAAATGTTTTAAATGTTTTAAAATACCCTAAAATCTTTAAAATTCTAGGAAACTCCTTAAAATTATTGTGACAAATTGAAAATTGGTTTGCGTATTTCAAAATACCCTCAAATTTTAAAAATTCATTTCGAATCATTTCAAATTATTTACATTTATTGAAAATATCCTTACGTATTTCAAATCCTGTAAAATCTATCAAAATTTTTTTAACATTTTAGAAATTTCCTGAAATCTTAGAAAATTGAGTAAAATATCTTGAGAGCTTTTAAAATCCCTTAAAATCATTGAAATCCTCGAAAATCTTATAATATCTTGAAAACTTTTCAATCTCTTAAAAATGCCTTGAAATCTTTTCAAATAAACTAAAATATTTAAAATTATCTTAAACATTTTCAAATCCTTTGAAGCCTCTTAAAGCTCTTAAAACTCTTTAAAAGATTCAAAAATACATAAAAATTTTTTTAATCTTTTGGGATATCTTCAAATTATTGAAATCTACTTAAAAATCCTTGGAACCTTTTAAAATACACTAAATATTTCAAATCCATGACAACTTTTTAACGCCTTTGAAACTTTTTGAAAATTCCTTAGAGTTTTTAAAGATATCCCAAAATCGTTCATATCCTTTAAAATCCCTTTAAGTTACTGAAATCTATTGATATCTTTTAAAATACCCTGCAGTATTTGCAAAGAATTCAAGAAAATTTAGAAATCAAGTAGAAAATTGTAATAATACCTATTTTTTATATTAAATTTTTGTTATTGCGTAAATCTTCACATAAATATTGATAAAGAATTAGCCAAAAAAATATAGTGGAATTTAAAAAACTGTGTTTTCATTGCTTTAAAACTGAAACATTTCTCCTTTGAAAATGAGAAATGTATAGCGGGTTTATAGCTCAGACTGCAGCATATAAATAACGGTCTATCTATATTTCAAAGGACATTCAGAATTCAGCTCATCCTTTAAACTTTAGACGTCCCTGGGATATTGCGTGTGATACGGGTTGCCTGGTTGGCCATCAACTAATTCATAATCGTCGCTTTATGAAATCTCTTGAGCACAATTTTCAGCACAATATTATTTCATCCTCAACTTTAATCATTTGAAATTCTGCATTGTATAAAAAAATATCAGGATTCACTGATTCTTTAATTGGAAGCGATTTGACCTTCAAAGCCAGCGTGTAAATTACACAGGCCAACAAAAATTAACTTCTTGTGTACCCAAAGTCTAGACTAGGTGACCCCCGAAGGATATAAAGATTCTAAAAACGCGTCGCTGGTCCAAATTTTCCCATGCGTCATGATTTCGTGATATCGTTACACATAATTAAAAAATGGTAATTTTTAAAATTATTATTTAAGACAATAGAACACGACCAGCCACCGTATAAGCATTAAAAAAAATTCAAATTGTTAATTATATTTTTCAAAATTGGACTATTTAGTTTTTAATTGTAAAATTTAAACTCGTAAAAGTAAACAATTATTTACCTCTTCAAGTTGAGTTTGAACTATTCAGTATTTCGAATTATTTTTAAACTAAAAAAGATTTAATTTTCAATGCCTAGTTCTAAAATCTTCTCATTTTAACGACTTGAATTTGACCAATTATTTTTTTAATTATTAAATTTTTTGTATTGATTCTTGAAGCATTATATTCAAAATTATCTAATTAAAAATATTTTTAACCGAAAATTGTGTAAATTTTAAGTCTTCAATTATTGTGATATTCTACACTTTCAATGAATTTTTAAAACCAGATAATTTTTCGCACTTTATATTAAAACCAGACTATTTAGAATATAAAAATATAAAATTATTAAATTTTAAACTGATTATCAAGGATAAAAATATAAAATTTTGCAATTTTAAAAGATTTAATAGTGAAATTGTCCTGAGATTTATAATACTTGAATTTGAAACTATTATCCATTTGAGAAGTTATCAATTGAAAATTGCTTTAAATTATTACGGCTATCAATAAAAAAATGTTGTGCAATATTAGCCGTCAAGTTCTCAATATAAATTTTAACTATTTCAAAGTGGCTTCTGATAATAAAAATAAATTTTTGGCCAGATCCCAGTTATCCAACATTTTTTCAGGTCCTTAATAATGCTTAATTGAACTAAGAGAATGAAAAATCGTTTAAATTGAAGAATTTTAAATATTGTGAACTTTTAATGTTAAAGCAAGGTAAATGTGCCAGTCTTAATCAATGCATGGGTTTGCGGCAGATGGGCAGTATTTTACATATAGTAAGCTGTTGTGTTCTTCGTTCTCAGCAAAAATGTTTTTTTCTGAATGCTATTGCCGATCACTCACATATCGAAGTGCCGATAACTGAAGCAGCCAGATTTCTGACTTGCCGATAACGCATGCATTCTCGTATTTATAACTTGGAACTTTTTATAATATTCATCCTAATAAGGTATGTTACAAGTAATAAGGAATTTACTTTTCTAAAGGAACGCTTAATTTTATAAAAACCCATTTCTTAAGCTTTGAATATGTTTAATATAGTTTTTAAGCATTTGAAATCTAAAATTCACCTTAAGCTTCCGATTACTGGCACACTTACTTTACGCACTATTAGAATGTTGCAAATTAAATAATTTCTAATTGAAAACTTTCCAAATTAACTAATTCAAACTTGAAATTTAAAAGATTTAACAACTTCAAAGTTGGTGTAAAATTGAAGAATTCTTTAATTAAGATCTTGAAACTAAGTCATTTAAAACAATAAATTATGAAGCTGTGCATCAAGATTTTTAAAATTCATTCATTTTAATCTATATTGCAAAATTAATAACTTAAAAATCAAAGATACAGTATTTCCATACAAGGTAGATCAACTTCATGTGAAAGATTATTTTGTAAGATGTCAATCGAACGTATACTAATAAAGTACAGTTAAACTCTTCTATAGCGCCAATCTTGAGGCTGACGGTGGATGGGAACTAACTCATAGCCCGCTCCGCTTTGTTCGTTCACGCCTGAGTGCTCGCCTAAGTGACAGCCGCATATCCCGCGCACCCCGGGGTCACACGCACTGTATCACATTAATATGATATGTATAGAAAAATTAGCACGTTTTTTCGCAAAAACTATAAGCTCAAGAAAAAAAACTTTAAGCTGAAGAAAAAAGTTCGAATTTTTTAATATATATGCTGTTACACATACGGTTTGAAACAGTTTAAGTTTGTTAGCTGTTTGTCCATAAATTTTCTGCAAAAAATGTGAAAGAAGAAGGCCGAAGAGGTTAACTTGTATTTCTATAGATTTGATCCCCTTTTCGAGAAACTTCTCTTGGTGATGTACACTCTTCACTTCATCAGGAAGACTGAAGCAGAGAAATTAACGTATAAAAACATATAAAGATCACTCTCCCGAAATTATAATTTTTCCTGTAATTAATTTTTTTAAACTTCAGACAACTTCTGGAATTTTTCCAGATTATGTTAGTAAATAATGTTCTGAAAT
>NC_046663.1:74291412-74319083 GCF_010883055.1 Belonocnema kinseyi
TATTGTTTTACCCATTTTTTCTGTATTTGACTCTCATATCTCATTCCTCTGGACTAACGAAAATTGGTGGAGAATATGCGTAACAGATGGCGCTAACTTTTCCTAAATCCGGAGATAGTGACGTTCAGATATCTTTTACTCAGTTGACTAATTGTCAGTGAATCATTTTTTATGCTTTGGTTTTCTTCCGTAAAAGTCATATTTATTAAGTGGATGACAAAGCAACGCGTCTCGTTCCTTTTGTAAGTATCAATCATAAATTTATATTGAAAGTAAATCACTGTGAAGTTTAAACAACAACTCGCTTCAACACCTTCATGTATAAATAAATAATTCCTTTTTAAAATTTCTTCCGTGTGAAATGATAATTTCGAGAGAATTTCCCATAAACGCCTTCTGTCCTCGACCTGCCGTTCGCTTCTACAAAGTTATGTATGTTCTACGTCGCGAAGTTCTGATGCGTAAAACATTGCTCGTAAAATATGAGTGGGGTTCCGACTCAGAGCTTCTCACCTTTAGCGTCGCGATGCGACGGTCTCGTGGCTTACAATTGTGCTGTTATTCGCTAAGAATACCAATTTTTAACTTTACTTTTATTACTTCTCACATCTGCGACTTCTGGAAATAAGGATCTTTTTCATCAAACTTCGAATGGTACCAAGTTAGAAGTGTTCATATCTTAAAGTTTTCAATGTGAAGAGTGTCAAGACTGTCGAAGTCTGTTTCTTTATCATGTTTTTTTATCTTAAAACACTGAGTTAAACTAGCCAAAAATTTATCGATATTATTTTTTAATTTTTTATTTCTTGATTTTAACATGTTTTTATCTGAAACCACTGAGTTACGTTAGCCAAAAATTTATCCATATTATTTTTTAATTTTGTAAAAATAATTAAATGTTCTACCCTGAATTTTCTGAAAAAACATCGTACAGCTGATATGGGTCTCTAAAAGCTTAGGACAGATAAGCTCGATAATATTTGCTCGAGAGTAAATGAAATAAAAAATTTACTTTAAAACATTCCTGTTATATGTGCAGTGAAAAAATGTTTTTATAAGAGTTTTAATTTAGGAAGTGTCTACGTCAGGGTGCCTAAAAAATAGTGTATTTCTTTAGCAAAAGGAATAAATTAAGGGCGTAAAATTTACAAAATTCAAAAACACACCTTTTTTTAGCACCATAGTTTCGGTTCAAATTTCCTATTTTCCATATCTCGCTATAGTTAAAAACAAAGCCGTTTCCTTTTAGTCTAAATATTTGTTAAAATATATAGTTACTTCGGTAGATGGTTAAGATTTTAAATTACGAGTATCAATCTGAAAATGTGAATTAAAATGTCATGAAGAGATGCGATTTATCTTGAATATGCAAATTCACAGCAATCGTTAATAAGGCTATGATTAATTACTACATAACTGACGTAAACAAATGACTCTATAATGGTAGAAACAATTAATTTGCAGTGATGATATCATTTGTATATTTCAATTACATTTCAAGATGAGATAATTTACAACAAAGGGTCAAAGAGTCAAGAATTACTTTTGTAAAAATTAAAATATAAATTTACTCAGTTTATTTGAATATAATAATAAATTATTAAATAATTATACTTATGCCAAAAGAAAGTTCCTATAATCCCTACGAAAGGCTGTGAAATTTAAAAGACACAACAGTCAAGACATTTTACATATGCGCATTCTATGTATTTCTAATTTTTCCCATAGAAAATAGGAAAAACTGCCAATAATATTTTATTCTAGGCTGAAAGAGAAAAAATCGTTTTAGAAGCAATCAGCACTAGGAGGAATCGAACACGGGTCTTTGGGGCAGTATAACGGATATCTTTTCCTGTGATTAAACAAATTATGAGATTTATGAATTTTATCATCCTAATGAACTTCGGCGCATCTGACATGATTCGGCCCTGAATTTTATAATTTATGGGCTAAAAAGTAATTTCAATGAAATTAAAACTTTGACCATTATTTGCCATATTTTCTTTGTACATTAAAATTTGTTGAACCTAAGAATATTTTTTATGTGAAATATCGGCCTCAAACTTCGAGAAATGCAAGAGCCGATAGTAAATTACGTTTATGTACGTTTTTTATATCTCGCAGATATTTTCAATTAAGAAAAATGTTCTTTGGTTCATAAAATTTTAAAGTTAAAAATAAAATTAATTTCTTTAACAATAATTTTTAGCGAAATTCCTAATCAAATGAAGTACATAAGCGTAGTTTATGGCCCTTGTGATAAATTTTCCAAAGATTAAGTCCGATATTTAATTTACCAAAAAAGTTCTTAAATAAAAAAAAATATTTAGTGAACTGATAAAGTGAGGTCGGTAATATCGGTATTTGAGTACGTCACATGGCCTTAAATGTGGATTTTCGCAAAACACTACATTCAAATGTATTTTCTTTCATTGCACCTTACCATTGAAAATGGTAATTTTTCTCAACTGTTTGGCAACTTATGTTTTTCAAACTGCTAGTTATTGAAACTACGGCCTTACTATTTAATTTGTGAATATCACTCTTTTCTAACTTTAATCTGCGATCGAAAATATTAATCTTTCTGAATCTAATTGCCAATAATTAAGTTGTTAGTATATTTATAATTGATATGAAAAAAGTATTTCTTCATATCACTATATCAATGATGCTATTTTCTCGGCTATATCCTAGATTATCATCGAAATCTTGTAAAAATTAATATTTTAATGCCAAATTTTAAAACCAATAGTTTCGCTGTGTAGTTTCTTAGTAATAAAAAATACCTTGCATATTTGATCCTATTTAACTTTTCAGTCTTTAGAATGAAACTTGCTTTATAAATTGTCAAGAGTGGTGAGATGAAATTAAATGGTATCGCAAAAAATTCAAGAGTTGCTTGAAGTGTGAATCACTTTCGCACCGAGAAGAAGCTAATTGGAAACAATGGGAACGATCAAATGAGAATTTCAGCAGATAAATCCGAACGTTAAATCAAAGGTTCTATCGAGAATTGCGCTCACGAAATTTAATTTAACAAAGATTGTTTTGACGTAATTGAAAAATGAAGTAATTTTTCAGCCAATAAAACTTTACTATCTTTCTTGTTATCCGTAAATAATCTGTTCTAATATAGTTATGAATGAAAAAAACAGGATAATTATACAAATAGGAAAGTCAAGTAATGAATCCTCGTCTTTATCTAAAGCATCGAATGTTTTAAGGTCGGTAGGCGGACACCCTTCTTCTTCTTTATTTTTTTTACTAGAATCTACGACTGTTGAGGGAAATCTTCCTTTTGTGTTTTCGGTGCTCTTATATTAAGCCTATTTCGACAGGAAATGTGTGCGAGAAACTAAGGACGCGGAAAGATGAAAGAAAAAGGGAAGAAAGGGAGACTAGAAAACTAAGGAGGGTTGTGGAAGTTGAAAAATTGTGTGAGAGTTGAAGATGTCTCAATTACCTGCTTACATGCTTTTAACGCCTCCCTGCTGAGAATTTGAGTATATTAGCTTTTAATTGTTTAATTGTTCATTCTCTGGACGTGTGATAATTAAGGGTTAGAGTATAATAGCATTCTACAATTACAACGAATATAAAAATCTTTCGAGAAACTTATATATGATCCTATCTCTACCAAAAAGAAAAGTAGCACAACCAAGGTTATTTTATTTTTCTTATTGTTTATAAAACTCTCTTCTTTAATAATTTTAAAAAGTGAATAAAAAAAGTAATACTTTTCCTAAACTAGAAACCTATTCTGTGTGTATAACAATTTTTTCAGTGACAAATTTAAGGAAATTCGTAAGACATTGCTGAAAAATGATGAATAAATTGTTTTAATTCAGAACAGCAATAGTCAAAAGAAAATTAAAACAACCCATTCAATATATTAAAGAAAAGGTTGCTGCAAATATTTTTTTCCTATTCATTAGTTTCTTTGAAAAAGTAATATAAGCGAAAGGTAGCAATCTTTTGTCCATGCCTTTAAAAGCAAGCCGTATCTACTAGTATCTAAGTAGTATATGTGAGGATGTAGTCAGGCATAACATGGGTTAATGTTATGGGTTGGTAAGCCATACAAAAATTTTGTATATGGAAGTATTCTCATAACAAATAAAGAGGATATGATGTGAAAGGTTGCGGGGAAGTTCGAGTATATCATTTCATAATGTTTCCTGCAGTCGGACCTTCAGGTCCTGTAATGGATCCATCTAGTAAATGGTATGTGAAGTGTTCCTATAATATTCACTAAGCACGTTATCAGTGTCAAATAAAGCGTGATATGAGCACAGCTTTTATAAAATCAACAAGAAATATTTTTTTAAAGTATGAGGAAGTCTAGTAGATGCAAAATATCTATATATCATTTATTTTTAAATATATAATGTACGAACACATTATCATAGCCTTATTTACAAAATTTATTTTGCTGTGAATATTTATTAATTATTATTATTAATTATTATGAATGCTAAACATTTGGAATCGTGCGTCTTTTGCATCTTTCAAATCGAATATATTAAATTGTAATTTTTAACTTACAATTATATAAAACACAGGGATCCAAGTCTTTCCCCTATTCCCCTAACATAAGTTTCCCATTTTCCCCTGTATTCTTGAAATATAATACTAATAAATTATTAAAACTGTAACAACCATTTTTCGTTTCATACCTAACAAAATATGCTCTTCAAAACTAGAATATGCTACCGTGTGTAGTGCAAGTTTAATTTTGTTAAGCTTACAGAATTAATCATTTTTAAAATTATCATTTAAAATTAAAAAAACTGTTCTCAAATTATTTATTTATAATCACAGAAATAATATAATTATCATATATAATATTGTATTACTTAAGTACATTACTTATAAATAGGCCGTAGCTACGGATGCTGAAATTTCGGTGTGAATAACTGGACCTGGAAAAGGGATTATTTGTGCCAACATTTCTGAACAAATAGCCGGACTTCTTTTTACAGACGTATACACTGCCTTATAAACAAATAAAGTACAAAAATTTAAGCAATAATATCGTAGCACAAAAATAACTATACATGGTATATTACTATATTGGGTGCCAAGAATTGGTGCTCTTACCCTAAGTGCAAGAAGTTTCAAGTGATGAAAACTGTAGTACTTTTAAGAAAAACTTAGAAGTGGAATATTTTTAAATACGTGGAAAATGTGAATGCCGGAGGCAGAAGTGGTTTCCATTAAAAAATTGGAATAGTTTTAAAATTTCTCAAGTGTCCCAAGTTTATCAATTGCCCTGAGCAGCCCAAATTTTATTTATAAATCTTATGAATAAATGTTTTCAAGAAATTTATTTGATAAATTACGTAAGACATACGCAAAACAGGGATAATGTAAGCACAAATATAAGTAAAATAATACATTTTAATATTAATATATTGACATGTATCATGTCTTAATTATAAATCACATTCAATTAAGCAGTTTACACAGATTAGTAAATAAATTGATGTTTATCTATTGAAGGTTGGTCTCCTATACATCCATTGTCAAAATAATAGTAAAGTTTTCTACTCAAGAAGTTAAGTTTTTAATAAAAAATGTAAGAATTGAATTTTTAGTTCAAATAATAAGTTTTCAATCAAGAAAAAGCAATTTTCTACAAAATAGTTATATTCACAACTAAAGTGATGAAACTGCGATAAAAAAATTGATTGTCAACAAACATTGAATTGTTGATATTTCGACTAAGAAATATTTTAATCTTCAATCAAAAACAGTTGAGTTAAACTAAGAAATATTAATTTTCAACAAATTAGTTAAATCATTTAAAGAAAACAAACTAATTTTCAAAACAGAAAGGGGAGTTTGGTACCAAAAGAGAAAACATTTTAAGAAAAAACATGAATTTTAAACTAAAACAATATCACTTTTCAACAAAAAAAATTATTTTTCAGCCAAATATTTAAATGTTAAGCAAGAAGATTAATTTTCAGTTAGGAAAGTAAATTTTGATTGAAAGACGAATTTTAAACAAAATCGTTAATTTTTAATTGAGGAAATGAATTAACAACACATTGGAATTTTTAATTATGGAAGATAAATTTTCATCTGAAGATGGAATAGTTAAGAGTGACCGCAAAAATAAGCCTGAATTTACCTATTTGTGAGCTCTCGAATTTAGAATTACAATCTGTGCTAAAAGTTAGTTGATCATGAAACATTAATCCTCTGAAAGTTTTAGGTTGGTCCGCTTTTTTGTTTTCGAGATTTAAGAAACCAAAATTTTCACTTTGTCCAGACTGTGGGCAGATTTTTAGAACCCCGAAAACACTTTTAGGTTCAAAAACCAACATATAAGTCGAATTTTTTAATTTTTTATATAATTGACTTTGATCTCATATTTCAAGGTCATAGAAAGGTCACCATTAATTATTTATAAATTAGAGATTGAACATTTTTTTTAACATTATTCGCTATCAGTTATAGGTGAATAGTTATACTTGAAAAGGTGGACCAATCTGAAACTTTCAGACGATTAACTTCTTATAATAAACTAACTTTTAGTATAGATTGGAAGTCCGAATTCAAGGGCGCACAAATGGGCGAATTTTTTGGTCATTCGTTTCTGTTAAAAAAATAAAGCTAATCAAAAAAATATTCTTCAACAAAAAATTTCTATTTTCAACCAAAAAAGAAGAAATTTCCACAAAACATTTAGTTTTAAACTGAGTAAATGAATTACCAAAAAAATATTTGAATTTTTAATTGTAGAAGATCAATTGTCAACTAAAGATGGAATATATACATTGTCTGTTACAAAAAATAACTTTCTACCAAAAAATAGTCTTCAACAAAATTGTTCAATATTCAACCAAAAAATACGAATTTTCAACATAATAGTTGAATCCTCAGTTGAAACAGACTAATTTTCAATATAAAAGTTGAACCTGACTCTGTCAGGTTTTTCCTGCCCAGTTTTAAATTTCCTGTATTCCATTAACTTTTTGGAATTCACTGACCTGTAGCAACCCTGAATTATCTTAAATAACCTAATTTTGAACTAATTTTGTACTGAGTTCAGTGACTTGATGCCTCTTAGCGGTTTCGTTTTAAGAGGAACTGCGAGACCTCACTCTCACCACGTCAGTTTCATCAGGTTGCGTCATGCCTTCAAATACACCATAAATCATTCAGGCGGCCCTGTATGTATTTACGCTCAGAGCCCCTGGATTTGTGTCGAAGGCGATAACCAAAACCATGCAGAAATCTAGTTTTCCGTGCACTGAACCTAACATAAATCGTTTACGATACACAGATGTTTCTAAAAGCGAGCGCGCTGCATTACCTGATTTGGTCCTATTTTGTAGAAAAGGGTTTAGCATTTTGTAGTTTATTTTTATGAAAGATAAAGTGTAGATAGTAAAGTAAGAGATTAAAGAGGCAAAATGTTTTATAAACACGTGTCACGAGAATTTCAGAAGACCTGACATGGGAATAATGCTGCAGTCGACAGAAGAACATTTTCCCAGGCGAAAACTTCCGGTCGATGCATAAAAGACCGTGGCAAACAGCTAGAAGCAAAGTTTACAGTGGCGTTTTCCTTTTTGCATAACGCCTGCCTGCGAAAAGCGAGAAAAGCTCTTGTCTGGAAATTTGAAGTAACTCGAGGTGCAATGCGCGGATCTGAGTTCGTTATACTTTAAGCGAAATACACGGCAGTCAGAAAACTGCTCTATATTATGTAATGCAACATGGTGTGAAAATTCGGGATATCTCCGCCGAGGTATGGAATTTTATGCAAAGCCCGCTGAGTTTGTTTTAAAATGGGTTTAAAATGAAGGTAGCGGATAACTCAGCTAAAAGCTTTGATTAGGTTTTAGATGAAAACCTATTTATATCAAATTTTTCTTCTCTAAAACTGTTAAGTTCTTTATAAAATCAAACAAGTTTATACCACTTTTGGTCCTCCGCTAGTAAAAGGTATTTCCTTAAGGAACCAGAAAAAAATTGATTTAAGTTCAAATACAAAAATGTAATAATGAATGAGTTTTGTATATTCTTCGTAATCAACTCAAATTACCAAAAATTGTTCTAACCACCACAATGAAGATTTTTCGGAGACAAAGCAGAAACTTACCTGAAACATAAAAGAAAACGTGTCTATTAGGATTTAAAATAAACCATTTTTTTAATATGTATGATTCCAGATCCCAATTTTGCTCCGAGAAAGAAGTAAGTTTTAGGTAATAAAAAAGAACCTTAAATAAAATTATGTTCCAAAAACATTTATCATTCTCAATCCCAATCATTTATAAAACTATCTATTATGGTATACAAAATTGGCCCGATGGCAGGAAGAAAGTTTGGAAAACTATTCCCTGCCAATTCAGGGTTAAGAGCCAACCCAATGAATCGGGGTAGTAACTTTGCAGACGAGAAACCTGCGGGCTTCTATACGTAAAAGTTTCTTTATTGTTAAGAAACTAGTGGTATCTATTGGAAAGGGAAAATCACGAAACTCGTTTCCTGAAAGCTTTCGTGGTACATTCACCAAATTTGAAAAACTCGTTTCTGCATTTGCATCAACTTCAACAAATTGAAAGAAATTTCCTACATTAACTCTCTTCTCCAACTTCTGCAGTCAAAAACATATTTTTTATTAGGTCCAATATGTTTGATACAAATTGCTTTAACACATCAATTTGGAAAAGAATAAACGTTTTAGAACTCCAAGCTACAATATATAATCTAAATTATTTTTAAAATGAGTTTAGACTACGAAACCCAAAATTCTTTCGAAAATAATAATACAGGCAATTTTTCAAGACAATAGAGGAATAAATTCTTTTCAATCGAATTAAGATAGGTAACATATTCCTAAGATTGCAACTCGAAATAGATTACATTTTCAACAAAATAGTAATTTTTAAACCAAATAGACGACTTCTCGACAACGCAGTTGAGTTGCAAAGCTAGAAAGGTGAATGATTGATAAAATAATCTTCTTTTAGGTCCAAAAAGATCAATATTTAACAAAAAAAGTTCATTTGATGGAATCTGTATTATCATCAGAAATAGTTACCATCGATCCATATAGATATCTTTTTCCCCGCCGTGAAAATAGAAATCAACCTATCGATTAAGTTAACTCTTTAACTAACAGAAAATACTTGACGTCATTTTTAGACTAGATAATAATAAATTAAAAAAATTTTACTTTTTCAGAAAAGATTTAATTTTAAGAAAGTTCATTTTTTACCAAAAAGATGAATTTACAACCAAATAGTTGAAATTTCAATCAAAAGATTCAAATTTTCAACAACAAAAAATGTACAGCTTTAACCAAATAGTTGAATTTTTAACTTCAGAAGGTGAATATTAAACCAATGGGGCAAATTTTTAACAAAAAAATTGAACTTTAACCAAAAACAAATGTATTGCGGATCAAATATAGTGAAACTCTTCTATAACGCCGACTTCAGGGCTGACGGTGGGTGGGAACTAACCATTATATAGATAAAACATACATGTTTTATCTGCTTTCGTGCTTTAAGCGTTGGCGGACCGCTGAGCATTTCTTTTAAAAGGAGAGCTTTTTCTTGAATAATCAGTCTAGATACTAGGTCGCTCTCTCCAATTAAGCTGTCGGAGCCAGCTGTATCCAGAAAAAATTACTATTTTCACAAACACTGCACGTCAACACTTCAAGTGTCTGAACTTGCTCTGACCTCTCTTTCTACTCTCTCTCTCTCTCTCTCTCTCTCCATCTCTCTCTTTTTCTCTCTGTCTATCCAATACTTCTTATTTTTCTTTGTCAATTCGTAGAACCTACTGTTAGCTACCACATCGCCACCAATTTGGAACTATTCAGAAGAAATTTGAATTTCAATTATATATTAACAAGAAATATTATATTAAATAATTAATTCTACTCGTAGTTTATTCTATATTTAATCTTGGATGAAAATGAATTGATAAAAACTGCCGTATTTCATGAACATTGCTCCAATAACTTCGCGATATATATTCGTGGGTTAGATGGCGCTGTTGTCAATGACATGCGTATTTCATCATGGCACGAAATAATCCGATCAGTCCCATCGGTTTCAGTACACTGAAAATTTTTTGGGGGAGCTGCTCGCCCACGCGGTGGAGCTGGAACACCAAATGCATCGCGCGCTGCTCGCCTGCAACTTGGTACATATCCTTTCTGATATTGGGAACGCTGTGTTCCCACATTGGAGCAGCTGTAGTCCCAACAGTATCGGTACAGTAACGCTCCTTTTAGGCGGAAGCACGGAATCCTCACGCCGAGTTTCGTGCGGAGTTATACATATAGTTTATACTCGTGGGGCCATTTCATTCTCATTTGTGGGACTGCTGCGTTCCCAACACACGGGAAAGGATCTGCTCGCACGTTTGGTACTATAGCTTACTTAAATGTGATCTGGCCACTGTACCAAGTGTCGTGGTGGCGCTGCGTTGCCACTAAGAAGACAGCTGCTTGCTCAAAAAATGTTCAGTGTAGGCATCGGAGCCACACTGCTGCTCCGCTTGAGGTTAACGAACGGACCGTCGTGGCGCCTTTACACAGGTAGGCCATTAGGGTAGAGTTCCTTACCGCAACGCTCCTGCTTGGCCAAACCTGAGTGACCATCGCACACCCCCCGCAGCACCTTTTACACCCATTCAAGGCGTGGCGTCAATTCTCGGAAGGACTATTGAAGGATTTCACTGTAGTTGAATTTTCAAGCAAAAAAGACGAATTTTCAACGAAACAATTGAATTTCCGACCAGAAAATATGACTTTTTCAATTATAAATTATGAGAATGTGAAAAGGTGACTTTTTAAGAAAATAGTTGAATTTTCAACAGACAAAGAGTTACATTTTTAACCCAATAGTAGAATTTTTACCAAATTATATGAATTTTAGACCAAAACTATAATAGTAGACTTTTCAGTTAAAAAGAAAGAACTTTTAACCAAAAGAAATTACTTTTTGATAAAACAGTTGAATTTTTGACAAAATAATTAAAGCCTTAACCATATAGAATTTTTAACAAAAAGATACGCATTCTAAATTGCGGGGGGAGTCTAAATATTTCCTGACGTGAGTTTCCTCATTCAAATAATTTTTTTAAACATAATCAAAACGTGTCATGGCTGTTCAAATCTCGTTTAATATAATTATATGTATTATATGAATCACAATTAAATAATCAAAATTGTTTAAATATCTTCAAATTTGTTCATTAATATTAAGATTCCTGGACATTATTTACATTTCACAACTTTTGTACATAATCTCTTGAAATTCCTTTAAAACGATTGAGCTCCGTGGAAATTTCTGGAAATCATTGAAATTCTCGAAATCTTCAAAGCCATTTAAAAAATCCTATATAATGCATGACATTTCCTTCAAATCCCTTAACACTTGAACTATTTGGAAATCTTTGAAATCCCTTCAAATCGATTTGAATAAAAAATATATCTTGTGTAAGAAGGGGGGGGGGGGAGCACTAAAATCTAAAGATCCCTTACATAGTAGTCGAATTTTCTACAAAATAATTAAATTTTCAAACAAAGAGAAGCATTTTTTGACCAAAAAAGATTAATTCAGAACTGCAGATAAAATAGTAATATACTTTCTAATAAAAATAATTAACTTTATACTAGGAAAGGAATTATTAAAAAGGAATTATTAAAAATGGGAAAAAGAGAGGAATATGGAAAGGGAAGCAAAGCCTGCGATTTATTAAACCGCAGTGAAAGTTTTGCGTAAAGAAGCAACTGATGTTATTTCAGAATATCAGTTCAGACGTTGCGCAAGAAAAGGTCCCATTTTGTGACTCGTAGTTTAGGAGAAATTCGCGTTTTTAACCCAGGATCTAAAATATACATCGAATTCGGATTTTCAATAGATTTTCAACCACTACACATTTTATATTTGAAGACTTTATTGTGCTAATTACTATAGTAATTAATGAGAAAAAATGTAGGATACCTTTTCAATCAGTAAGTTAAATATCTGAGATGAAGTTTTCGTTCTCAACTATAAAAGGAACTTCCGTGCTTAAACGATCCATCAACACAAGCTTTAAATTTTTGAATACACATGTAGCATATAAGGATCATTCATTTTTGAACAAAGCATTCATTTTTAAATCTTAACAAGAAAGCGATATTCCATATTTTAACGGAGATGGTTGGTAATACTACGCAGAATTCCAAACACATTTTCTTCCAAGAGCGAGACGATATTTATTGTAAAAATAAAAACAAAGCTGAAAAAATCTCGGTTTTAAAAAAAAAACCAGGCTAATTTTCGGTTTTTCCGATCGGTGGCCACCAAGTTGTAAACAAACACTGCAATTAAACTAAAATTATGATACCACACTCTCTTTAAAGAAGAAAATTAGCGCACGAAATTTAATTCCACCCCATTAGAGCTGCAAAGCATGAATTTTAAACCGGGATGACAACGTTGTAATTTCCAGGCGTCTGGAGTAAGGCTGAAACGTTTTCGCCTTCGACAAATCAGCAGTATTCGTGCGACTGAAACGAAATGGGAAATTAATTTCCTTCCCTTATAAGCCGCAATTCCCAAAGAAAGACCGAAAGGCGGAAAGGAATCTTGAGAATTCCGCCATGAAACCAATTTTCTAGACACACAGGGGCGATGGAAAAGGGGATGAAAAGAGGAGATGAAAAATAAGAGAGAAAACCTTGTTTCTCGTGCCACAACAATTGGGCGCTATCCCGCTTGAAGGTAGGTAGGTGTCTAAGACACTAATCGAGCTCATCAGTTGGATACACGAGTATTGGACGAGCAAAATGAAAGAGATCTGGATTATTTCCGGTCCGAAGAGAGGATTGGCTGAAAATATCGATATCCGATTGATAGAGCTGATCGACTCAGGAAGACTGAAAAATTGTCTATGTGTATTGGTAATGAGATCAGTGTACAACAACTAGCAGACGTCTTCTGCTAGGGCTTCAAATAGAGCACGCGCGTTTCAAACTCCTACTCCTATTCCAACCCATCTTCACCCCTTTCCCTTTGCTCCGTTCACCCCCCGGGAGGATAATCTTGTTACTCGCGATAACCTACCCTCTTAATCCGAACGAGCTTGTTTGCGAACGAGCATCTAATCGTCCTCCGAACCAACTTTCCCAATTGCTTTTCGGATGAAATACATTCAATTTTTTTTCTGAATTCAAGATTAATCAGAGAAAAGAGAAAAGCGGATCTTCGTTAGAAGGCATTCATATGTGGCGCTCATAATTCTTCAGAATTGCCAGCCATTTTCCTCTTCGCGAATCCTCTCGAGAATACAATCGTGTGAAATGACACTACTGAGAATTGCAGCTCGGAACTCGAGGCAGCAAGTTTCTACGCTGACTTATTGCATATGGAAATTTACGGGAAGATGGGAGTTAAATCGAATTATTCATTTTTATTGTTGTTTATTTTTATTTCATAAGGTTTATCAATATTAAATAACTATTAAAAATTAGCCCCTAGAATTCTTGGAATAAATATTACGTAGGGGCCAACTTTAAAATAATAAAAAATAAAGTTTTTACAATAAGAAAAACGATTAGTTCATCTTGATATTAAAAATATTTGTAATTTTTCACATCTATGTTTCAACTTTGAACAAATTAAATTCGTTTGAATCAACTAAATTTTTAAACAGCAATCACCACCATTTTTTATAAGAATGCATTTGAGAAAGGCGAACAAAAAGCGTTATGTCAATTTGTTGACAAAATTGAAATAATGATTATTTCTGTACGCTTGGAATATCGATCATCAAACTTAAGTTGGCGAAGAAAAAAATTATTTCTGTTTACAGAATCATTACGGAAACAGGCAAAATTTGTTAAAAAAGTAAACACTTTTTATAATTAATAAATACTTTTCAATATTCTCTTTATAATAAATAAGTTAACAAAACTTTAAAGTATGAAGTATAAAACAATTTTCTGATTTTATATATAAGCAAGAAATTATACATTTATTTCAGTAGGACATGTAAATAATTAGTGAAATAATCATTTGCTCAATCAAACGTGAATAAATACACCTTCATATTGTTAACAACTTGAGATTGTACTATATTCAAAAGATTTGTTTGCATTTCATTTATTTAGGCGCCTGGAAAATGATAATAACCCAATTTTCAATAGGGATTTTATTAAATATCATAAGCTTCTATTAAAAAATGTTCAAAAATAAAAAGGAGGATTTGAAAAATGAGACTCCGTATTGTAATATACAAGCAAAGGAATCACATGTGGATCAAGGGTTTAAACGTGGATCGATAGTTTTTAAATAGATTCACGTACATAAAGATAAAATTGCAAAATACTTACTATGTGTTTATGTATTATGTACTAAGCCACTTTACTTAAACCACTTTGCATATAGGAACAGAATTTTGTTTTATTGAAATCTTGAATTTTGTTCTTATTAGTAAACCACTTTTTGTACTGTGACTTTGATTAATTAACATTTTATCCTGGCTAAACAGGTTACACGGAGAAAAAAATATCGCACAATGATATCGCAAAATCTCGATCTTGCAATAAAGCGCAATATGATAACGTACAATTAGGTTCCGGAGCTTTGTACGATATTATAATTCACTAACATCGCTTGGCCACTACTAGAACCCTCGTATATATAATATAGTAAAATAATAATATAATGTAAAATCTTGCAATGTAAGATATCACGATTTTACGCTATTATAATGCAATAATTACGATATAGCGCAGGAATTACGGTATATATTGCAATTCATGTGATATCGTTTTCTCCATGTACTTTTCACTCATGGTCCGATTGACGAAGCATGTAACCCATCTCGCTTCCTGTGGGATTTTGTTGAGAATGCAAGCTGGATGACGATCACGCGGTCAGGGATGAGTCTTGGTAGAGAGATCCCGACTATGTTGGGGAGACATTTTGGGATTAGAGCTTTACTTGGGAATAGATGTGCACAAGTATCACGTCCCAAAAGCCTTGCGGGGACGTTTCTATCTAGGAATATTAATATAAGCCCAGGCGTCCGCTCCAGGAATGTTGAATCCATCCAAAATATCTTCGAGATAGGCAGTGTTAGTAAAGTTGCCCTAACTTTAAGGTTTGCATTTCAGAGATCTGACCATCAGCTTTAAAAGATGACATCTTCAATCGTATATACTGTCTTTTTAATACTGAACTGTAGTTTTGGCATTTCTATTATCTGCATTCTTGATCAAGAAATTAACTATCTCATCTATCCTGTTTCGCATCTTCTCTCATACCACCCTTTCTCACGAAAAATTACAAAAGAATGTTTTCATCTGCTAACTTTAGTGGGCTTCTCTAAATTATACATAGATCTTTTTCAGATTCATTAAAGTCCTAATGAAACAACAAGGATCTAGTGTTCTTTCTGTTTGTATAATATCCATTATTCATGCGTCTAACAAATTACGACAGAAACTTCTGATATCGTGAGGTTTATTTTATATAGCTTTAATTCGAGCCAAGAATTTTTACATATGTGTTGCTAATTCAAGATGCAAATGCTACACTGCAATCGTGTATCCGTAATTCCGCATATATAGCGTGAAAGTACACCTTGTCTTGTTTCACGAAATTTCCATTTCTAGGGATACTTTGGCACTAAACACGTACTTGCACTTCACCTTCTGTGATAGATGCACAAATAGACACGTGTGAACGTGCTCGGATCTGCACGAGTGATTTGCTTCTCCCTACGATCTTTGAATAAGGAAAGGAAACAGTGTAATGGGTTGCATGCGTCTTCAACCCATTATATGGGTAGCACTCTCTTAATGCTTCCATAACTGTTTATTTCTATAGAATATTGATCACTCTGCTTTCTTTTAAGAAATAATTTTATTAGGATAAGGACAAAAAAAGTGCACTGTTCTGCAGATTACCCGTTAAACAATAATGCTTTTCTTGTTCATATTATAAAAAATTAGTGTTACAGCGCCAAAGTAGTATTCACAGAAAAAACCAAGCGTGAATTAAACGATCAGTTCTCTGTACAATGTACCTGCAACAAAAATATCCGTGGCAGTGTAAATACTATACTGTAGCAAGCGAATTTCTTCATTAGCTCCATGAATAAAGGTAATGTTTCCCTGTCACAAACAAAACAACTCGGCACATCGTACCCCAAGTTCGAGAGATATTCGAATCACCAGCGAGGTATAGTGAACACCGTTGTAATTCTATTTGCATCCAAATTTATCTCTACGGATTTATAGTGTTGGATTGGAAGACCATACGCTAAAAATGTTTAAAATAAAGTCAGTATTAAAGAAGAGGTTACACAGCGTCAAAGTAGGGTCTTGGGTTTGACAAATGTAGGTTTTAAAGAATAAAAATAAAGAAATTTTAAAGTTTCAAATGCTAACATTAAGGTTCAAATTGAAAAACTGGAGGACCTGTACAATGTAAAAGCAAAGTATTATTTCAGGACAATAAGACTCAGAAAAAACAGTATCGAGTGGTACTGAAATGAGAGTATTGGTGTGATCCCAGAATCGTTTTGTTTTACATTAAAAATAACAGCATGAATGTATTCTATTCAAAAACAGAACACGAAAAAAATGATACCGAAAAAAAGTAGCCTGTAGATTCAAATGCTGCACAAACAGTTGAAAGTTTCATTCTATCGATGTTAGCAGTTGAAAATAGGATTTATAGGTGTAAACAGCATCAAAGTAGATTGAAATAAGAGCGTGAAGGTTCGAAGAGGGACTAAATTTCAACTCGGGAAACTTCTCATGCGGCCACTTTGAGTACAATTTTTTTCTTAAATTTCAAGAAAGAATATACAAAAAAGGACACCAGGTACTTCAGGGTCCTTTCTATTTGTATGCTCGTGACGCATTACATGCCTGGTACACATTTTTGGACGCACAAAGTAGTTTGCAGATCTTTTTCTGTTGTATTTTTTAACTTCTTCGACTTTCCTGATTTTTAAATAAAAAGTATTTTTGCAATACATAATAAAGTAGGAGAACAACTTTCATTCAGTATTGAATCGAATCTGAAACGCTAAGGATTTCAAATTGAAATATATTCTATTCGCAAAAAAAGTTGAATTTTCAACCAGAAAAAAGAATGTCACTAAAAGAGATTATTTTGTAGAAAGTAGAATCTTCAAGCTAAATAGTCGAATATTTTAGAAAATGATTGGTTTTAAAATCCAAAAATATCAAGTTTCAACCCAAAAAAGATAATTTATCAACTTAACAGTTGAATTTGAAACCCAAAAGGACGAATTTTAAGTTAAAAGGTCAAATTTTCAAGCCAAAAAGACGAATAAAAAAATTGAAATTTCAACCAAGAACTTTTATAGCAAAAAAGATAAGTTTTCAACAAATCAGTTCAATTTTTGACAAAAAAGATTTCTTCTTAACCACATAGTTAAATTTTCAAACCTCAATTAATAATTTTTACCTCAAAGTTCAAACTATTAACAAAAAAGATTAAACTTCAACGAAAAATAGTTGCATGTTCAACAAAATAGTTGATTTTTAAACCAAAAAGGCAAATTGGCTACAAATTAGTAAAATTTCCAAAAAAGGAGATTGTTTAAAAAAATAGTTGAATTTTCAGTAAAATTATTTAATTTTTATCAATTTCGTGTTTTTTTTTTACCAAATAGTTGAATTTTCCATCTATAAAGTTGTGTCTTCCGCCAAAGAGGTAAATTTTAATTAAAACCAATTTTTTTTTAAAAAGAAATATAAATTTTCAACAAAAATCGATAACCAAGAAAAAACATGCATTTTTAACAAAAAAGCTGAACTTTCAACCAATTCGTTGAATTCACGATTAAAAGATTAATTCCCAACGAAAAATATTAAAATAAAATCTTTAACATCCGAGTAAGCCAATGCAAGTATAAATAAATAGCAGCTGTATTAACATCAACCAACACATCAGAGATACAGAGGCCAAGGATTTTCTTATTGATAGTCAATAGAATTTTTGAAAATCGGTTCCCATGATGATGAGAACAGTGCGTTTCCGAAACGTTGGGACAAATATTGAATAAACTCGTCTGGTTGAGTTGATATAACGCAGTTGAAAAATATTAGGTTCTCAGTTTGAAAAATTCATTTTTAACAACAACAAAAAATGTTCAATAAAATATTTAAATCCTTAGCCAATAATGGTTAAGTCTTGTTGGGAAATTTCTTCCAGTTTCATAAAGTACAAAATATATCCGTACAATCCACCGAAAGCCACTTTCCCTTTTTTGCGGGGTCTTTTTGAATCGTGTTGTTTTTCTGGCAGAGGCGTAATAGGTTAGAAGGGTTTGGTGTGCTCGGCGATTTTCTTCTTTCGAAAAAAATGGAGCAAAGAGTTTGCATTAAATTTTGTGTGAAAAATGGAATCCAGTACTCTAAAACTCTTGAAATGTTGACAATTGCATACGGTGAGTCTACTCTGAGTAAGAAAAATGTGTATAAGTGGTACAAGCTGTTCCAAGAAGGCCGAGAGGATGTCGAACACGATCCTCGCCCTGGACGTCCCAGTACGTCAACAACAGATGAAAACGTTCAAGCAGTTGAGGAAATGATGTTGAAAAATCGCCGAATTACCATCAGGAAGTTGCTGAAGATGATGGCATATCGGTTGGCTCATGCCATGCTATCTTTTCGGACGTTTCGGGCATGAGACGTGTGTCAGCGAAATTTGTTCCAAAACTGCTTAATTTTGATCAAAAGATCCATCGCATGACCATCGCTCAGGAGATGTTGAATGAAGTCAATAAAGATATTCACCGGATTTGGCCCCCAGTGACTTTTTTCTTTTCCCCAAACTGAAGAGACCTATGAAAGGACATCGATTTTCAACGATTAAGGAGATAAAAACTGCATCGCTGAAAGAACTCAAGGCTATACCACAAAATGATTATCAGAAGTGCTTCGATGATTGGAAAAAGCGTTGGCACAAGTGTATTATATCTGAGGGGAATTACTTTGAAGGGGACAACATAAATATTGAGGAATAAATGAATATTTTTGGAGAAAACTATTAAGTCACCTTATTTTTTGAACACACCTTGTATATATAAATTTTCAATCAAATTACTGAATTTTGAATTTACAAAAAACAATTTTCAGCTGAAAATGGAATAGTTCGATTTTCAGTTAAGAAATTTAATTTTCAACTAAGATCAAAACGAATTTTTAACAAAATACACTGTAAAAAAAATCTATTGAATTTTACATCTCTGGTGGATGAATATAAAAGGACCCTCGTGTATCGGAGTAACTTTACGAAAAATTGTAATAATCCACATGGCGATGAATTTTACAATTGAATCTGTTGTTATATTCCTATTCGGCGGATAATTTTACACACGAAAATGTAAAATTAATCATGTGAAAGAATAAAATAAAATTTATTAGGACGACAGGTTTCGAACACTCGAAACTCAAACTTCGTATAACATTTCATGGAGATTGTAGAAACACAAGTCAGACACGTTACCACTTACCTGAAACACATAAGATAATATGGTTATTTTTTTACATTGTCATCATTTATGATTGAGAAAGTATTAGAATTGTCGGAAATTTGACATCACACTTTTTCAACGGATCTCCACGTTTCGAGACCTCCTGAATTCGAAAATCAGGTTTTCACGATTGCGTCTGTCTGTTTGTCTGTCCGCCCTGCCGTCCGTCCGTAAACACGATAACTCTCGAAAAAATAAAAAAATCCATTTTGTGGACAAACTATATGGGATACGAAAAAAGATAAATTAACAAAAATGGTTATCCCAAAAAAGATCTACAATTTCGTTAAGAATCACTTCTTGATAGGACGCGTACTTTTTGTTCTATTTGTGAAAAATAACGTTGAAAAAAGAATAAAATAAAAAAAAAAATGTGTGGAAAAATGACGAAAGTTACAAGATAAAAAATTCAACAAAACCTGTTTACAAATGTCTGTCGGAAATTGAGCGCGCAGCGCGAGTGTCACGATGAAAATGTGTACCTCAAAGCCTACAGAGCTTTGAGAAACTTAATATTTGACTATATTTGATTAAGTAGACAATTCAGAATATGAAGACGCATATAAATACTGCTATCAAACTTGCGAGAGAAGCGAGCCGCGCGAATAGCGCGCGATGAGACTATGCTCGCGAAGCGGGCAGATTTTTTATGTTCAAATATACCGTAACAAAAATATGAAATCTATGTTTTGAATAACCACATTTTTTCCGTTCCAATAGCAATAAATGTAAAAGAAAAAATAGGAATAGCTCCAATTTTGTCTATTTTTGTGTGAAAGCTGTCAAAAAAGTTAAACATAGCTGTGAATTTCTTCAAAATTAGAGGATGAAGGCGTCGATAAACAAGGAAAACGAGAAACGCTCTCGTATTAACATATTATTTGAATAATTATTCTAAATTTTCAATTAATTATACATCAAAACCTTACAGTTTCCGCCAGGGTAAAATTAAAGATTTTTGGTAAAATTAAAAATCTCGATGTAATTTTCAATCACAAGAAAGTGATCTTACGGACTCATGGTATTTTTACACGCTGCGACTAAATTTTCCCTTCTGAATGTAAAGTTCGTACGAAGGAATGTGTAATTTTACTTTTATCGAGTGTTTAATATTACACTGCTGTTCGAGGGTCCTTTTATTTACATCGCTAGAGGATGTGATTTCACACACTTTCGTAAAATCACACAATGAAGTGTGTGATATTTACAATGATACAATATGTAATTTTCCGAAACTTTGTAATTTTACACAAATCTTTTTTTACAGTGTACGTCATTCAATTTTCAACCAAAAATTTAATCGAATAAACATTAAAAAAATGAATGTTTGTTGAAAACAGTTAAAAAGAAGCATTTTTTAAAAATGGGGGTGAAGGGGACAGTAAAGGAAATAGTGTAAAGTCTACATTTTGATGTTTTTGAACGGTATTAAAGCATTACATAGAGTTGAACGATTTGGAGACCATATGTAACCAAACAGATAAGAATTTCCATTGTACAATTGATGAAGCCGTGTTGTTGATATTCGAAGACACAAGGAATCCTAAATGTGGTCCTTGAATTCTGGCTTTGGTGCCTAAGTCGAGTCGGATTGGTCGGCATGAGTTCAGGAGTCCCTTGGGCAGTAATGCTCTGTATAATGCAGTGCTTTAATAGAGACCCTGGCCCTGGGACGATGATGATCCAGGTGGACGAGGATTGGGTTGCGTCTGCTGGGGCAGAGATGAGAGCTCGTTCTAATAGAGCTGGACAACCCTCGGGGCTGCTTCAATTTCGACTAGATTCTCTAAATTTCCTGCCAGCCTGGGACAAGAATAGAAGAAAAGCGAAGAGTCAACTGAGCCTTTGCAACCAAAAGTCCTTTTTAGTTCCTTTTAGTTCCTTTTTAGTTCCTTTAGCGACCCAAGATAGTTTTGACTTTTGGCCTTGTTTACTACATAAAGAGCCCGTAGGAGTTATGAATTTTAATTGGATGTCACATATACTCTGGCGTCTAATGATCTAGTTTCCAGAAATCGGATGGAAATTTTAATTGGAAAGGAGAAGTAGAATGGCGTTAAAGTTTCTGGATATTCTGGAGAAGAGACCTTATCGATTATATAATCCTCTTTTAGCGAATTCATTATTAAATACTGAATCGCCTAACGAATTGGATCCTTATCTGAAGTGTTTGAATAATTTTTTATTCTGGAATGAGAGAGTTATCCTTTTCTTATTATTTTCATGATACTTGATAGACGTAAACGAGTATTTTTTATTTTAAATCAAATCAAATTTGTCTAGTTGTAAATGTCCCGTATAACTAGATACCTCTTTAAAACAAGTGACCTAGATACAGTTTTATATTTCCAAACTCATTTTGCGCAACATACCTTAACGCAAACAAAATTACCAACTCATCATGCTCTGCACATAAGAACGTAAGTGCTCGTAAATTAAAGAAAAAAGCAATAAATCTGATGTGACATATTTGAGCCTTGAAGGCGACATTTTTTTTAACGAGGTGCTTGAAAAGCAACTATATTTTTCACAAGCACAGTGCACACTCTTGTTTTACAACACATGTAAAAGTTGAAGAAAAACTTTTTGAATTACAAAAATTTTCAATAGTTTTATTTGGCTAAACTAAAAGATCGATGTTAATGTTTAAAGTTTGGAGGTAATTCAGAGAAAAACTTAAAATCTATAGAAGGTAACAATGAGTGAAACTGCTTTTCAAGAGAGAAATTCTTTTCATGAGAGTATTTTGTTTAATTAAATATTGTTCTCGTGTGCCTTGGTAGTAGAAGAATTGTTGAATGTTTGTACTTAGTTTGAAATTCTGTATCACCAGAAAAGTCCAAGGGAAAAATTTTCCGTATTAATAAACCTCGCAACCGGCTGTTCTACCTGCTCATGCATAATGCATGTCTTGTGCAGCAATGTGTTGCGAACCCTCCGCAGTCCTTGTTTTATGAATTTTCCATTCCTGGTCAATCTACATGCCCTTATTAAACCTAATGATAGTTTGTTTATAATTAAATAATTAATTGTTTAAGCCAGAAATCCGTAGCTATAGGAAACTCCCGGATCGCAAAATGCCTCAATTATTTATAGTTGGCTCTTTCGTCACCATTATTCGCATTCGGGCAAGTTCTGATCGAACCTCTTGACCCGAAATCGATACTGGAAGCCCCAACACTTTCGCAATAATCGATCAATGTGAGAGTTAACTTTTAAGTATAATGTATTTCAATTTACCTCCTTAGATTCAAAGTGTATCAAGGTGAGAAAGGCGTACGTTAAACAGAAGAGTCTATTACCTTTTTTTACTTTAGTAGTTGAGTGGAAGCTTCTAATGTGTCCCCCCTAAGGGTTTACATTTTTCTTACACCTTCTCTATTCCTTTACACACCCTCCACACACTTACTTGGTGGTGGAAGGGGGACCTACAGTTTAAGGTGGGTTCCGAACCACCAAGAGCAACAGCCTTAAGTACTTAGAGAAAACCTTTTTCTCTAGAGGTACCGGTCCCACGACTCTCCGGAGATGAACAACTTCCCTTGCTAGGCTAGTGTTCACCGCATGGGCCACCGAGACTCTTCCAGAGTGCGAGGCGGGAATCGAACCCGCAAGCCGAAGGAGTGGGTCCAAAGCCTACGCTTTAGCCCCCACGACCATCGTCCCACTTATTTTAGTAGTTTATAAAGTTAACTAAAAACTGTTTACGAGAGCATGCGTAACAAATATAAACAAAAAAATTAAATGTTAATAATATTTGTGTATGTGTGTGTATCAAGTGGAACAAGGTGAAAAAGGTGTACGTTAAATAGAAGATTCTATTAGAGCTTTTTTTTACCTTAGTAGTTTATAAAGTTGACTAAAAATTGTTTTCGAAAGCATACCAAATACATATAAACAGAACAAATTAAATGTTATTAATATTTAGAATTAAGTGTTTTCTCGTCGACTTAACTAGGTTCCCTTTAGACAAACAAATTGAGATACAGATTCGGGTCGTCAGTCTTACGGTACATAATAAAATTTCCGGATTTCCCGAATTGGAAATAACATTTCTATAGGCTTTTTCCTATGATATGTCTGCCTAAATTTCGCACGTCATTAATAGCTGAAAGAGTACTAAAAGATAACACGACAGGTCACAAAATTAATATTCGTTTTAAAGAACATGGATACACAGTAAAATTTGAAGATGAAACTTTTTATAAAATTTTTGTTCAGAACAAATACATACTTTCATGTTCACAAAGACATGAAAAAAATTTATTGCAGAAATGAATGTTTTCATTTTTGATTTTTGACTTTTTTACGCCACAAACAAAATTTTCAAAAATGATTGACCGCTAAAACGGGGAATGATCGGGTATTCTTCAGACCAGAAAAAACCAAAGAATTCATTTCACAAGATAATTCTGAATCTGTTCAAGACAAAAAAATGTAGATTTAAACTTTCAAATTTTGATTATTCAATTCGAAAGCATTATTGGACTCTGCATTAAAAATGAGCAATTACAAATTAAATATAAAAAAACTACAGAACTTAAAACTAGTTTGTTTTAAATAGAGAGCCTTGAATCGTTGATATTTCAGAGAGACAAATATAAACTTTGAATGCTCGAACTTTGAAATATTTTTTCATTTTGCTAAATGTTTAATTTAAAAGAGAATTTTTTTATTTTGGTTTATAAATAACAATTGAATACTTATTTATTTCAAAGGACTTCAAAATAAAAAAATGTTCAGTTTTAAATTAAATAAATTTTTTTTCTCCATTTTTAATGTTTCCAACTTAAAACTGGTTCACACTTATATTATTTTTAACACTTTTAAGTTTATTGATTCATTTGTCAATTTAGGGCATTGAAAATAATAATGTGGATTTATATTTTTGAACAAGAAATCTTTTAACTGCTCCATTTATAGAAGTTGAAATTTTCAAATTTTGTAGCTTAACGGTATTTAATTAGAAATTGTTCATAATTTTAAGAGCTTCTATTTTATACGCGTAATTTATTCAATGTTTGGCTTTAATTTGCAATTTAATTTTGACTTGTAGACAATAATATGCATAAAAATAGTGCATAGATAGAACCATGAAGTGTACTAAATTTTAAATTGATCGATTTAAATCTAGGTAACGCCATTGACTAAAATAGCTTTAAAAAATTGTTATCAGTAGAGTTTTCAAGTTTTTTTGAACGTCAAATTTTGTTCTCTTTCTCAGGGAGGTCTAGAATATTTTGAAGTTTTCTTAGATTTTAGGATACTATTTTGCTAGAGATAAATATGTTTTAATATACCTCTGCAATTAATTTTAATTTTTGCGCCCATAGAAACAACAAAACCTATTTTTTGGCAATTGAAGGCTTTCCATGGTCAAAATAAACTTTTAAAATGTTCGAGATATCTGGGGGATCAAAACTAGCGTTTGTTTACAAAAATGTTAAATTCACAACAATTTTCAAACTCTGCGGATAATATTGATTTAAAACATGTCTTCCGCGCGTACGTTACCGAGATTTAGATTAATGGATTCCGGATTCTTTGCACTTCATGATGTGTGTGTGTGTGTGTCAGTGTGTAAATAAAAGTTATAATTATATAGGCATTTCATTAATATGTGGAGAAACAAGGTGCGTAACGGGCGTGTGGCGACTGTGGTAAATGCAGGACGTAATATTGTGGTAGATATAGGCTCACTTGCGGCTCAGGCGGTTATTCCAATTCCACGAAAGTCCACCGCAGGTTTGCAATTGCGAATTTTATAGTTACTATTAATCCAATGTTACTACCAAAATCAAGAAATACAAATCTGTAATGAGTCAGAAGAAATTGCAATGATTGTTTGCATTATGTAAGCCAGCGGAATTTTTAGCGTTCGAAAACGATTCATTCGGGAGCATATTTTATTGAAATTTGTTTGTAAAATTTGCAAGGCTCACTGGTAAGGCATTTGTCTTCGAAATTATTACATTCGAAATAGCGAACAAAAATAAAAACATAAAATCAAAATATTAGAAAAAAAAGTTCTAAAAATTATGGAAATTTTAGGCAAAATATGTAACAATTTATGTAAATTTACTGGAAATGTTAGAAAAATAAATTCGGAATTGTATGGGAATTCGAGGGAAAATATACCCAAATTTATGTAAATTTTACAGAAATTTACAAGTATTTTTAACATACTAATGTTCTAATAGAGCTTGATAATACAGTTAATTCATATCGATTGAAATAAAAAATTATCATCAGTCTCAAATAGTACAAAGCAAAAGCAATTTATACTTTTATTGGTTTAAATATATGATTCACTTCCTACATTCACTTCCTCTTTCAACTGTTATTATCTGTAAATAATAGCGCACACAATTAATTGCCAGGTGCATAGCATATGACGAAAAAGTCTATTTAATCAAAGAACGAAGACAGATGTCCAGGCAATAAAGATTCTTCGGTGCGTTATTCAAATGCGCTCAAAATTACTCTTTTAGAGTAAATTAATGCCAATAAGTAAACCCCATTTTTCGCAAACACCAGGGACACTAAATTTTACGCTTTGCGAAGAATCAGCCGTATTTATTTCTCTTTATCTTTTTACAACTTAATTGCTACCTTCATTTTAAATACATTCAAAGCAGTCATCTGAGGGAAAATTAATTAAAGGGGTGCATCGCCGAACCAGAAGAGATCAAATAAATTTATATATGCCTGACAAGTTTTCATATTTATTTTGACTGAGTACCCGCTATTACATCTTGAGCATTCTGAAATCATCGTAAGATAAATGTACCTTGAAACCTTTCACTAATCATAAAAAGGTTCCTAGTCCACTGAAAATTTTAACAAAAACAGCATTCACATGAAGAAAACCTTATACGAGTCAAAATTAATACCCTACTTTGAAGTTGCAGCTCCTTATTAGATCCTGCTTTGACGCTATTTCAACTTATAGCCCCTGCTTTAAACTTTTAGCTCCTAGATAATGAAACATTAGACTCTACTTTGAGGCTGTAACTTCTTGCTGAAGCTACTTTGAATCTTTAGAGCCTACATTTTTATAACTCAAGACCCTACTTTAATGCTGTTTAACCTCCCCTTCGATACTGACCCTACATTGAATCTTTTGAGCCTACAATGTTCGAACTTCATGAAAATAAAGTAAAAATTATTTTTTACTTAGATTAATTGAACTCATTGGTCATCTTATTGACTGAATGCACACTCAATTAACAAATACATTTAATTCAAGATTTAACCTAATTGTTAATAATTATTTATGTATAAATCAATACTTCTTTGCAATGCTAAATCACAGAAACATATTTTTTCTTAACTGAAAATGCTGAAAATTGGTATGAGAATGATATTCATCATGGAAAATTACTAAATATTGTCGATAATATATCATTATAAACTATTTTATCAATAATTAATGAAAGTGTGTGTATTTAACAGTCATTTTGATGATTGAGAATCACAACAAATGATAAGAATAACATATTTTCTATCGCTAACAACAAATATTATAAATATAATATAAAATTTAAAAAATATATTGAAATATATTTTTAATAATTATAATTAAATTTACTGACTTTTATTAAATCTTTATCGTAGTATTACGGCTAATTTATTTGCAACATGATTACATGGAGAAAATCTTTTTTTTTCCCAAGGAACAGTACCACTTTTCCAATGGTTTGTTTGTTTTTGTTACTAAACAATAATAATTGAGAGTTTCTGAAACATTTTCTTAGAGAAATATTACTATTTACGTATCTAGCACTTGATTTAGTAGTAAAAATGATTTCTTTTCGCGACAAACTATTTACTATTTTAATTTTTGTATCATATTAATTGAAGAATATGGACAGACAAAAGTATGAAAAATAATTTACTACCTATCTCGAATTATAAAAAATTGTTGTCGAAAAAAGTGGTTTTTCCAGCCAAAAACCCAATTTATATTGAACTCTTTAAAAATCGTTTCAAATATTCAACGACACAGAAAGTTTTAAAAAAGTGGGACGATGGTCGTGGGAGCTAAAGCGTAGGCTTTGGACCCACTCCTTTGGCTTGCGGGTTCGATTCCCGCCTCGCACTCTGGAAGAGTCTCGGTGGCC
>NC_046663.1:74319183-74321998 GCF_010883055.1 Belonocnema kinseyi
TCCACCACCAAGTAAGTGTGTGGAGGGTGTGTAAAGGAATAGAGAAGGTGTAAGAAAAATGTAAACCCTTAGGGGACACATTAGAAGCTTCCATTCCAGAAAGTTTTAAAAAAGTAATTATTCAATTAATTGTTTCAGATTTAAAAAGATTTTAGACCTTGAATTGTTGGATAAATGCTAATAATTTTTATCGAAGGCATCTTAACGCGTTTCGTTAGCTGAGTTGGTTAGAGTTTGGTACATACTCAGTGCGTGCGTGCTATCTCTCGGTTTCGTTCCTTAGTACCTGCGGATTTTTCATTGCACTATGATTTAGCGTCAATATAAAATGTTCTATAAAGAATGTGTCTAAAAAATAATTGCGAATATCCTTAATATTTATATCAAAGATATAATTTTAATTTTTCCGATAAATAAGAAAACTTATTTTTTGTTTTCATTCAAATGAGTGTGAGATTATAGAGAATCTGCTTTGATGAAACAAGTCCTACATTAGTATTTTGAGATTTAAAGTAGGGTCTAATTTGTCTTAAATACAGACCCTAATTTGGCGCTAAACGTGGAAAAACGGCGGATTTCGGACACTTTTAGCGTCAAAGTAGGGTCTAAATTACATTGAAATCGCTGCTTATTTAGAACCTACTTTACAGTTTCCAGCCCCTATACTAATGTAGGAGCTCCGGCTTTAAAGTAGGGCCTAGATTTCGACTCGAGTAATCTTTATAAGTTATATTGAAAATATTTTTCATTTCATTTTGAAGATGGATATATTTTATCGTGCCTTTATTTTCTTTTTTTAAAAGTGTTGCAATTGTAAAGTACACCTCATTCGATTAGTGGAGATATCCGATTAGTGGAGATATCTCTTTACCCACCTCGAAAATAGAAATGAACACTATCGATCTTGGTTAAGTTTCAGATCGAAAGAAAAATCCCTTTTCAGAAACATATGCATTCTTTTGCAAGATGTTATGTATTACTACAAGTCAATTTTTCAAAGAGTCTGTATTATCATCAGAGAGATGATAACCATTGATCAGTAGAGACATCTTTTCACCCACCATGACAATAGCTATAAACACGAGTCGCTTAACGGAAAAGCACTCGAGTGGCAATCGGAAGTTCTGTGCTTCGATTCCCAGCGAAGTGATGGAGACGATCTTTTTCCAGACAAAATTTAATTTTTTTAAATGTTTGAGGATCGGCATTTTAGAGCCTATTGTACCAGCTGAGTTACTCCTCAAATTTTGTGTGAAAATGAATGGTTCTATGTTTTTTGAACAAAAAAGGCGCAACATTTAAAAAATTTATTTAATTATTTACATTTTACGTTAGCCAGATTTCATCCAATCTCACCGTCTGCAGTCTGTACTATGTTAATATTAGCCTGATTCTTAGTCCTCAGGTACAATAATATAAGAACAAACTATGACATAGGTTACTTACACCAGCCCCTTTCCACTCTTAATCTTTGGGCTTTGTAAAGCCTTGAATTGCGCCCAAAATGCGCTCAAATGCGCAACCGCTTAATATTTTTGCGCCACAAAACTGTAGGAGTTATGTCAGGTGTTACGGAGGGGGGCAGCGTAACGCCATCCCCTCTCCATTTGAAAAATCAAAATTTAAATCACATGATCTTGAAGATCTTCAAATGCGCTCATATGCGCCATAGAGAAAAACTTGTCCGCCACATTGATAACCGAGTTATCAGCGATCGAAATGGTGAGGGGGAGTGATTTTTCTAAACTAACATCATTTGTCCAAATTCATCATACCCATCTTTCATATCTTCAAATGCGCCAACACTAAAAAATTTTGCGTTAGCTAACTAACAAAGATATCATATTTTGGAGGGGGAGGCAGTGTAACGCAGGTGTTAAATCCTTAACAGTGATGCGCAATATAAAGTAAAGGACATGGATTCTTTCATCTTCAGATGCGTTCATATGCGTCATATTTTTTTTTTAATTTTGAAAATTGGCCTCTATACGGAAGTAACAAAATTTTACGAATGATGACCAACAAAATAAAAAGTTTTCAATCCGCATTGATAAAGTGTCTTTTCTCTGGGGTTTCAAATGCGTTTATATGCGCCAGTTTCGAAATTAAAAAAAAAAAACCATAAACAACCCCCTCATTTCCAATTGTTATCGATCCACCAACCGATGATATCTCTGATTAACTTAAATTGCAGTATAAAAATTTATAATGATCTCTTCGTCGAGAATTTCAAATGCGCTCATATGCACCACTTTGAAAATTGACAAAAACCCCTCACGACCACTTGTCATCGATCCACCACCCGATGGTATCTCCAAATAACTTAAATTGCAAAAAAAAAATTGTAATGATCTCTTCGGATAGGATTTCAAAAGCGCTGATATGCGCCACTATCAAAATAGATAAAACCCCATAATCAACCCTCCCACTACCACTTGTTGCAATCCGCTATTCGATGATATCTCCATATAAATTAAATTGCAAAATAAAAATTTATAATCATCTCTTCGTCTGGGATTTCAAATGAGCTCATATGCGCGACTTTGAAAATTGACCAAAAACCATAATAAACCTCCTCACTAACACTTATTACGATCCACTATCCGATGATGTCTCTAAATAAATTAAATTGCAGTATAAAAATTTAGAATGGTGAGGGTAGTTGATTACGCTTTTTTGTCAATTTTAAGAGTGACAGATATGAGCGCATTTGAAATATTATACGAAGAGATCATTATACATTTTTATTTTGCAATTGAAGTTATTTGGAGACAACTTTGAATAGTGGTTCGTAACAAGTGGTCGCGAGGGCGTT
>NC_046663.1:74322098-74344413 GCF_010883055.1 Belonocnema kinseyi
TCGGTTGGTGGATCGAAAACAATTGGAAATGAGGGGGTTGTCTATGGTTTTTCAAATTTTGAAAGTAGCGCTCAAGAGCGCATTTGAAATCCTATATGAAGAAATCATCACAAATTTTTATTTTGCAATTTAATTTATTTTGAGATATCACCGGGTGGTTGATCGGTAACAATTGGAAATGAGGGAGTTGATTATTGTTTTCTGTCAATTTTGTTTTTTGTCACTTTATCAATGCGGATTGAAAACTTTGTATTATTTTGGTCATCATTCGTAAAATTTTGTTACCTCCGTATAGTGGGCAATTTTCGAAATTAAGAAAAAAAAATGGCGCACATGAGCACATTTGAAGAAGAAAGAATTCATGTTCTTAACTTTATATTGCACATCACTGGTGATGATTCAACACCTGCGTTACACTGCCCCCTCTCCCTTCAAAATATGATATCTTTGTTACTTAGCCAGCGCAACATTTTTTAGTCGTGGCGCATTTGAGCGCATTTGAAGTTATGAAAGATAGGTATGATAAATTTGAATAAATGTTATTAGTTTAGAAAAATGACGCCAGCCCCCCCCCCCCCATTTTGATCGCCGATAACTTAGTTATTAATGTGGCGCAACATTTTTTCTTTATGGTGCATATGAGCGCATTTGAAACCCCATAGGATACTCCCTTCATCAATGCCGACTGCAAGCTTTTTATTTTGTTGGTCATCACTTCGTAAAAGTTTTGTTACCTCCATAACTTGGGCAATTTTCAAAATTAAAAAAAATTATGGCGCATATGAGCGCATTTGAAGACGAAAAAATAAATGTCCTCAACTTTATATTGCACATCACTGTTGAGGATTTAACCCCTGCGCAACACTAGCTCCCCCCTCCAAAATATTATATCTTTGTTAATTAGCTAGCGCAAAATTTTTTTGTGGTGGCGCAATTTGAGCGCATTTGAAGTTATAAAATATAGGTATGATGAATTTGGATAAATGTTATTAGTTTAGAAAAATCACGCCAGCCCCCCCCCCATTTCGATCGCTGATAAATCGGTTATCCATGGTGCATATGAGCGCATTTGAAGATCTTCAAGATCATGTGATTTAAATTTTCATTTTTCAAATAGGGGGGGGGGGGGATAGCGCCCCCGTAACACCTGACATAACTCCTACGGTTTTTTGGCGCAAAAATTGTAGTCGGTGGTGCATTTGAGCGCATTTGGGGCGCAATTCAGTGGACTATAGAAACCCCGAAAATTAGGAAGGGGGGGCTGGTCTAACTGACCTCTATGAAATTAAATTGTGATTTGGCATGCTTTTTACAGGGCCCCATGAGAAAGGTACATGTGAGCATTCGTAACTTCAGGCACATTACTTACTTTTTTTAGAAAATATGAACAAAATTCTCCACTGAGTAGCGCTTTTTATATTCAGAGAAAATGAAGTTCAATTTCACCCAATCCTTGATAATAGCTGTTTTCCTTACTTCTATAGGTAAGTATTATGTACATTAGGTAATAAATATGTTTTGAATTGTATTATATTTATATCCCCTTCGAAATATTGTTCAATCTATAAGAACTGTTTTTCTTCCAGTATACTGAATGTTACACTAGGGTGGTCTAAATTTATAACTATTTAAATTTTATTTTTTTATTTTAGGTAATCAAGCCCCCCCCCCCCTAAATTGCTTGTTCTCTAACAAAAGAAATTCCCTATTTTTTTAAATCGATCGAAATTAAACCGGGCTTTTAAAATTACTATGTGGTTTTTAATGGAAAATCTCAGTTTTCGAAAAAAAGAAGTACTTGTTATTAAGTTTTTGTAAATTAATGAAAGTTTTAGGAATAATCACAATCTAATAACTTTTCATTTTAGCCCCCCCCCCCCAACCCCCGTATTATGGCCAGAGAATGTGCCAAACAATCCAAAATAGCAATTGCACGTAAAACTAAAACTGAGCACAGCATTTTTTAAATCAATAAGTCACAAATTTGAAGTATATTTTAAATACATGTCAAATGTTCAAACAATTATGATTATTTCGAAAAAATTGGTAGTAAGTAACAAAAATACACTGTTTTATAGGATAAATGATTAGTTGACGAATCTAAAAAATAATACTTTCTGTGTAATATATTTGGTAATTGTTTAAATAACTTATATTTACATAATTTATATTTACATAATTTTGGTATCCAATTTTTATTAAATAATAATATTTTTTCTTTTAATAATATTTTCTGTTCAACATATTTTTTAGTTGAGTAAACAATTTCTAGTAAAATTATTTCATTTAATTATTAAATGAATTATTAAATAATAATCAATAACGAACTAAACGCATTTTAGCAGTAATACTTTTGTGTTTAGGATATTTGACCAGATGGTCTTGTCGGACTGTAAAAACTATGAAGATACAAAAGTCCAATTTCAGTCGCAATGAGAAAATCGAGAAAAAATGTGTTCCGAAAGAACTGTTATATCGAAAGAATTTTTGAATAATCTAGATGCACTATCGGGTAAAAATAATGTTGTCTTTTATATTTTGCAATAAAACTCAGAGAACAGAGTTCGAACAATTTTACAAGTATTTAGAAGTCAAAAGCAAAAGTAAGGGCAAGCGATTCTTTAGTACTTCAGGTTTATTGTTGCTTGTACGCTGATGACGAATTATAGTACATGCCTTGTAAAAATGTTTGGACACGCAAAGAGTACTTTACGTATCTTTTTCTATTGTATTTTTTAACTTCTTGGACTTTCCTCATTTTTAAATAAATGTATTTTGCAATAAATATGATTAATTATTCATTCTTACTCAACAATTTTTCATAAAAATGCCACTTATGCATCTTTTTAATTTGGACTGCACAGATGGAGGAAGCCGGTCTATTATGGCGCTGAGTAGAAGTTAAACATTTTTGTATGGCCAACCGCTACTCTGGACCAGGTAATCTAGCGCTAGCCTGGGCGAACTATCGTTTCATTTTTTATACTTTTACACACAGGGGACATTTTTGAGATTGTGCAAAAGAATATTTAGATTCAAAACTTAAAAAAATTATTGGTCCTGATAGGCTAGCCAGGACCCGATTAGGGCCTTAACAGACAGACTAGATGATTCACCTTTGGTACTTTCAACACCTCGGCTATTTTTAAAAGTGTGCAAAAAGATATTTGGGTTTGATGCTTTGAACATATTTGGTCATAAGGGGCTAAATAGCATCCGATTAGCGCGGAACCTGAACTAGACCAGACTGTTAATGTGATAAGAAAAAAAGACTTGTTTTTATATTATGAATTTCTTATTTTCTATCATCGTAACCTTAACTTACCCCTTTTATTGTTGTACTTTGGTTTTTTTTCGAAATACACTGGAATGTAAATAGTCAGCGCCGTGTAAACCTTTTTCATTAAAAATACGTATGCTATTAAGCGGCTTTCCCTCGGTTATTTGGACCCTCTCATCAATGCTAATGACGGATCTGACGTCGGAGTCATAATCAAATAAAAAGTAACAAATGATAATTGTTTAATCCAGTAAAAATTAGTTAAAAACACTCGGAAAAATCAATCTGAAATCAATTTTTTTAAGCTTAATTCTCATAAAAGAAAGCTCAAAAATTTGAGTTTGTTTTTTCCAAAAAAAGAAAAAGTATATTCTGTAAATTTGAATACTTAATTAATTGTATAATTGAAACCTCGGCAGAGATAGAGTTTTATCAACACAAATATAGTTTGTTTTAACCTTAGTTTAAACTGTGAGTATATGCTTATTGATATATTTCTTCATATAACATTGTTTATTTTATGTTAGCATAAATCGACAAAGAATGGAAAATCCTTGGGATAGAATCTCTTATCTTATTATGAGCATAGTATTAAAAATATGTATTCTGAACGATCCGAAGTTTATCTCTGCCGAGGCTTCAGTATTCATAATAATATGAATGGTCACATGTACTATTCTAAATCTTCATACATTTACTAAATAATTATTGAATTAAGAGAAAATGAATAATTACACATGTCTCCTTTGAATTCAAAAGGTCTCACTTTTATTAGCGTTTTTTTCGAAAGAAATCGATTTCAATTTGAATTCCATGACATTCAATCAGGACTTCCGGTAGTTAATTTAGTTCATAGTTAATTTAATTTACGGTTTCGCTTCAATGTCTCTGGAGTTCAGTGGAATTAATTGGAATTCGCTGTAATATATCTTGAATAAGTTGACTTCATCTAAAATTAATTAAATACGCGTAACCATAACAGAATAGTTTTTAGATATCGAATCTGAAAATAAAAATTACCGATGTTTAAAGTTGCATGCGATACGTAAATTTAGGTATTAAAAATGAAAATTAGATAGGATATTAAAATTTTTAATACGTTCAAAAAATACCAACAATTTCCAGCAGGAATAACATTTCACTGTCGTACAGCGAAAAAATACTTTTCACGAAATATAGTATAAATTGTCGGTCGAGAGAAACTAAGAAGTTTTTCGTAACATTTTTCATACAACCCCACACTCTGCTCTTATGCTACAATCGAAAATATTTCGAATCTTTTCTACTTTAACAATTATTTAATGACCTTTTTTGAAACCCAATAAGTATTTGCTTAGCATTTTGCGAGTGCTTTTTTTATATAAGCCTTTTTTATTAGAATTTATGAGGATTGGTTCAATAGGTCAAATGGTTAATGCTTGCTCTATATTTTGGTATCAGAAAATTAATTAAGATAGTTAGGCAGGTGTGTGTAATTGTGTAATAATGATAAAACCTGGCAAAATAATGCGTATATTCCTGAAAAACAGCCGACTGGTAATCGAAAGTTCTGTGTGTAATAATAGTCTGAAACTAAGTCCAATAATCATATAGTTTAGAAAATCTTGACCAAAATTTTTAAGGTAAAAAAAGCGGAAAAAAGTTTCCAAGTTCCAGGTTTGAACTTGAAACCTTTTTTTCCGTTTTTTAACTTAAAGTTTTTGTTCAAGATTTTCCATAATTTTATTTATTTTGAACTTGGAAACTTTTTTCAGTTTTTTTAACCTTAAAATGTTTGTTTAAGGTTCTCGAAGGAAAAATTTGGGAATGGAGAAATGAAAACTACAAGTGTTACGAATTTTTTTTACGCGAAGTCGTCTAAGTGTGCTCGCTAGCTCGCTCGCTACAACGTGCGCGACAGATTATAAAAATTCGTAAGACTTGGCCTTTTCATTTCTCCTATCTCAAACCAAATCATTAATTTTTCCTACATATTTGAAAATCTTGAAGAAAAATTTTGAAAAATAATATCTCGAGATTTTCGAGTATTACATTGAAATAAAAAAATACGTTTCGATTATTTTCGAGCCTAAAAGCTACGGTTGTTAACGAGTAGGGGGGGGGGGGCAGTAAAAATAACCTTACCACTATATTAAATTAGCATTGTACAATTTAGAGAAAGCTTTTTTTAAGTACATATATGGTAACGTTTTTAGTACGCTTCCAGATCATGAATGTTTTTGTTAGAAAATTAATCTTTTTGTTACAAAATTTAATGTTTTTAGTTGAAAATTAAATTTTGTTCAAAAATGTTTGTTATTAATTCTTAAATTTGATTTAAAATTGTTTTGTTTTTTTTGTAGAAAATTACACTTTTTGTATAAAAGTTTATTTTTTTGGTTACCAAATTAAAAACCATGTTTTAAAGTTGAACTACTTTTTTAAAAATTAAAAAATTTCTTTCTTTCTTAGAAATTAAACTTTTTGGTTGAGAATTTTCTGAACCATTCGTCTTTTGGTAGTAAATTAATCTTTTCTTTTAAAAATTCAACTTTATAGTTAGCATTATTTATGTAAATTGTTGAAAAATTGTATTTTTTGATTGTGAATTAATCTTTTTGTTAAAAACTAATCTTTTTTAGTTGAAAATTTAACTTTTTGGTTTAGAATTATTGAATTTTATTAAAAAATTTTTTTTGTAGAAAATTATACTTTTTGTTTTAAAATTAATCATTTTTAGTTAAATATTCAACTTTTTGGTTGAAAAATCCTGCATTTGATGAAAAGTTCGTATTTTTTGGTACTAAATTAATCTTATTGTTCCAAATTAATTTTTCTAATTCAAAATTAAACTTTTTGGATAAGAAATTTTATATTTTATTAAAAATTCGTCTTTTTTATAGAAAATTAATCTTTTTTTTTAATTAACCTTTTTTAGTAAAAAATTTAACTTTTTGTTTAAAAATTCATCTTCATGGTTAAAAATTTAACAATTAGGTTTTAAAGTTGAATCAATTTCTTAATCATAAGTTTTTTTATGTTTTTTTTATGGCGTTTTTGAAATGTTTTTTATGAGTTTCTTATGGCGATTCGAAATTTTAGTTTAATATTCATCTCATTGTTTGGAAATTAAATTTTTTAAATTCTTTTTTTGGTTGAAAAATTATTTTCGTAATTAAAAATTTACCTATTTCATTTTTGATCGAAAAAGTTTTTTTAAGTAAAAATTAAACTTTTTGTTAAAATTAAACTATTTTGGTAAAAATTCATTTTTTTTAAACTTAGTCTAGTTACGTTGTAAATACACCTTTTTGGTTGAGAGCTCTTGTTTTTGGTTCGGAATTCGTATTTTTCGTATAAAATTAACTTGTTTATCAAAATGTTATACTTGTAGTTTGATAATTAACTGTGATGTATCGTTTTTTTGTAACTTAAAATTATGATTTTATACAAAGTGTAACTATTATATTTTTGGTTAAAGAATTACCTTTCATAGTTTAAAAATTCAATGACTTTAACGAGCAACTTTAACGGCTCTTTAACGAGCCTGCATGTTCCGAAACACTTATTCTTCAATTTAAAGCAGAATAAAATAAATGAAATAGATTATAAAATTCTATGAATTAGGGTGCTTTCTCTCAATTTGGGGGTAGTTAATAAGGGTAATAATGATATGTAAGTTTCTTACAATTGTACATCGTGTTCCGACATACATTTTCCTCGATTTTGAGATTTACAAAATAATAGGGAAAGAGGTAATAACTTTTTGCAGCAATTCGGGTCGTTTTTTATACGGGGGTTGCTTATGAGGGTAAGAGAATTCTAAAAAAAAAATTCGTACATACTAGGTATACCTATAAATTTAGACCATTAAAGGGTTTTATGGTAATGAGAGATATAAGTACATATTTTGAAAATTACACTTTGGGACAATTTTCAAAGATAAGAATGTTGATCCATCATCGCAGAAAGTACAGTTTATGCATAATTATGATTGTTTAGGGCTATCCAACTCTCCCCTCTACGCTTATTTTAGAAAAATGTTAATTGTTATTTTTTTCTGACCGATACAAAAAGTAATAATCTATCGTAATTATCAGTTAGAAAACATTTCAAAACAGGTACAGATCTTGCTATCAAAGGATGCAAATAAGAATATGCCTTCAATTGGTTCAAATATAAAAATTTATTTTAAAAACGCAGAATCTTATTTTTTACATTGTTCAGATGATGCAAAAAATGAAAGTCTACATCTTTTTAATATCAGAATCAAATGGTGGCATAATCCTATTTGCGCCAATAGTTATGCAAAAATCAATATGATTTATACATGTTATATTGTGTATCTTCTGTATCTTGAATGTTACATGGGAAAATTACAGATCTTAAAAGTATTGACTTGAGATTACAAACCAAAAACGGACAACTATTAACAATTATGTTTCAGCCTTTGTTTGCAAGGAGGATCCCAGGCAGAAATATTATATATAGTTTATACATAGTGTAGAGTATTATATATAATATTCATTTGCTTCATACATTTTTTATATAAAACAATTAAATATTATATATAAAACTTCACACTATATATAAACTATATATCATTTTTCCGCCTGGGGTATGCGATCGGAATGATAAGACTCGCGCCTCCTGTGGCGTCATAACCTACCATCTGAGAAAGTGCAATAATGCACACTAGGAGAAAGACAATAATAGTCCTTTAAGGATATATTGAAAGTTAAATGATTTTATACATCTTTTTTATACAGCTTAAAAATTGACGAAATATTACTCCTCCATTTTATAGAGATAAATATTGCGCGGTAAAAAGGGGATCGTTAAAATAAATTTTAATCAAAATTTTACTGAAACTTTTGATAACCCCGAAAGATATAAGAAATATTTTTTATAATGTATACATTTTTTAGAGGCACTTGGTTTGTTTACAGAGAAAAATCAAGCGGTTTATCTTAAAATTTGATCAAAAACTTTACAGAGTACAGATAGTTGACAACTGCATCAAGAGTTACGAATGTGTTTGCAATCGCAAATGCAAACTCACGACTTTGGTAGCGCTTGGGAATTTTCTTGATGGAAATTCATAAATTTTTCATATTTTTGAAATCTCGTATATCAATATATTTTGAAATTGACATTTCTGAGTGTAAAAAATTGCGATCTAAGATCTGAAAATATATGAAAAATGGAAGGGTGTCAAACCATAACAGCCTAAATGCCATCCCTGTCAAAAACATTTTTATGTTTATTTTTATTTACTGTGTTTAACTACTTTCAAGCGGGAATTGGCTGTACTCACGACTTTGGTTTTTCTTCAGTTTTCTACTTCACAGACCAAAATATTCAGGCGACTATGAGTGCTCCTAATAAAAATCCGAATGCAGATGATAGCGGATTTTATAAATCGAAAAACCTACAGGATTGAGGATCTTCTGTAAGAGGGGGATTTTAGATATGTCAAAACTCAAAGTAGTAAAAAATTTTAAAATTCAATCCAATCTAATCTAGTATCAAATATTATATAATGAGAAAGAAAATAATGATTTACGTTGAAAGTTACGAAAGAAATGTTAAATTCTACTTGATGTTTTAATGTAGCCATATATCTTTGTTTTTATTAGGATATTCGGCAGGAGGCAGAAAAAAGACCTCTTTCTCCCCTAAGGTATGTGGAACCTTCTAAACAGCCATTTCGTGCTCTTATTGGATATAAGGAGGCGGAGATAATGCACGGTCTTCTCGCGAAAACACGAGACGGTGGTGAACGTATAATTGACAGTACTTATCGTAGTATAACCACAACAAACCCGGAATTATTCATCATTTTAGTAATTGACCAGTTTAATTACATGAGTGGACTATATGATCCAGTAACTAAAGAACAGGTTAAAGTGAACAGGAAAAACTTATTAGATATTAAGAAATTGAGCAATAAAGAAATTCTGGACTATCCTGATAGAACAGATTTTAATCCTGCAGTAACAGTACATATTAGCCCCCAAACACGCCGAAATAGTCATCATTGAAGTGAATTAGAAAAATTGTAAAGCAATCTCGTTTTATAAACAGAAATCATTTGAAAAAGTTGTAAGATAGTTTAATGTCCGGCTTGCACAAGGGCCTTAGCGCGTGGACTCAGCCAGCCTAGTTTGCAAGAGAGGGGGTAACGCGTTGCTACGGACCGAATTGATTGGATATGAGCACAGTTTTAAAATTAATTATCCAATTGACTCGGCCCGTAGCAAGGCGTTATCCCCTCCCTTTCCTACCAGACTAGCTGAGTTCACGCGCTACGGTCGTTGTGCAAACCAGACGCTCAATTGGTTGTCTAAAAACTAAGCATTAAAATGAATTTGATGTCTGTATACATGTTGATGCGTTCAATAAAAAAATTTTATTATACGAATTAATTATATATATATATATATATTTTTCCCCTTTGTCTTCTAATTTCACCGCATGCGCATTTTCCTAAGTAACAAAAATTATGAAATTACAACTATCATACCTGAAAAAGGACCAATTCAAATATTGAATACTAAAATACAAAATAAAAAGCTTAAGACTTTTTCTTTAAATATCTATTTAAAAAATGGTCACATTATTTATTCGCAGAAATGAGTGTTTAGAAGCGAACTGAAGGTCACCAACCGACCAGTCGAAAGTCTTTCAGACCGTTCTTAAATGCCGCTCTATCCAATTTAGAGAAATATTTCCAGCGACTTAAAATGATTTAGAATATTTGTAATGATTTCAATGTACTTCAGGTAATGTCAAGAAATTCGAAGCAATTGTATGGAGACTCAAGCGATGGTTTACGAATTTCAATAGATATAAAAAAATTCTAAACAATTTATAATATTTCCATAAATTTGCAAAGAATTTCACAAAATTAAGGGACTTCGTAGGACTTCAATGATTTAGAAATAATTTCGAATATTTTGGTTAAAGGGTTGTTTCAAAGAATTTAGTTTAATTTCGGAAGATTTGGAAGGATTTCACAGAATTTGTAAGAGTTTAGGATATCGAAAAATATTCCAAGGAATTTCAAAGGGTTTCCGAAACTTAAACATATTTAAAAAAATTTTAAAGCGATTTTATAAGGTTTTCGAGGGTTCCAGTAACTTTAAAGGGTAACACAAAAAATTAGGGGTTCACTCATGTTGCGACTCAAATGAAAGTTGGTGCCATTTGGAACTTGAGCTCAAATAGATACCTGTAGACCCAAATGGTTTCGTTTAGAGCGCACTTGAAAAGAACAGCATCAATAGCATCAAGGCCCATTCCCAAGCCAACCGCACACTTGCGTTTTGTGTAATGCGTCAATTCACTAGACATTTCAGCCAATAATATTCTCCTATTTATTCAGATAAACACTGTGATTGGCTGACATGTCTAGTGATTTGACGCATTACGCAAAATGAAAAGGAATTCTGCAATCATGGGACGCCACCCTAAGTTAGCAATTTACAGAATATGTCGGTAAAGCAAACACAAACGATATCAATATTTATTCATTTTTCTTCTTACTTGTTAAGCTTCACTTATTTTAGAATTTTCAATACAAAATTGGCTTAAGTCTACACCGTTTTTAAATTACCTACTCATAAAAGTTATGAAAAATCTTAAAAATCATTCACATAATTTTATTTTTAAAATCTTTGATGTACAATTAATAAACTTTTGTAATTAATTATTATTAAGTGAATCTTTTAGAAGCATAGTCTTCACCAAGCACTATTAAGGTCAGCTCAGCCAATTAGCCGTTATTATTATTTTTAAATATTACAATGACCTTTAGTTGTTTTAAATTCAATAAAAGTAGAGAGGCTTTAAGCGTGCGCATTTTAAATTATATAAATATTCAAATGTTATATTTATAATAAATAATGATTAGGAAATGCTTCAAAACTGATTTATTAATCCGAAAGTAGAATTTTTGAGTGACAGATGAAAAAATATTGTGATTTGATTGCAAAAACCGTTTTTTATTTTGACTTTAGAAAAAAAAATTTTCAATTTATTTTGAGTAACCTTATTGACTTTATTTTAGGTCAAATTGTTGTGAAAGAAAACAATAAAAATTAGAAACTAGACAGAGACAAGATTAATCATTGTGCTAAAAAAAATGATTTCTTTCTCTGAACTCCGAATTCATAACGTCTTTTCAATTAAAATCGAATTAAATTTTTATCTGTCACTTCAAAATCTTATTTTAGGATTAAGAAATTTCTCTAATGCATTTTATAATCATTATTTATTATAAATATCACATTTGAATATCGACAGTATTCAAAATCAGCGCGCCAACAGTAACTAATTTTTTTTCCGGCGCGATGCAAGCGCAGTTCAAAAAGTTGCCAAGATGTGAACACTGACATGAATAAGCCTTTATATTTAGAAGTTTGCTACATAATCTGCAAATGATATTTACCAAGTCATTATATATAATTTAATTACGTTATTATTTTGTAATTAAATTATCTTTATTAATTTATGTCCACCAGCGTTCGATTACATGTTTGATTTAAGGCCATGTGACGAGAGGGTCACGTGACCAAACCTGGTCTTCGATTTTTCTTTCCCAACTTACGTCCACACGGAATGAGATATCGTGTTAAAATTTTGGCACGGTACATAGAAGGCATGCAAGAATTTGTCTCTGGTTCTAAATAATTAGAATAGTGAAAAAAGTTTTTTTTTTAATTTCCATTTTGGAGAAATACCGACCGTGCTGTCGTCAAGCCTTGCAAGCAATTTGCAATATTATCAATGGGCTAGTTATGAGGTTTATATTTATCAAAGTGAGACAAAACAAAAAAAATCGCTAACGAACATTATGCACCAATAATGTAAAAACTAATGTTGGCACTTGAAATGCAAATAAACATATTTGGCCTGAAATACGTATCAGTCTGGTATCAGCTGTGTCAAAGCAGCACTAGCGTAGCGAGTAGACAACTCCGAACTTCTAGGGTCTGTGGGTAAGATAGATTGCATGATTACCGTAAGAGAAAGTTAAAAGTCAAACTTCTGCTGTAAAACCATGGACATAGGAAACAAGGGACTAGGCATGCCATTGCGGGGGTGATGCAATGAGGGGGGGGGGTCCGCCACCTTTTGATGTCCCGCAACAAACATGGCAGCGCCCACATGTTTACATTTTCATGCACAGTTTGCCGGCAAAAATGCTGGTGCGCATAATCAAATGGCACATCGTAAGATGGCGGCTCTACCCACTCATAAAATTCTCCCCCCTCCCGTGGATTCAACCCCGCTCGACCAAGTTAGGATGGCATGCCTAATCCCGTGTTTCCTATGTACATGTGTAAAACCTAAATGTGTCCGTCGATAATCATTATTTGCATAAATAAACTTTTTTCTTCCTCCAACTCTTTGCAAGGCCACAAACGATCCTTTATTATTTATTAACATTTCCCGAAAAAAATTTCCCCGTTCTTTAAAATTTTATTTTTCAATATGGGTGAAAAATATTGATCTTAGGGCTCAATTGATCAGCTGTTAAACTCATCACCTGGCCTTAAGGTAAATATTGCGTTATTAAGTAATCATAATATCGAAGTGGGCAAAGCGCAAAATAGGTTCTTTAGGAATAGGCTCAATTATATTTGAGATCCTTTCGAACCCCAAGTGTGGCATTATTTAGAGCCCATTTATCGTTTTGGGTTCCTTCTCAGCAAGTATTTTTCATTTTTGTTGCAGCTCCTGTGGAACCAAAAACGGGATCCAATGGAAACTTCAGATATTTCTGTGGTTTTAAAGGATCTCAATTACGTATTTTAATAAATTTTCGACCATTTTAAAGAATTTCATAGGACTTCAAATATTCCAAGAGATTTAAAAAAATATTATTTTAATGCATGTCATTATACGTTATTTAAACCAAGTTAATGTACATTTATATTTTATATATATTGACCTATATTTTAAGGGACTTCACAAATTTATTTACCAGAACTAAGGCATTTCAAAGAATTTCCAAGATTTGAGAATATTTTAAAATATTTGAAGGTACACCAAACTTTCGCTTTCAGTCACCCCGTTCTTAGCCTTCCTAGAACTGCTGGATCGCTCAGTTTCTCAGGAGAGCAGAGCGGGACTAAAAAGTCCCGGGACGGTTGGATATTTCCTCGGGTAAAATATTTTAAAAAAAAGTGAAGGTCATTTCTGAAGTAAATTTTAACGAAAAATTCAATGGTGACCTGTATTTTGACCTTGAATTTGACCTTCATGACTTTTTGAAGGTCAAATTTGTGTGTTTTTTAATGGAAACCCCCTTTTTTACATCTGCAATCGATAGAGCGGAAAATTCTACGTTCAGGTACGTACCCACGTTTTAGGTCAATTGTAACGTTCAAGGTCAGTTAGAGGTTATTTGAAATTAAGACAGTTTTCCAAGAGGTCAGTGCAATTCCTGAAGTAAATTTCAACAAGAAATTCCTTGGTGAGCTCTGTATTGATCTTGGTGATGATATTCAAGGTTTTTTCAAGGTTTTTTCTAAGCAGTTTACGTTTACGTTTAGCATTACCCAGGAACAACGACGTGGACGTAGTAAATTCAGTTCCTTTTGGGGTGCTTGATTAGCGTGAGTCCTCTAGCCCCTCACGATTCGAGGTGCTAGATTAGCGTAAGTCCTCTTGCCTCTCACGTTTCAAGGTGCTTGATTAGCGTGAGTCCCCTTGCCTCTCACGTTTCGGGGTGCTTGATTAGCGTGAGTCCCCTTGTCTCTCACGCTGCAGTGAAGATGTTCGAACTGAAAACCTTTAGCTTCTTGACGAAAACCTATGCGATTGTAAAAATGAGTAACAGCATTACCAATCATCTCCCTATCAATCAAAGTCGCTTGTTGCAGAATCTGATTCTGCAATATGTCTAAGGTTTGCGGTAGCGTTGAGTATACTTTGCTCTTTAAATAACCGCAAAGAAAATAGTCGAGAGGCATCAGATCAGAAGATCTAGCAGGCTACTCGGTTTCACCCCTTCTTCCAATCCACCTTTAAGGAACTGAGTATCCAAACATGCTCGAACCTCCCTACCGTAATGAGCCGCTGCTCCATCCTGCTGGAACCAAATATTTTGAAAATTATCGCCTGTAATCTCCCTTATTCTTGGTATAATTTGGTGTCTGAGAAGCTCTTCATATGCTTGGGCATTGAGATTACCATCGATGAAGAAAAGGCCTATCAATGTATCATTCATGATATCGGCCCAAACATTAATCTTTTGTGGATATTGTGTGTTACTCTCCAACATCCAATCAGGATTTGTGTCGGACCAATATCTACAATTTTCCCTGTTAACTTCCCCTTTTAAAGTGAAAGTGGATTCATCTGAAAATACTGTATTGTACAAGAAAACAGGATCTCTATCAATTCTGTCCATCATAATTTCACAAAATTCAACCCGACGATCAGGATCGTCTTCATTGAGCTCTTGTACCAGATGAACTTTGTAAGGATGGAAATTAATGCTTTTTAAAATATTTCGCACTGTCTTAGGAGCAACGTTACGCTCATCACTAGCTCGACGTAAACTAAGATGTGGTTTTTCAGCAAATGCTTGGGCTATGTCCATCTGCATCTCCTCAGATCCTGCAGATTTTGGCCGACCAGTTCTCTGAAGGTCCTTGATAGATCCATGATTCATAAAGCGCCTTACAGTTCTATCAATTGTTGATTTTGAGATAGGATTTAACCCTTCTCTATTACGAAAAGTGCGATTAAAAAGCAAACGAACTTGATCATAAGGTCGAACTCGATCTCCCCAACAACGCATCATTAATAAAGATACTTCCTCTCGCTCCGAAAGTTTGGCTTGCGCTATAATAATCTTTAAGCGAAAAATAATATGTACTCGTAATGCGTAAATTTAGTTTATATTCGTAATATTCGTATGGAAAAACGGTATAGGACTTATGGCATTGCCTTAGGTATTGATTTAGGTATCGAAAAACGGTATAGGACTGTATAACTCTTCGGGGAGGAACAGAACTCTCACCAGAACACGTGGAACTTTTAATGAAAAATTTCCGAAGAAGAATTTTCCGCTCTATCAATTGGAGATGTAAAAAAGGGGGTTTCAATTTAAAAAAACAAAGTTGACCTTCAAAAAGCCATGAAAATCAACTTCAAGGTCAAACTGAAGGTCACCATTGAATTTCTCGTTGAAATTTACTTCAGGAATCACACTGACATCTTAGAAAACTTGGTTAATTTTAAATAACCTTTAACTGACCTTGACCGTTACAATTGACCTATAACATGGGTACGTACCTGAACGTAGAATTTTCCGCCCTATCGATTGCAGATGTAAAAATGGGGGTTTTCATTTTAAAAAAACAAAGGTGACCTTCAAAAAGCCATGAATGTCAACTTTACGGTCGAAATGAAGATCACCATTGAAGTTCTCGTTGAAATTTACTTCAGGAGTGACCTTCACTTTTTGAAAAAATCAACCAACCATCCCGGGACTTTTTAAACACCCTGTATATTCCAATTAGAAACGAATAAGGCGATCCTCACTGTTTACGTTGCGATCCCCCAGAAACCGGTCCAAGGCTATTTGAAGGTAACCCCCAACACTTGACTGAATGCGAGAGTTTGGTGTATTTTTAAACATTTTAAAGGATTTTAAAGCTTTTCGGGTGTTTTAAAGAATTTCACAGCATTTCCAAGGAATTAAATGATTTTAATGGATTCAAAAAAATTGCAGGCAGTTTAAAAAGGATTTCCTAACATTTCGGAAGATTTTGATCGATTTTAAAGGGCCCGCAGGGTTTAAGAATATTCTAAAAGATTTAAAGAGATTTTATAATATTTTAATGGATTTCAATGATTCTATTCATAAAAAGTGTGGGTTTAAAACATTTCAAGAGATTTGAAGATATTCCAAAGAATGTTCAATAGCTTTTAAGAACTTGTAGAAATTTCAAAGGATTAAAAAAATTTCAGGGCATTTTAGAATATTACAAAGAATTTGTACCAGCTTAAAAATATTTTGATGTATTGCAAAAGATTGTATAGAATTTACGCTATTTTAGGGTATTTTCAAGCATGACAGAAAAACAGAAGATAGACTTTATATCGATTTCCAACGAAAGATTCGTTGCAACAAATATTAACTTTACATGACAAGCTTTAACGAAATATCGGTTAAACTTTCTTTTACTTTTCTATGACAATACATGTGTTTTAAAAAACGCGAAGTTGTCTAAATAAAACTTTATCCCTCTGAAAAATTTCCTGCAACAAATTTTATCATTACTTTATTCTGTGATTCCAAGAAATTTCAAAAGATTTGGAAGAACTTTACAGGACTTATAAAGCTTCAGGTTATTTCGAAAGATTCCAAAGGATTTTTGAAATATTTTATATGATTTCCAAGGATTTCAATGATTTTAAGGAGCTTTAAAAACTCTTATGTTATGTCAATAAATCTTTAAAGATTTCAGGAAATATATGATTGGAAGAAATGATTAAAAAAGGTTGATTTTCGTCATTCAAGTACAATTTCTTGAGGTAAGACAAATGATCTTGGTTCATTAAAATATGAAGTGATTTTATAATATTTTAATAGGTATCAAAAGAAATTTCATAAGACTCAAGGAATTTAAATAAGATTTCCAAGATTTTGAAAGAGTCACTAATTTTCTTTAAGGACTATTTTGTTGTAATTGATATAGAAGAGTTATCAATCTTTGAAGACGATCGTATCTACATAAACAATTCAAAATTTAGACGTTCCTGATTAAGCATTTTAAAATTAGGCAACTTTCAAACAAATATTTGCCAATTTAAAATTCTAAAGCTAAAAGCTTAATTTTCAATGCCTCGAAAATTAAACTATTTAGAATTTGCAGAATTCTACAGATTTTAAAGATTGTAAAAATTATTAATAGGTATCATTTCATTTAGTACCAAATGATATTCAAAGTGATTGGACAGATTTTTAAATTAAAAAATGCGATTACTTTATAGGCCAAAAATCCATTCTAATTTCCAATAGTCAACCTTGAAAGTTTAATTAATCTAAAAACAATAAAAATTACATAACTTCTGATTCGAAACTTTTAAATTTAATGAATACAAAGATGAAGTGTTAAAAATGAAACAATTCTCAACATCGTTTATAATTGAAGAATTTTTAAATTAGGATCGTAAAAATAAGTCACTAAAAATTAATAAAATAAGTAAAGTAGACATTTCAAAATGAACAACTTCTTGTTGCCACAAGCCAACAATATTGTCAAACTGACTTACGCTATAGTAAATTGCCAAATTGAAAGACCAGAAAAAGCCGCAAGACAAAAAACGTGTGGAAAGATAACGGGAACAAATAGGAGCTTCAATGCGGAAGAAGTAAATAAATGAATTTAAAGATTCTAATGTATAAATATTTTGTTTTTTAGTATCCAAAATAATGAGTTTTCAAAAGTCCATGCGAGATTTTTTTTATCAATTATGAGTGTAATATAGTGCTAAAGCTCTGCCTTAATGACATATTTCATTAAAAACTGTAATCTTGAAGAATTTTGATGAATGAATACCTACAAAATTACATAAAGGTATCCTTCAAATAATTCAGCTTTGAGTGAAAACCCCTCTAACTTAATTCCTTTTTTCGAAATCCTCAAACTTTTAGGAAATTTTAATCATACTCTACATATACGGTTTTCAGTATAGTGAATTTATAATCCTTAAAAGGCTTTCATTTTCAAATAGGATACTTTTGAACCATGAACCAATAAATGTTGCATTTTCTAATCTAAAATTGTTTTAAATTTTAATGCATTCTATTTTACTTTTTTATCTTTCTTTGTGTCAAACTGCTTTGTTCATCTGCAAAAAAGCTACGTGGTCCACGTTTCACATACATATACATGAAATACTAATCTCAAGAGTTCTTGAGAGTCAGGAAAGGGCGAGGTTTGAGAGAACAGATTTTGCAAAGGAAGTGTCTCTCCTTGAAGCAGTACCTTCCTTCACTTTATTACAGGGATTATGTAAAACGAAGGCTATTAACTTCCCTAATAGACATATTGAAATATAAACAAGATGCAACCCTGAAGCCCGTGTGTCTGAAAGAAAATATTCTGGCATAGTAGCTTGAAAAATGAAATTTTCTTTTTTTCACATTTTTAATAATTGTTAACAAAACAACATCAGTAGGAAAAAGCAAGTTTTATTTTTCAATTCAAATCTAAATTTCAAGATGGTCATTTTGAACCATCACTGAAAAATAACGGAATAAAAGTAAAGTTCCCAGCATTATAGTCCCAAAAATGGAATTTCCTTATTTATAATATTGTCTAACAACTGATTACAAAAAAAAAACATTAAAATCATAAATTTTATTTTTCAATCTACATCGATTTGACAAAAGCTTCAATTTGAACCAAATTCGAAGAGAATCTATCTGAAAGAACACATTCCAGCATAGTAGTCTAAAAAATGAAATCTAATTTTTCAATATTTGATGACAAGAGATAATCAGTAAGACAGACATTATATTAATCCACATCTATATGCCAAAATCTTCAATTTGAGCCATCTTCGAAGAAAATCGGGTAATTTTGAAGGTACGATAAATACAAAAAAGGACGTTTTGATAATATAAAAGATATAGTGGATACGAGATAGATATAAAAACTGTTAGTTATGAAATTGATAAGTGATGAACAAGTGGGAAAAGTATTACATACAAAATTAATGCGGGGACATTCATTTTAAATCAATGCCATCACATGCACTAAATTAGACATTTAGCTTATATCTTACACTTTTATAACACCTCGCGATTTCATTCTGTTCATTTGCAAAGGATTTAAGCGAGATTTTTAAGCGAGCGTTTTTCAATATCTTATGAAAATTGCACGAGCTCCAAACAGTGTAGTATTTAATATGCAACCACGCCAGTCATTTCTACTGATTATCGTAAAAAATGCAGTTCGTGAAGTGAGCGGCCACTGCAGAACGGATACGGTTAAGACTTTTTTGCCGTTTAAAACAATCTTGGATTCCGTATGTTGGTTTTGAGTTAAATTTATGAATATTTTTTTAAATGTTGATAGCGACGACCTCAAAAGTATTTTCCTTCAGGTTCATGGTATTTTTCCTAGAATAAAAGACATAGAAAGTTTCTACATAAACAAGATGAGGTCAGTAGACCTGGCACTTTTTGCTCTAGTCGTGCTAACAGTGTCGTTTTCAGGCCTACAGACGGGAAACACATTTGTATGTGAAAAATTGAGTTGTTAGACCAAATTGTTTTTGTGATAGGTATGATAACGGATAGACAGCCATTCTATTGACTGCTACACGAAACCCTAAAAAACAAAGAATAATTTTATTTTATTACGTTGTGGCATGAACCTGCCTATTTATTTATAAGTTGTTTGGTTATTTGCACATAATACTTTGTGCTCGCAACATAAAAAAAATACTCTGATAATAAAACCAAGGTCAGCTTGACGAATCGATGAAACCAATGAAAAAATAGTGAAAGCAATTTACTTCATTACAAAATAAAAATATGTGAAGGGAAAAATGGTCATCGCCATGTCACAAAAACACATTTTTTGATTTTTCAATGATAAAATGGAAAATAAGTGGTAAAAAGGCTGATTAAAATAATCCTTTTCAATATTAATCAGGGAGCGGCGGGTAATGTAGCGCACATGTTATAAAAAGCTCCTTTAAAAGTTAAATATGTTGAAAACTGTAGAAAAATAATATAGAGCACGTAAATCAATATATTATCTACCCTATGCGTATGGTTATTATTGAATTTACGTCTATTAAAGTAGTTAATTATCAACTATCACAAAAAGTGTGCCTGCGCCAAGTTATCCTTCCTGGTTAGCTAATGTGTCGCGCTCTTAGTTCAATTTCGAAAAGGGAAGTTAAAGTTGTTTACTAAGTTCAATGAAATTAATTTTGGTTAAATGATTGGTTTAAATAATTACTTATAAATAGTGTGGAACTTAAACGTTATATATTATGTTTTTTTTAATCCGGAAAAATGCTACTGAACTTTTTCACTACTTTTTGGCCACTTAAAAAATACACACATAACACCAAAAAATAACTTCTCATAATAAGAATTGAGTGATTAGCTTTATTGAGCAATTTTTTTTCCTATACAAAACAGTACACATAAACAAATAAAGTACAGTAAATACCTCTCGCAATAAATCAATTTCTTTAAATGAGGGTGCGCCACATTAACCGCCGCGCCACATTACCCGCCGCTCCCCTACTCATAAAAAAATACTGTAGAGCTTTGGCTTTAAAGTCTAGTTACTTTTTCCGATTATTCAGATCGTACTGATATCTATCTTATACTGGTTTTCCCTACTTTTCTAAAATACGTTTTCTTACGAGTTGATTTCGAAATTATTGATACTGTAGATGCGCACAGCACTCATTATTCAGTGAATTTCATTTACACAATACACGAAGTATAATCTTTAGCTTGATTTTAGAGTACTCTTTACCTGTAACAAAATTACCTTGACATGGTTATATTTACCAACAACATTGGCTATCGTTACCATATCAACTTTATTGTATCATTTTTTATTTTTATGATGAAAAATTCCACTTTATCCAATTGAAAATTACCAGCAACAAAAACTAAACATCTGTTATTTCTGTATTGATCTTGGAGTATTTTTTTACTGGCTAAAATGCAGATAGGTAATATCCATTTATTCCTGGTAATTCAAATCACTTTTCCTTTCAGACGACGCTGAAAAGACGTTTGAAAAACGAGTCCACGTAGGGAAGAGCCTCGAGCGATCACATTCGATTTGTCCTTTCACATCCGACCTCTTTTCCGAAGAGACTGTTATACACGAGCATTTGGAATATTTGTGAGGGGCAGATAAAGGACAACCTCTTTACTTCCTGTGATGCGTCAGGACGTTGCGACTCGGTGGTTCGAAAGGAAGCTCTCGAATGTTGAAAGTGTGAAAGCGTGGGTAAGGACAGAGGGTAGAAACATCCAAAAAGAGCCAACTAGCATTGATGCAAAACCAATAATATTGCACCAAACACAACGACAAAAGTGTATCCGTGTCAAAACCCTTACCATTATACCGTTCCGAGTCGTCGTGGACAAATACATTGGATTTTTATTCCAACGTTGAATGTTGCTATTGAAAGGGTGCTTGAATGGAATGACGAAATTTTACTTTAAAGTACCAAGTGATTTACTCTTTACGGTTTTCAAAAGGGTCCCTATGTAACAATTCTTAACAAAGTAGAATATTTACGACCATGAAATTCGGAGGGAAAACAAAATGGTAATTTAACATCGCTATACTATGTGAATAAGGAAATAACTCCTCTGCACAATATACCCCGGGATTTAAAACAGTTACATCTCATTATGACTATCAATATCAGATCAAAAAGAATCCGCTTGAGCGGATAAAAAAAAAGTAATTTTCACAGAACTTCATTCAAACACAGTAAACCCCAGGAATAAATTTTATCTTTCAAAAAGATAAAAAAGTTGCATCACGTTTATTTAACGAAAGATAAAATTTATCTGAAAAAAAAGATAAAGTTTATCTGACGTAAATATTTTTTGACATATGTTATATGTCAGACGGCTACGTCTATTTTGACAAAAAAATGTCCTTCATAAATTTCAAAATCCTCGCGGTATTCAATTTTAAATATTCTCACTTTATTTCACTAATTTTCAACCCAAAAATCACTCACCTACACTTACTGAATACACAGTCTGCACTTTGGTTAGTTTATACCAAACAGTGTTTGTTTACAATTTTTGAAGTCTACATCAGGGCTGATAGAAAACTGAAGATTTGTTCAACAAAAGTAAGGGACTGAAGTTGGCTGAGTGTTCTTACTCAGACAACTTCAGTCCCTTACTTTTGTCTGACATATAACCTACGAGGGTGGATTGATAAGTTTCCGGCCTGACCAAGAAAAACAACGTTTTTAAGAATTTTTTTTTTTATTTCTCAACATAATCTCCTCCAAGGCTGA
>NC_046663.1:74344513-74346852 GCF_010883055.1 Belonocnema kinseyi
CTAAGGATGGTACTATAGAACGCCACCTCAAGGTAGGCCTAGTGGCGCCATCTCTTGGTCAGGCCGGAAACTTATCAATCCACCCTCGTATATCAAAAAAATATTTACGTCAGATGAACTTTATCTTTTTTTCAGATAAATTTTATCTTTCGTTAGATAAATGTGATGCAACGTTTTTATCTTTTTGAAAGATAAAATTTATTCCTGGGGTTTACTGTGAAACTGTCAAGCAATAATTGTTGAACTTTATATTGGAATCGTTAGTCATGACCCACTTAATATTTCTTAACAAAAGTTCCTGATAAAAATTCGAATTTCACGATGGGAGAAATATTCAAATTTTTCTATATTGACCTATAAATTTCTATGGCTATGGACATTAATTTCTTTCTTTCTAAAAGTACATATTTCTTTAAATTTACCTATTTCCGACTGCTACTTCTGGAAGATTTTCAAGTTCGTGGGATGAAAAGAAAATGGTTCCGAACCAAAAATATAATACAGTAAAACTCGGACATAACGCTGAGAATTGACGCTCCGCTTCGGGGATGGGTGCGAGGAGCTGCAAGGGATGTATAATCTTCATTCAAGCGTGACAAAATAGAGAGAGAAGCAGGAAAGAGACTAAACAGGAAAGAGAAAAATAGTTCCGAGATTCTAGATTTATGGTCAAGGACAGCCCCAAAACCGGCACTAAATCCAGATTTGACTGTAGTAGACTTTTCAACCAAAAATAACAAACTTTTGACAAAAAATAGTTAAAATTTTCACTGAAGATGAGCTTTAAACTATAATTCTGAATTCTCAACTGAAATAATTTCCAAGTATCTATTAATTATTTGAATAAAATAATGATTTTATAATCTCATTATTTCTAAAAAGCTGCATTTTGTCAAACTTGCCCCTGCGTGCTCAGGCAGGACCAGCGACGGTTTTTTTTTTAATGAAACAGAAATATCTTCGATATAAAAATTTGACGGTTGGATTCTTTGTTTTTTTTTGGCATTGGTAAAATAACCTTTAAACATATGTAGCAAGAAATAAACGTTCTTTTTGCCAAAAATAGTGATAGCTGTGGTATAATAAGATAAAATAAGATAAATCTGATAAAATAAGATGCTTTTTGCAAAATATAATTAAAATGATTCAAAAATAGAAATTTTATTTTCAAAGTCGAATTTGCCCTAATCAAACCGAGATGATCAAGACGTGGATGTGGAACACTGTAAAAACTATGGTTTAATTTTAATTGAAAATCATTTTTGTATCGTCCTGTTACAATATCAAATTGTCTTGTTTTGAAGCCATCGTTTGTACTTTTTTGTTAGCTAACTTCAGATTGAAAAGTAGTACGTACTAGGGAACTAAAATAATTCACAGTGATTATTGATTTAATTGCTTGCAACCTTCATGCTCAAAAGAAATAAAAAAGACATTTTAAAAAGACAAAATTTTATTCTCACTTCAGTTCTACTTTGATCCATAAAAGTTGTACTAAAACGTCGTTTAGTGGCATCAAAATAAAGTGGATTTAGAATAGAGCCACCCCAGACTATATTTTGGAGAACTGTATCTATACCGAAAACTAGCCTTCAAATGGTACTTTTTTTACAATGAACAACTGATACTCGACAGCTGCTACTTATGAAAATTGATGGAAGATTATTGGTTTTCAGAATAGGACCATTCTGATGCGTAATTTACTAATCAAATAAAAACAAACGATATCTGTATAAAAGCGTTGGGTATTATCTTGATCCAATGTCGGGATCAAATTAATCAACTGGCATTCACTGTGTGGGGAAAGTGAAGACAGAATTTCCAAGTTCAAATCATCGTAATAAAGAAGCTGACCTGCATTGTTGATCGAGGAACTATAATTCTTTCCCTTGGAGACAAAACGGGTTGGCAAGCCGACCTGCACTCATTGGAGTTCTCGCATTTTCCCGGCTCTGCCGGGCATCAAGCAGCGGAAAGATATTAATCCCAGAAGAAAAGCCTTTGCTGCTGCGAAGGTGGAAGTTGGAGATGCACCATTGGAGAAGCATTTCAAGTAGCTCGTTCGTCTCGGCCCAACCCGCCATCGCATCCTGAGACCTGAAGAGAGAAATTTTCTTCTGGCCGATGCAAACTTTCCACGGTCTATTGGATGTACTGCCGAGCTTGTTTCTTATCATGCGAGGAAAATGAAAATTTCCTATTGCAGCCAGCTTCCATTGTTTCAGTGTTTCATATTCAACAAGAGTTCGTCGAGAGTCTTAAACTAGACAAGGAGCTGCGAGAATTAGATTTTCGAGGTTCAACGGAATTTTAATATACTTGGAATAGCCTAATTTATG
>NC_046663.1:74346952-74349820 GCF_010883055.1 Belonocnema kinseyi
CCACTCCCGGTGACATCCCAAGGTTGTCATTATTACAAACTTTTAACTATATATTTACATGAATTAAAATGTCTAAAATCGCACCTGACAAACGTTTCGGTTATATTTGACTTTTGATCATATAATTTGACTGTTATGATAAATCTAGCTTCGAGTTAGGGAATCATCGCCAGGTGCTAAAAAATGTACTGCCTAAAATGTATTGCCGACTAAACAGTAAGGTCCTTTCTCGAACCTTGCTCTATTTCCATATCAATTCCTAATTTGACTGTAGGTTATGTGGTGACGTGTTGTGGTTTACGAGATTTCTTAATAATTACCATTAAAGTTTTTTCCCAGGTTTCTGAAGTGTGATTCCATGGTTGCAATAGTAAAAAAGTTTGACTAGCGAATTTTCATAATCTATTATTACGAAAGTTTTTTATTCGCCAAAGGAAAATATTGATCCAAAAATTGTTGAATTTGACTAGAGAAAACTTATTACTTATAACTAAAGAGATATGCAGTTTATTAAAAATTTCGCAAGCACCGAGAATCGAACGCATGTACCGCACGCTTATAAGTCGAACGCCTAATCCCCATAGCTACGACGTCACGCTAAGAACAAAATCATTAATACTTGACGGCACTCATCCGATACTTTCGAACTAAGAAAAAAAGGTTCTTGAATCTCGATTTGTTGAATAAGATTTCTAAATGTACTTATATGATTTGAAAATAAATCAATATTAAAAAAAAATTCTTTTCATATTTTAAAGACACCAAATGTTTTAAATTTTATCGAAAAAATGAAAATTTTAAAACTTTGAGTCTCGGTAATATTTTTAATTTTTTCTTTTTTTAAATTAAGTATAATTAAGCATAAGAAAATTAAGTTATTTTTTTGGACTCACAGCTATATTACCCGTTTTACCTGCATAGAAAAACGCTGGTGTTAAATTTTTTGCAGCTCAAATTTCATTGGGCTCCCAATGATCATTTGAGAGAGTTTTCAAATCTCAAATGTATTCCTCTGAACGTAGGTGCCAATGTGGGCATCTAGGAGAAAGTATCATTTGGAGACTGAATTTGGCTCATTCAGAGTTGGGGAGTTCCGGACCGCGCTGTCAGCCACCTGAATACCTGTCAAAGCCACTATTCGCTTTGCGATATTAGCCTAAATAATTGTTAATAAAGAAACCAATTGTAACAATATTTACCTAATTTTCAAATTTCTTTCATTTAATAGGGCGTACCAGTCACTTAGAATAAAATTATAAGTTCCTAATGAAAATTCCAAAAGTTAGGTTAGTCATGCCCGTCGACATTTAAACTAAAGCTGGGATGTATAGAAAAAGTCATGACCGTCTACATATACAATAAGGTATTTTCACTCTAATCACTAGCTCACTTCACTTCGTTGAATACTGAGGGGATAACAATTGACCAAATGCATGGGAATCGGTTAATTTTTGCTATATTTTTCTAATATCTTCGTAGAAAGTAATTTTTTTGTATAAGTGAAATTAAAAAATAGTTTTTCTTTTTTAGGGACCATTTAATGCAATAATAAAATGATAATAATTTCCATTCATGCGTGCATTAGGACTGAGCGCTGGTTGTCTACCCTTTGAAGCGCGATTCAAAATTAAATTGAAAAACAATTCTTGTAATTTAAATAAATAATTATTAAAATACACACAAGAATGTATACAAATTGTGTAACTTTTGATTTCAGACAAAAAAAAAATTTATAACACATATATTTGATCAATAACAGTATATTTTCCTTGAATTTGAAAGACTAATATTTCTCAAAATATTTGTTAAATAGATACATTTTTTTAAATAACATATGATATTTCAGCAGCTTGATATATAGAAGCTAATTGCAGAATATAATAGTGGTAATATTTGAATAATTATAAAACAAAATTTCAGATTGTTCTTTTTAAATTAAATGTTTGTAAAATATAATTTTGTCTTTGGAATTCACTGAAAATAAACTCTTATTAATATTATATATGTGTTTTATTTTTTTGCCTGAAATCAATGTTACACAGTTTGTATATATCCTTGTGGATATTTTAATAATTATTTACTTAAGTTAAAAGAATTGTTTTTTAATATAATTTTGAATCGCGTGCCAAGTGCGGCCCATGAGCGGTCAGCCCTAACGGAAGCGCAGTAGCTCAGGGTGCCACATTGGCATCATTAATCAACAGTACAAACCGGAAAAATAAATCAAATCAGCCGGCAGGAAAAAGTTGGGATATGAAAGCCTCAATTAGGTATTTTCACTTCAATCATCAACTAACTTCACTTTGTTAAAAGCTGAGGGGGAAAAATGGATCAAATGCATGGAACAAAACTTTATTTCTGTAATATATTTGTAATTAATGATCATTATTATTTTATTAATTCATTAAATAGTAATCAAAAAATAAAAACTATTTTTTAAAAACACTTATATAGAAAAAATTACCTTTCACGAAGATGTTAGCAAAATAGGGCAAAAATGAACTGCATCCCATACATTTTGTCTCTTATTTTCCCATCAGCAATCTACGAAGTGAAGTTAGCTGTTTATTGAAGTGAAAATACCTAATAGGCTTTTATCTTATCAGTTTGAATGTTCCCGCCACTATATTTGAAACATTGAAATGTTTCACGAAACTCCCAATGTTTTATGAAACTTTTCATCAGGCTAAAGTTTCATGCAAATTTACATCCCTACTCATCGCGAAAAACAAACTTCTGTTTTTATTATACAATTGTATTTACCTAATCTTTCATGTATGACACTAGCTACTGCAAGATTAGATATCTAAGATACCTTTAAACTTCCGCAGAAAATCTAGTGGAAATTTGTTCGAACGACCAGGCATC
>NC_046663.1:74349920-74360861 GCF_010883055.1 Belonocnema kinseyi
ATAACTTACCTGCTTATTAACATCTGTTTCACTCAAATAACGACCGACAAAATGATCTTGACAGGTGACTTACAGTTTGTAGACGATACTTCACGTTGCACTCGATGAGAAAAAATAGTGTCTAAATGATGCTTTTCCCCTAGATTCTCCGAATGAACCTTGAATTGATAGAATGAATTGATAGAAATGTCCATTGGCATGGACACAGTACTGCTTGTTTACCCGCCAGGGTTCGAATTTACTGTATAAATAAAGACTCCTATTATTATAATTTATTAAAAATTCTATTTTTATCTTGATATTGACAAATTTAGGGAAAAAGTTTTCGTATTTGAGTAGTGCCTGTCTAAATTCTAAGTTAGGGCCTCTCTAAACATCCCTGTAATTGTCTAGAAAACAAACAGAGGTAACCCTTCCAACCCCTGACAAGAGCATGCATGACATTTTCTAGTCAAGTTACCCTTTATAACACCCGGTCAGTTTCCTGTTTAAAGTACGAAATATTAGGGCATTTTCTACACGGGAGGTTGCAGAAACTTGATTTTTTCCATTGAGGTACATTTTTTTGAGACAAGACAACAAGCTCTGGAAGGGGACTAGTTGCATAGGTAATATATTATTTATCTTTGAACATAAAACAATAATTATTTCAGACAAGTGGAAAAGTAACGTTTAATTATATATGAAATCACTTTCAACAATATATGGGTGATTTTCAAACAGATTTCAGTTCGAGGAAGAACATAATTTTTGTAAAAAATTCTCGATCAGAACGTTTTTGATAAATTGGTAAATTTAACAAACATCTTAGAAAGATCTTCAATGCATGTACTCATGACGAATTGGTTAACTATGTGGGATATAGGAGTTTTTCATTATTGAATATTATCTTTGGGCTATCACATCACAGGTGAACTATAGTATGTCATGTTGCATATAGGAAGGTATCGCTGTGTTTCAGTATGTCATAATTTATGGAGCGGATAGGATTTAGGTGCAGAACCGCGAAACGGACTACAGGACATTCCTAGACCGCGTCGAGCGAAACCGCAAGAGCCGCTTAGACTCATCCTCTGAATCCAAAAATATGGCTGAAGCCACACGAAATACGACCCTGTCGCAACTAGAAATACAGAGGTTGTGACTACTGTTGGATATATACATGCACACACTTCCGTATTTATACCCGCCGAGACAAACCTAAGAATTGTACTTGCGGCTTCATATTCACACACTTTTCTGGGTGACAATAATCACTGTGAGAGTGAGGTTACGACGTAAATTATTCAGTGAATTGTTTGCTAGCAACTCTTTTGGATGAAAACGGGATCGAAGTGAGAATCAAATTGTTCTGTTTCAAATGTTTTTTGTTTCTTTTAAGCATCAACTTGAAAGCAAATAAAACAATGGCCCCTGTGCATTATACCTATTAAGGTAAACTGACCATTACTGGGACAGTTAGGAAAAGCTGACCCACATAAACACAATTTTAAAGTGGGGAATTTGTATTTGTGGTACAAAAACCGTTATAGTAAGTCGCTAAAACATTATTTGATAGATTAGAACAAAAAATACATTAGCAATTTTATAGTAAATTAATACAAATTGATATATTTAAAGCTAGTCAGATAGCCCATTAGTGGGACACGAATTTTGAAACATATCCTCAAGTGGGACACCAAAGAAGCCAATACTGGGACAAGGATAATCCAATGAGGTTTATCAAAATTAAATGGCACAATTTACTTATAATTTATTACAGAATACATGAAAAAGCTACAATGGATCGTGATTACCGTTTAATTATTTATTCTAAAAAAGCTGTTTAAAGTAGTTTATTGAACCATCTAATTCCAACATCAAATTTTGCCAACTTCTCAGGTAAGTAATTTAATAATAACTCATAAATTTAATTTTTCAATAAAATTAGTAAGTATGCATTAAAATTTAATATTATATATTAATATTATCGACTTACTTGCAAATTAAGCTGTTTAGTAGTAAATTTTGAATTATTATTCATCTTAATTCAAGTTAATACATAAATTGAAGAATGCATTAAAACAATTTAAATTATTTTTTGGTTACAAATTGTATTATTTGGTTGAAAATTTCGATTTGGTTCGAAAATTTGTCATTTTAATCATGAATTACATTTTTCTTTAAGAAAAATGCAACTGTTTTTTAAAAAATGATATTATTTAGGTAGAAAATTCATAAACTTGGTTACAATATTTTTCTTTTTTTAATCTAAAATCTTATTCATTAAAAAAATCATGTCATGTTTAATTTATAATTAAAATATGTTTCATTTGAAGTATAAACTATTATATTTTTTGATCAGAATTAATCTTTTTTGGTAGAAAACTAGCCTTTTTTATTTTATCAAGAATTTGTTAGAAAATTGAAGTACCCAGGAAACAAAAATCCATTCGCTTGCATTTGAATGGGTTTTGAGGTTTTTTGAATTGCGTATCTGTCACTGGAATTACAGATAGCCGCCCATAGGTTAGAGTGAGTTTTGAATGAGAAATCAAATTTTTTAATCGACCATGTAATTTTTTTCTCGGACCCATCTAGTAGCGATTACGAATCAGCATTAACCGATAAAGAAACAGTAGTTCCGATAGAAAATTATTAACTTATATCAAACAAATTTAATTCAAATATTTAAAATTATTTATTGAAAAATAGTTCAATGGGAAACTTTTAAGAAAATCCTGGCATACATGTAACCTACTTTTATTTACAGACTATTTATTTTCAGTCATTTTTTTTATTTTGTTAAACTTTTTTCACATATTTGCATCACACCGCTTTAGAATATTAAAAATTTATTTATATATTATATACCCATTAAAGGCTGAATTTTTCTTTTAATTGACGTTTATAAAAACTCGTTATAACGGAAAATGAAAAATTGCAATGTCACAATCTGTAGGTTATATAACACGTGGACTGCCTGCAGTAATTAGCATATGCACTGAATAAGTTAAATGGCACTGGAGCTTAATTCAGTGTAAATTTTATAATTCCTGTACAAGATAATCTGTAGAAATCATTGTAAAAAGAGAATTACGACTAAATAATAATTGAATTTATAAATAAATTGTTGCATCAGTTATAATATATTACAATATTATTTAATTTTAATTTCTTTAATTTTTGATTAATCAGCATTGCCCTGTTCAAATTTCTCACTTCATACTTTTTATTCGAAACAATTAGTTCTTTAAAATTTCATTCTGCATACCCTACTCAGTTGAACTCAACCTGAGGTAACCTACAAGCAGATTCACGCTTATGAAAAATTGTTATGTACGCATCGTATTTTTACTATTGCGTGTGTGGGTGTGATCTTTTAAAAACTCCATTTCATATTGAATCTCAACCCATTCATATGCACATTAATGAATCGTAGAATACTCATAGGAATTATTTCAGGTTTATCAGTCTCATTCAACTCTATTAACTCAGCATTTTGACGAATGTGGAATGGCAGATTTAAAGCACCGTGAACAGGTGACCAATTAGAAATGTGGCCTACCAATTAAATTTTCATTCTTTTAATCTGCAAACGACAGATACGCAGTTCAAACCGACTCGCTTTTTATCGGTTCTTTTTTCCTGGTTATTAGGTTAACCAAAAAAGTTATACTTTGATAAAAAAATGTAATAGTTGATATTTTAACCAAAAAGGATTTTAATTACAAATTGAAAGCAGACGAAATAATTAAAAAAAAAAAACGAATTTCCAATCAAATGCCTGAAACCTCAACCTAAACAGATTAATTGTCAACCATAGTTGAATTTTTGCTCAAGATAGATGCAATTTATAATCAAAAATTACGTTTTCGAACCAAAAAGACGAATTTTAATGCGAAATTACTAATTTTTCTTGAAAAATTAAAATTATTAGATACTGTATTACATTACTTACCTAAGCAGTTGGGAAACGTTAAGGTGAGAATTGGAGGTTTCAATCAACTACTTTGAACAACTTTTTTAGAATAAATAATCAATTAAACGACAAGGTTGTGTCTCATTAAAATATTTTTAATAAATCGCCAAACTAACATTGCGACATTTAATTAAAAACATCCATCCCGGTTTAGGCAACTTCGCTAAAAATTTGTCCAAATGCGGGACATTAAAATATTTATAAGTTTTCGAATAAAATCGCTAATAAAGTTATGAATTTTATTCTTAAACGTATTCAAAATGTGCAAAAACGTGACTTTTATTTTAGTGTAGGAAATTTGAATAATACAATGCTGTAAAAGTTGTGTGGAAAGTTTTGAAATGAAAAAATGGCAAATTTTGTAGCAGTTCCTTCTAACATTTTGAGGAATATTTTTGATTAATTTTTGTAAAATGTATAAATTGTCAGGGCAAAAATAAATAGTGGTAACAAATTAACAATAACTTCAAAAATAATAGAACATTTTTACTTTTATAATTTATGTTGGGATATAAAAGATACTCAACGATATTTATTATTGTCCCACTATTGGAAATACTTTTAGCGTTGTCCCAGTAATGATCGGTTCACCTTGGTTCGCTATTACGAACCACTTTTCAAACTGAAATTAGCAAAGTAAAATATTATGAACAATGGCTTTGAAATAATACGATTTGGCAATGTAAAGGACGCTGAAAAAATCTTTCTCAATTAAAATGAAACAATAGGTTTTACAGTGATGTATCAGATTAGCATCTGTGAAAAATTCTAGATAGAATAAGAGCATTGGAAAATTTTTTAAGTATATTTCCAGAATAATACGCTAAATTATCGGATGTTATAACCAAACTTTTCTGGTTCTTCAAAAAGTACGTTATCATATATTTTGTAACTTTTAAATTTCAATTTCAACTGTGCCCCCTTCGTTTATTCTTCCACAATTCATGTTTCTTTATATAATAATCCTTGAACGTTCCCGGAACTAAAAACGCAAAATATTATGTTGTATAGTAAGAATTTAAATGCTTTACTAATGTTTCATAATTCTCAAAATAAACGGCCACCCACAAAAGTACGTGGATTCTGTGTTATTTTGAGTTACAACAAAAAGAAATTATCGTGGAGAATGAAAATCCAGCTATATGTCCATATGTTTCAGTCTCACACTTGAAGTTTTCTCAGTTTAAGAAAATAAATTTTGTTCCGAAAACATAACAAATAAGGTGCAACTAAAATTATCCCAGTGTTTTTTAGTGTCTAAATTTGAATCGGTGAGAAAAAGGTCGCTGCATCTAATCACTAACAAATTGCTCTGATTCCCAAAGCAATCACACTGATTCGAATAGCTAGAAATGGGACTCTGATTGCAAGCAGTAAGTATTTTCACTAAAAACCAGCGAAGCCTCAATGATTCATACTTAGAAAGTATGTTTACATTTTTAAAAAATGTTTAGCCATGCACTTTTTTAATTTTATTCTTTTTAATACTATTATTAATAACATGTATATGTAACGCATAGTTTGTCAATATATCTGTAAGAATATTATATAAAAATATTTAAAGGAAACCTTTAAAATTAATTTATTTGATCAATGTGAAATATCTCAAGTTATCTATATTTTTCACCCCAAAAACGATGGTCGGTGTTTAAAAAGCAACCACGGGATATTATTTGTTTCGACTGCCATCATTGCACTTTAATAAGCATTTGTAAGCATCCTACCATGACAATGTATTATAAAGTATTGTATAAAATTTTGCATTCGCCCATCTAGTGATCACTGGAGAACATAGAAAAATACTAGAAACGATGGGAAAAATCTGCTTCCAATTCAAATTCTAAATTTCTAGCAAAAAATCATTTAGAGGGAAAGGGGAAGATATTGGCAAATTTAGAGATGAAAAAACTTTCATACTCGAAGAATTTCTTTTATTCCAAGTTTTTAGAATGAATGAAATTAATTATCTTCACACGTAAAATTGAGATAAAAATAAAAATTGCTATCTTATAGTTTTCTGCTTCTTATGTCAATCGTTAAAAAATAAGAAAAAAAATATACAAATCCGGTTTTCAGATCCTTACACTTGAAGCTTTTCTTTCAGTCCGATTTTCTACAGGGTTTTCTCAAATTGCAGTTCTTGGAATGTAAAATTTCAATTTTAAGAAATTGATGTACTGTAGTTTAATTTTTTGGATATCAGTGGTTAAAAAAGTAAAATAAGAAAAATGAGAAAAAAATTCGTCTGGTCCGATTTTCTTCGAGAATGGTTCAAATTGATAGTTTTCTCCTTTTGATATTACTAATTTAAAAAAATGTAAAATAAGAAAATTTTAAAGTTGGTTTATAAAGATTGTCACGAATTGAGTCAGGATTTTAGAATTTAGATAAACAATCAAATTTTCTATGTAGCATTTTTTTCTCTTTATATTAGCAGTTAAGAAATAAGCAAACCGTGGAAAATTTGTGCTGAATTTATGTTGATATTTTGAATGTATGAGAGAAAAAAAAGTCTCTGAAATTGATCTAGATGGTTCAAATAAATGATTTTTCCATGAGAATGAAATTATTCACGAATAAATAAAACTGTTGAAAATTGTATTTTTTAATTTGGTGTTTATCGTAGCTGGATTAAAAAAAAAAACAATATTCTCTGTTCGTCAACCACAGGAGCAAGAATAAATAAATTACGTATAACAAGTTTATTACAGTTCAATTGATGATTTTCTCCTAACGTATAGTATTTAAAGACCTGAATTCAAAACTCTTCAAGTTTTTAATACAAAGTTTCAATTTTTAAATTTGTTATTCTTAATATTTATTTATTGTTCCTCTTATAGCAACGCACTCACTTTTGCAAATTTTTTTTCGAAATCCCTGACATTTCCGTGACTTTCCTTGACCAACCCAATTCCCTGACTTTCCAATTATTTCTAGGTTGTCATTGTAAAAGGATAATTTAGAATCTATTTATCTCTGGATAACATGAAAGTTTGCATGTTAAATTATCTTAAATTACCTAATTTATAAAGTTTTAATCAAAATTAATGAACTTTTATTGAAATCGGTGACCGGCCTTTTACACCTTTTCGTACAATAATCTTAAACTTTTAGGCTAAAGTTGTTTAATTTTGAGAAAGGTTCATATTCAATTAGTAAATAATTGTTTAATTTTGAACGGCTCACTCCAAAGCTGTCTAGTTATAAAGGTTTTAATTGACAATTATTCCATTTCCTTGAGATCTTTTCAATATGAAAATGTAGGATTTAAAGTGAAGAAAATTTAAAATAAACCATTTTAAATTAAAGCCTTCAAAATTATATTCAGGCATATTTACCCCACCGACTTTAGATTTAAAATATTTACATTTAATACAATTTTGGGATTTTACGTAGAGCAAACTTACGGATTTTAAATATGAAAATATTATTACAAGTTTCCTGGAAATTTCTCTATAATGTACGATTAGAAGAGTTTTTAGAATTTTAGCAGTGGGTATCAGGTAAGAATACGCACAAATGAATCAGCTAATATATAGTGCAAGATAAAGTGCAAACAATTCCTCACCGTATTTGACTAGCCAGGTTAGTGTAGAGGAGTGCGCTGAATAAAGTAAAATCAGTGATTCTGAATAAGTAAGAAATTTAAACGAAAAGCTGTTGAGATCAGGAGTAACCGCATGCTAAAAAGAATGATTTTAAAAAAAATATTTACGATAGATTTAAATAAAACCTTTTGGATTTTAACTGAATTTCGGGACTAAAAGTTCAGGATAGAAGTATTATAACCTGAAAATGATGTCTGCGTATTGATACATGGGTGTATAATCAATAACCTCGTGTTCGTGCCGAAACATATAGGAACCTGACTACAATATCTGAAAAGAAAATAACTAATACCTTTACGAAAGAAACCCTCATTCAACAATATTTACACTTTTTTTATGCTATGTATATAATTGTTTTTGTTATTTTGTCTCATGAATAATGAGTAAAATATGTCAAAAATAGTTTTTGGCTACAGCCAATGATAATACTATTTAATGGTTTATCACTGTGCGTTCAAAATCAGTAATCTATAACCTGATGTGACCAGCTAGGTGGCCAATGACTTTATTTCACCACATTTCAGTGGTCAACCACATAATGATTGGCCTACGCTAATCACTATTTCTTTATAGCCAATGATTGTTTTTTTGTTGTTGAATTTATTGTTAATTTCTTTAAATATAAATTATCTTCTACTTTTGACGCTGAACTTACAATGATAATTTAAAACTTTATAAAACTGATCATTCAACTGTGTATTATAGAATTTCGTTTGATGTTTATAATTTTTTTTTAGAAATTGCTCAACTAAAAAAAATTTTTAAGTGGCCAATGATTGTACCCATTGCACTACTTCCTATTATTAAAATAATTAGCGATTAGATTTCCAACCTCAAATAATAAATCAAACAAGTTAGTAAATATATCTAAAAGCTGCGTGATAAAAAGTTAAGCAATTATATGATATCCCTACAAACCCAGTTTCTGTAAAATAGCAATATAAAAACTCGCCACTATTATTGGGTTGGTTCAAACTTCCATCCTGACAATCTGTCGTTACGAGATATATCCGGCGCGTGCTAATAAAACCTTCCTGTCTCCCGTATGAGCGGCTCGATTTTCTCGTGAGCGCGACAATGGAAAAACGAGTTGCAAAAAAGAGAATTTTCCAGGCCCGCGCATTGCGAAACTGGAGACGAGCCAACAGAAGAGGAGGAGAATTTCTGTCACTTCCAAACTCCACTCGTATCGCTTGGTACTTTTTCACGGGAAGGGTAGATCTCGCTTTATAGTCTGCAATTATTGAGGGAGATGGGTGGTCCAGAGGGGGGGGGGTTAAACTGTGTCGGGAAACTCGAGTTTCCTCGGGAGGGTGAGGCTCGTAAAACCAGTATCTGTAGCCACACGCCTCGATGCATTAGCTAATTGTTGTACTACACGCGATTTGGCCAATTTGTCCGAGAGACACGTTACTTCCGATCTCCCGATGCGACCTTCTGCCTCACGTTCGTCATCTACTGCAGCGATTCTCAAACTATGTACTGCTGACGACGGGATCGCCTGCCGCGCCAGACAACATGATGCGAGTATATTTCCGCTACTTTCCTTTAGGGGCCGTCCATAGACCAAAAATCTCTTGAAAAGGAGAAAATACGTTGATTTTTCACGAAAATAGGAAAATAATTAGAAAATTAATTATTTTTAACAAAATTAGTAAATGTAAGTATGAATTAAATATGAAAAAATCTATATACCTAAAATGTCATGTCAAAACATGCCAAAAAACATTTCCTATCAAAGCAAATTAATTTCCAACTAAAAATGGAAAACATTCAGCAACAACAAGATTAATTTTTGACCAACAAGTATTGTAAACAATCAAATAGGTGAACTTTCAATCAATAAGGCCAATTGTCAACAAATAAGTGGATCTTTTAAACGAATAGTTTAATTTAAAGCCAAAAATACGAATTTTGTATGAAAACAGTTGAATCTACCATTAAACATGAATTTCCAATCTAGAAGGACAAATTCTTAGGAAAACAGGTAAATTTTGACCAAAAAAGATGACTTTATCAAAATTAATGAATTCATAACATACAAAGACGCATTTTCAACCAAAAGGTCGAAATTTTAAACAAAACTAAAATTCAACAAAAAAAGTTGAATTTTCAAGACAAATTTTTCAAAAGACAATTGAAATTTCAACCAAAACGTTCATTTTCAATCAGCAAATATGACTTTTCTACCAAAAGATGGATTTTTAATTAATCAAATTAAAGGAAAAAAACAATTAATTTTTGACAAAATAGTATAATTCTCAAGTCAATATATGAATTTTCAATCAAGAAAGATGAACTTTAAACCATACAGATGAATTTTTAACTAGAAAATATATTTTGGATTAAAAATGGATGGGTCAAATTTTCATCGAAAAAAACTAATTTTCAACAAAATACAGTGAACCCTAGAGATAGGGTCCCCTAATATAGTCCTTCCGAGAATTGACGCAGCGCCCCAAGTAGGAGTAAAAGCAGCTGCGCCGTGCCAGCGGCGGTCGCTCAGGCGTGAAGAAACAAAATCGTTTTCTACGAAACAGCACTCTATCTAGGTAATTCCCCACCTCCTCCAGCCAAAAATTGGCCCAGTCTCAGAGTTTCACTGTAGTTGAATTCTCAACTAAATAGGTGAATTGTCAATCAAGAAAGATGAATTTTAAACCATTTAGATGAATTTTGAACTAAAAAATGTATTTATGAATCCAAGATAGAAGTGTCCAATTATCATCGAAAAAATTAATTTTTAACAACAAAAAACTTTTAAACAGTTGAACTCAAACAAAAAAATACAAATTTTCAACAAAATACAAGAATTTTCTACTAAATAGTTGAGTTTTCAACTTATAAAGGATAAATTTCAGACCAAATAGGGGAATATTAAGAAAAAAATGTTAACTAACTAATTTCAATAAAATTGTTAAATTTTGATGCCAAGCAGACGAATGATCTACAACATGGTTGAATTCTTAACTCAAAATATCATTTTTTGAAAACAAAATGAATTTCCTGCAAAGTATTAAAATGAACAAAAAATATAATATTTTGTAACGAAATAGTTTAAGTTTCAACAAAAAGTATAAACTTTCAACAAAAAAAAAGTTAATTTTCAACCAAATATTTTACTTTTCCACAAAAATATTCAACTTTCAACGCAAAAGACGAATTTTCCACAAAAGAGTTTAACGTGCCAGCCAAAAATATAAATTGTCAACTCATATGATACATCTTTAACAAAAAAAACTGTTTTTCTTAAGTACTTTAACTTTGTAGGTACAGTCTGTCAAGTTAAAGCGTGGGTGGCTTTACTCGTAGTCGGTAAGGTGTATCGACATGATTTTGGTGTCAAAATATTAAGAAGAGCTCCCTCTTTCA
>NC_046663.1:74360961-74367077 GCF_010883055.1 Belonocnema kinseyi
GAGGGAGCTCTTCTTAATATTTTGACACCAAAATCATGTCGATACACCTTACCGACTGCGAGTAAAGCCACCCACGCTTTAACTTGACAGACTGTACTAATTAACCATATACTAATAATATAGCCATAAAATAAATCCACACCCAAAGCAGTTTTAATCAAAAGAACAGAAAGGATAACTATGAAACCAATCGCAGTGGTGAAAAAATACAAATATTTTCTTTTTTCCTTTTGTAGGAATATTGATATTCTTATATGTAGAAAATAATTCGAAACAGGGGTTGAACGTTGGACAGATTCTAGGAAATCCGTAAAGGGAGTCGCAAATTTCAAAGAAAAGTTTTAATGTATCTTTGCTTTACCCTCCATTTATTTCAATTTGTAAAGTTTTTTCCGAGATAATTTTAACGTTCGTGTGCGATTCAACTGATATTTGGACACGCTACCAATTCTAGCTTTATGAGCTTACAAAGCAACCCAATTTTATTGAAAGTGTTTTAACGATGTGTTTTTGATTAATTTTGTTGAATCTGGTTTATTTATAATTATTTATTCTGACATTTTGCTTGAATACAAATGTGATTTATAGTGCAAATAATTATATTTTATGGCCCCAGGTTGGCCTACTATCGTGAGTACATTATCTTCACAAAATTCGATATGGAAGCAGTTAAATAAAATGGTAAATGCAGAATATTTCAGTTCTCTGAATTTAAGTGAGGGAATTTAATTCAAAAAACAGTCACTATGCAATGCAATTTCAGAAGTTTTTTTCACTGATATTACAGTAATTCTGTACTGGGGTTTTAATAGAAAAGGCACAGACTTTTTACTGTTTTTAGTAAGTTTATACTAAAAAAAACCTGTAAAAAATTACCAAACCTTCAATGAATACTTACTACTGAGAATAGCCAGGAGTATATTCCTAATTCTCAGTGAAATTATACTGATTCAAATGAGGCAACAGAGTATTCTAACAAATTTGCAACACCCAAAATGTTCAATACCATTCTAAACATTCAACAAAATTCCTGACCATTCCAGAATAATCATGGACATTTTCGAATATTCTAGAATATTTCGTTGAATACAATTTGAAACAATTCTAAAAAATTCCAAAATCTTACAGAGTATTGCAGAATATCCCAAATTTTCAAAAACATTTTAAAATGAAGTGTATTAATTAAAACTTCAAAATAATTCTGTAAAATGTGAAATATTCTATTCCAGAGACTATTTTAAAACATTTTTAATTATTTGAAAAAGTCATGAACATGAATGAATTGAATAAAAAAGCGGAATTAGTAGCACTGACAATTTATCGTGAGTCATTTCCAAAAAATTAGGAAATACAGTAAAATAACAGCTTTTTATACAGGGTGTCTAAAAAGTCTCGGTACGGTTGGATATTTCCTCAGGTAAAATACTTTTCAAAAAAGTGAAGGGCATTCCTGAAGTAAATTTCAACGAGCAATTCAATAATAACCTTGATTTTGACCTTGAAGTTGACCTTCATGGCTTTTTGAATGTCAACTTTGTTTTTTTAAATGGAAACCCCCTTTTTTACATCTGCAATCAATAGAGCGGAAAATTCTACGTTCAGGTACGTATCCAAGTCATAGGTCAATTGTAACGTTCAAGGTCAGTTAGAGGTTATTTGCAATTAACAAAGTTTTCCAAGAGGTCAGTGCAATTCCTGAAGTAAATTTCAACCAGAAATTCATTGGTGAGCTCTGTATTGATCTTTGTCACAGCGTTTTGAATATTTGAAAATCATAAGGAAATTTTTCATTAAAAGTTCCAGGTACTCTAGTGAGAGTTCTGTTCCTCCCCGAAGAGTTATACAGTCCTATACCGTTTTTCGATACCTAAGTCCATACCTAAGGCGATACTATAAGGCCTATACCATTTTTCCATACGAATATTACTAATCGAAACTGAATTTACGTATTATTAAAAGTTGAAGTTAACAGGCAAAATTGTAGATATTGGTCCGACACAAATCCTGATTGGATGTTGGAGAGTCACACACAATATCCACAAAAGATTAATGTTTGCGCCGGTATCTTGAATGATACAGTGATAGGCCTTTTCTTCATCGATGGTAATCTCAATGCCCATGCATATGAAGAGCTTTTCAGAAACCAAATTATACCAAGAATAAGGGAGATTAGAGGCGATAATTTTCAAAATATTTGCTTTTAGCAGGACGGACCAGCGGCTCATTACGGTAGGGAGGATCGAACATACTTGGATACTCAGTTCCTTAAAGGTGGATTGGAAGAAAGGGTGAAATCGAGTGGCCTGCTAGATCTCCTGATCTGATGCCTCTCGACTATTTTCTTTGCGGTTATTTAAAGAGCAAAGTATACTCAACACTACCGCAAACCTTAGACGAATTGCAGAATCAGATTCTGCAACAGGCTACTTTGATTGATAGGGAGATGATTCGTAATGCTGTAACTCATTTTTACAATCGCATTGTTTTTTGTCAAGAAGCTAAAGGTTTTCAGTTCAAACATCTTCACTGAAGCGTGAGAGGCAAGGGGACTCACGCTAATCAAGCACCCCGAAAAGTGATAGGCAGGGGGACTCACTCTAACCAAACACCCCGAAAATTGAGAGGCAAGGGGACTCACTCCAATCAAGCACACCAAAGGGAACAGAATTTACTACGTCCACGTCGTTGTACCTGGGTAAACGTAAACGTAAACGTAAACTGCTTGGAAAAAACCTTGAAAAAATCTTGAAGATTATCACCAAGATCAATACAGAGCTCACCAGTGAATTTCTCGTTGAAACTTACTTCAGGAATTGCACTAACCTCTTGGAAAACTTTATATATTTCAAATAACCTCTAGCTGACCTTGACCGTTACAATTGACCTATGACTTGGGTACGTATCTGAACGTAGAATTTTCCGCTCTATCGATTGCAGATGCAAAAAAAGGGGGTTTCCATTTAACAAAACATTGACCTCAAAAAGCTATGAAGGTCAACTTCAAGGTCAAAATGTAGGTCACCATTGAATTCCCCGTTGAAATTTAATGCAGGAATGACCTTAATTTTTTTGAAAAATATTTTACCTGATGATATATCCAACCGTCCGGGACTCTTTAGACACCCTGTTAATTTTCATGAAGTAATAAGCAAAACAATGGAAAACCCAGTGAATTCTGAAAATATAAATAGGTTGATATTGTATAAGCACGGTTAAATTTGAACTAAATTTGATCCCTTCATTTGACTGTTGTCATTAAGAAGTTTTTTGAAAGTCTCAGAATGTTCTTGCGGATTAATTGGACCCAATAACTTGTTTCATTCTTCCGGCAAGATTCGATTTGATCATCATTTTATAATTCCCCTTAGAAGCAGAGAGAACAAGTAACAAGACTTGAAGTTAGTTCTCTCTCAGGTAATTGTGTTGGTACGATTAAAGTCTTGTTTCGGGATATTCGACGGTGCAGGTCGTTCGTTTTAATGAGGCTGCAGCGCGGCATCCCTGATGTTTAACACTGCCTTGCTTGCACCCCCTCGATTGCTGCTAAGGAAGTAACCTGCTCAAAGTCCTATCCGGGAACCCTTTATAAAACACAATTACGAGTTTCGGACAAGTTTTGAGTTGCAACATACTTAATTACCAGATAGTTCGTCCATTCCAGTCAAAGTAGCAGCGGGTTCAGAAGATGCGGTAACCTTAATGCGTTCATTGACGTCCATTATGCAAGAATGCACAACCCAAAATACTCTCAAAACAGGGAAAATAGAGTGATTTTGAACGGCATAGAGGCATAAATTATTGTGAGTAAAATAAGTGTAGGATCTATATTCTCTTAATCTGAATTGGCAGTATACTTATCGCTGATTCAGATTTAGGGAATATTGAACTTAATATGAAACTTTCTTTAAATGTAAATTAACTGGTACTTTTAACGCTAAGCTAACCTAGAACCTTTCTAAGCTAGAAAGGTGAATTTTGAACCGAAAAGTTGAATTTGTAACCTACAAAGATGAATTTTCGAACAATTGGTCGACAGACGAATTTTAAATCAAGTAAGCTTTACAAATTTTATTCTTAGATTTAGCAGTTATTAGCTTAATTTGTGGCAAAGCCAGTTTTTGTACAATCTAAATATGCGTGAAATGATTATATATAATCCATTACAAAAATGTCAACCTTGAAACATCAACTAGCAGTTTATGATACACGAACAGTCTTGCGCGCGCCACGGCGCGTGCCGATTTATCTTTTTATAAAAAAGAATGAATCAAAAGCCTATCTTTTATATTTTATACATATTTAATGAATATTATCAAATATTAGTATAAAACAAACGAAGAAACCAAGGGACGAGTTCTGTATCTGAAACTGTAATTAATCTTTTATAATAGGATTTCAACCAATTTAATATTTTTTTGTAGAAAATGAAATTAAACTATTTTATTCCAAATGAGCCTTATTTATTAAGAATTAATTTACACCGCATATTAATAAATATCATTTATTACAATTTTGTAACTCACGTTGATGATAATAATATTCTATGAATAAGGAACTTAGCATTTTTAAACCGCAATTTTTATAAATCAATTTAGCAAAATGTTTTCACGCGCATTATAATAATTAATGACTTTATGGGTAGAAAAACATATGCAATAAGCTTGTTGCCACTTGGTAAACTCTCCCCTGAAAATCGTGGCCAAGTCTTCCCAATATTAGTTCATGCGTTCAATGTCATACAAATTTTAGTAAGAACTGTTTCATTATTCCGATTTATACAAAATCATAATACTATTTTGTAAGAAATAACGCGATACATGATTACTGTACGAATTTTGATTACAAGAGTAGATAAATCCTTAGAAAGTTGGAAAAAAATTACATTATTGAACGCAAATTTTGCGAATTGTCGAATCTCGGGCTTAGTTAAGTCTCCCACTTTCCCCTAAACTTTTCACATTAAAGTTGTTGAAAAACATAAATATTTTCTTTAAAATTAAACTTTTAATTATTATATTTCAAATTACATTGAAATTAATGAAATTTTGTATAAAAAATAACACACTTTTCATCCAAAAACATAACATTTTAACAAAGTAGTTAAACTTTGAAACAATTAGATAAATTTTTTACCAAAAACTAAAAAATAGGATTATTTAAAACAACAACATCTGAATTGAACAACAATTTTGTAAAAGGTCGTTCAACCTTAAAACATTTAGAGAAATGTTAAACAGAAAAATTAATTTTCAACCAAAGAAAGAAAGAATTTTCAACAAAAGAATTAAATTTTCAACTAAAATTATGAATCTTCAACCCAAAAAAGATCCATTTTTACTTAATTAGTTTAACATTTAACCAAGTAGTCGAATGCCAACAAAAAAGACAAATTTTAAACAAAATAGTTGAGTCCTCAACAGAGGAGCTTTGACGAAAGACAAGTCACAACTACCAAATTACAGTTGTAGATGTATAAATGCATATATTATCAAGCGCAAAGCTCTTGAACGAACATAGAAAAAAGAAAAATATATATAATTGTTGAATTTTCAACCCAAAAAGTCAAGTTTTCAAAAAAATAGTTGAACTTTCAACCACAAGGGATACATTTATATTGTTTTTGTGTTCACTAAGAAAATCAAGTTTCTACCTAAAGAGATGAGTTTTTAACCAAGAAACAATATTAGTCAAGATAGAAAAAAAATTCAACTAAATTGTTGAATATTTTCAACCAAAAATTTTTAAAAACTGTTCCCTTATAGTTTAAAAATCAACTAATTGGTTGAAAATTCGTCTTTTTTGTAAAAAATTAATCTTATTGGTTAGAAAATAATCTTTTGAACATAGAATTGGTTTTATAACGAAAAAATAGTTCTCTTAAAATTAAATCTAAAAACAACATAATTCCCTTCCTGATCGATTCACCGAATTGAAGTGCAGAACCTGCCTAATGTTAAATTAATTCGATCTCCTTTGAAATAATTTTTATAACACTGTTTTTTTTGTTTGGTTAAAAATTACGAGGGTAGTTCAATAAGTCCTTAGAATGAAGTATAAAAACAATTTTTTTGGGTAAATTTTTTTTTTATTTTTCAACATAATCTCCTTGGAGCTCT
>NC_046663.1:74367177-74369115 GCF_010883055.1 Belonocnema kinseyi
TTTGAAAATTAAAATTCGAAAATTTTTTCTAAAGCCTCCAGGGGACTTCGTTTCCGCACGAAAAAATTTTATGTGCCCTTATTGCATCCGGACCCACAATTGTTGGCTTTCGGACCAGGTGAATTGAAACTAATTAAGTTGTTTCAAACGTTTCGGCACAAAATGGTGGCCTTCATCAGTGAAGATGTAAATTGTTTTTAACTAAAGTAATTTTCAATCCAAGAACAATATTCTAAAAAGTATTTAGAATAAGATAGAATGCACTAAAATCAAGCAGGTTCTATACATTATTTAGCAGAATCTCTCAGCGATAAAATTTTTTCTATAGTAAATTTTACTAAAATAGATGCATTTTATGATACATAGTTGAACTTTCAAGCAAACAGATGTAACCAAGAAGATTAATTTTATAAAAAAAGACGATGTTTGAAACAAATAATTGAATTTACAACCCAAAAATATCAATTTTCAATTCTAAATTTCAGTGTTTCACTGAAAGTTGGATAGTTAAATTTTTAGTTGGAATGGAAGCTTCTAATGTGTCCTCTAAGGGCTTACATTTTTCTTGCACCTTCTTCTTTATTCCTTTATTCACCCCCCACACACTTACTTAGTGGTGGAAGGGGAACCTACAGTTTAAGGTGGGTTCCGAACCACCAAGAGCAACAGTTTTAAGTACTTAGAGAAAACCTTTTTCTCTAGAGGTACCGGTCCCACGACTCTTCGGAGATGAACAACTCCATTGCTAGGCTAGTGTTCACCGCATGGGCTGCCGAGGCTCTTCCAGAGTGCGAGACTTACCTTAAAAAGACGGTTTAAAAAAATTAATTTTTAACAAAAAAAGATCCATTTTTTTTTAATATCATTTTTCTCCCGAAAATGATATAATCGACGTTTCTCTTAAATAAATTAATTTTTCACCAAAAAAGGAATTTTTAACAAAATAATAGAATACTCAAAAAAAATATGAAATTTTAATTAAGCAGTTTATTTTTCTACCAAAAATGACGATTTTTCAACAAAATTCTGAATTTCTAAACACTGTATCAAAACTGATAAATTCGTTTCCAAATAGTTCAATCTTTAACGGAAAAAGATTGATTTTTAACCAAAAGGATTAATTTTCTGCTGAAGCAAAAAAAAATGTTTAATTGAGTAAAAAAGGTCCATTTTCAATTTAAACTATAAATTTTCAACCAAACATAGTAGAATTGAAATTTCTTTTAAAGAAATTATTTTTTGACAAACTGAAAAAGATTTTTTTTTAAATAACTGAATCCTTAATGAAACATCATTTTCAACCAAGAATATAACTTTTCTACAAAAATTAAGAATTTTCTACAAAATCTAGAAAAATTGAAACAAATATATGATATTTATCTAGAAAATATCATTTTTTAACCGAAAGTAATATCAGTAGATTTTACTATTATAGAAATTAATTTAAAAGAAATAGAATTTTGAAGAGAATGGTTGAATTTTCAATGAAAAAGGTCCCTTTTCAACTGAAACAGATGAAGCTTCAATTATGAACCTGTTCTTTACCAAAACAGATTGTAATTAAAAATATCAATATATTTTTACCCAAAAATGGAAAGTTAACTTTTCACTTCAATAAATTAATTTAAAAAAAAAAGAATTGTCATGAAAATGGTTGAATCCTAAATCAGCAAGATGAATGTTTAAACAAGGAGATTAATATTCAACTAAATGAGACGATTTAAAAAATCCATACATTTTTAAACAATTAATTAGATTTTTAAATCAAAAAGATCACACTGTAATTAAAAAAATTAATTTTCTACAGAAAATGTCATAGTTGAATTTTCTGTTAAAAAAATTACGAGGGTAGTTCAATAAGTCCTTAGAATGACCAACATATGGCGCGCGAATCGCTCCAAATCATCTGTTTTCAGTCAGCACCACTCCCGACTAGAT
>NC_046663.1:74369215-74378475 GCF_010883055.1 Belonocnema kinseyi
TTTGAAAATTAAAATTCGAAAATTTTTTCTAAAGCCTCCAGGGGACTTCGTTTCCGCACGAAAAAATTTTATGTGCCCTTATTGCATCCGGACCCACAATTTATACAAAATTCTGCTATTTATTTTTAAAAATGTCTTTAATAGAAAATTAATCTTTGTGATTGGAAATTCAACTTTTATCTTACAACTTCTACTGTTTAGTGTCAAATTCATTTGTTTTAGTTAAAATTTGAAATAATCTGTAGAAAATTTCATTTTTTTTATTGAATATTAATTTTTATAAACTAAAAATTGCATTATTCTATTTTTGTCTCAAATTTGATATTTTTTTTAACCTTGTCTTTCTTAGTTGAAAACGGAATTATTTGGTTGAAAATTTGTGTTTTTTGTTAGAAATATAAAACTACTTCCTTGAAAATTCATCTTTCTAATTGAGAATTCAACTATTTTGTTGAAAGTTCCTTTATAGTTAGTCAGAAACTAATTTACGTAAAATATAATTGGATTATAACCATTTTTGGAAGAGAATTTATATTTGAAGTTAAAAATTGATTGTCTGTAGTTGAAAATTCAACCATTTGTTTGAAAATGCACATATTTGGATGAAAATTCGTTGTTTTGGTAGAAAATTAGTCTTCTTGTTTGAAAACTCATATTTGTGATTAAAAAGATGGATGAAAATACATCTGTTTGCTTGAAATTTCAAATATGTATCATCAAATGCATATTGTTTAGTAAAATTTCAATTAATTTGTTGAAATTTAATTGTTTGTTGTCAAATATTAATTCTTTTAACTAAAAAGGAATCATCCTATTTCTGGTTTTATACATTTATATTTTCAATGAAAAATATAGCTTTTTTAGTTGAAAACTCCATTATTTGTTTTAAAACTGATCTTTTTGATTAGGGTTCAACTATTTTGGTAAAAGTTGATTAAAAATTCAACTACACAATTTCAGGATAAAAAATTATATTTTCAATTGAAAATTAATTTTTTTCAATTGAAAATTCGTCTTTTTGGTAGAAAATTATTTTTCTTTGTTAAAATCTTATCTTATTTATTAAGGATTCTACTATTTTCTTGATTTTTTGTTTGTTAAAAACTGATTTCTTCAAGGGAAATTTTAATTACATCATTGTTGTTTGAAAACTACTATTTTTTTTAAAGAATTAATGTTGTAAGTAAAAAATTAATTTGTTTTTTATTATTCTTATCATACATGTCCTAATTTGATTTTTTTCGTCTCGAATCGAAAAAAAACGTTTTGCATAATTTACTATAAAACAATTTTAATTGCTGAAAAATTCTGCTAAATAATATGTAGAACCTGCCTAATTTTAAGTGAATTCTATCTTATTTTAAATACTTTTTATAATATTTTTCTTGCATTTAAAATTAATTTAGTTGAAAATTCTATTATTTGTTTTAAAAAAATCTTTAAACAGAAAATTAATCTTTGTGATTGGAAATTTATCTTTTTTGTTAAAACTTTTACTTGTCTTAGATCGGAAAAAAATTCTTTCATAATATACTATAAATAAATTGTAATCGCTGATCGATTCTGCTAAATAATGTATAAAAGCTGACTGATTTTAAGTGAATTCTATTTTATTTAAAATACTTTTTATAACATTGTTCTTTTATTGAAAATTAATTGAGTGGAAAATTCTATTATTTGTTTTAAAAAAAATTTTAATAGAAAATTATTCTTTGTGACTGAAAATTTATATTTTTGTTAAAACTTTTACTATTTGGTGTCAAAATCATCTGTTTTATTAAAAATTGGAAATAATTTGTTTAAAATTTCATATTTTCTATTGAAACTTGATCTTTTTTAGATAAAAATTGAATTGTTTGTTTGGAAATTCGCTTATTTTGTTGAAAATTTGTGTTTCTTTTTAGAAATATAAAAATTATCTTTTGAAAATTCATCTTTTTCATTGAGAATTCAACTACTTTGTTGTAAGTTCCTTTCTGGTTGGTCAAAAACTAATTTCTCGCCGACTATTGGGTGATAATGAAAGTCCCCCTACATCCCTATAGTATGTATCTGTTGCTGAAGGTTTTCAATCTTGTGTTTTTATAAAATAAAGATTAAGGGCCGATTCCACCAGCTGTGATTAAATCCATGATTAGCTAATCATGATTATTTTTTAATCGGCGTTTTAATCACAATTAACTTGTGACGCGTTCCACCATGAATTTTTAATCTCTAGTTAGCCAACCATATTCTCTGTTCGCAATAAGTCTAGTTTATGCGAGTTTCTGTTGTAATGGTGATTCTGATTGGCTGATTTCGAACTTGTATTCGCGCGAAAAATATACCTCGACTGCTCACGAACGACGAGCGGCGACATGTTTCTGTTTATGCACATCGTTTCCAAATAAATTCACAGGAATTAGTTATCGATTGAATTCGAATATAAGTTGTGAGAGTACAAGATATCGTTATAAATTCGATCAATATTTTACACTATACTTGTACTTGAACTTTGAGGTTATGTTGACTCCCTTTAATCGCTGATTAACTCGCTAACTAGACAAAAATGTCCGGTTAAGTTAATCGACGATTAGATTTCTTTAATCGTGTTTTAAAAGTTGATGGAACGCAATTTGCTGATTAACCTAAGTTAATTAACGATTAAATTTTAATCACAGTTGGTGGAATCGGCCCTAAGTATTTGGCGAAATTGGCGGCAGATATATAATATATATATATAAATAAATATGGCGGCAGTTACTATTTTCTTTGAATATAAACATTAACATTAAGTATCATTCCTGTGAAGCATGAAATTTATTATAAAATTTTGTTGCTGATATAAAATGCGGTAGCAACGTATTCAGATTTTCAGGTTAATATTACATGTTGCAATTGAAGAGCGAACTACTTGCAGTTTAAAAATTTATCAAAAAGACGTAGGATAAAAATATAAAAAAATATTTTTGATTTTAATCCTGACTAAAATAGTTTCTGTTTTTTCACCAAAAATTTTACAAATTTGAAGGCAATTTTTGTAAAATTTGTATGAAAAATTTTACTAATTTTCAATGTATTGCAAACACGGAGTATTTTTTCATATTAATAAAAATAAGCAAAAGCTTAACTTTCGTAAAGTTTTTATAGTACATTTTCGTAACTTTTCATAGGAAAAAATCATATTTGATAGATTTTTGTAGATATACGAATGATTTACATTAAAGTGGAAAAAATGATATAATTCTGCGACCAGCAATTACTCTTTTATTCTAAAACTAATTCCTAACCTCAAAATGAGAAAAAGTTATTATCGCATTTTACACCAGCAATGGACTTTGATAACAAAACTTATAACAAATTCCATGCTTCATAGGAATATTACTTAATGTTTCTATTAATAACAAAGAAGAATAACTTAAACATTAACTTGTAATTTAAAATATACTAACCGTGCCGATAGAAATCTCAGAGTATATGATAAAACTTCTCAAGGCTCTGAGAAGCTCTGAGAAATTCTCTGCAGGCACTAAGGTAAATATATTTAATGGTCCAGATAGCTCGTTTAAATGCTTTGAAGGCTTAAAAATGTACTTTCCGAAATTGAAATAAAAATACGATTATGAATAACAAGCAGAGAGGCTTAAATTGAAATAAGAATTCGATCATAAATAACAAGCAGAGGCCCTGTATTGCGGCGGTATGGGTGGGTTGCTATACAATCGAACTAAATCTCGATTCACCTAAATGTCATTTCAACTTAAACTCTATAGTTTGTCCACAGCGGATGGTTTTGCTCGAAAGAGGGTCGGTGTGCGTAGTTAGAAAGCAGGATGCGGTGACTAAGTTGTACCAAACATATACGGTTGGCGGCGTGACATGCAGGCTCCGAACCATCCTTAAAAAAAAACTGACAATAATGTTAAAAATAATAAATGTAATAAAGTTGGATAAAACTATAAGTTGTTTTTAATTTAGTAAAGTGAAATTGGATAAATGTAAAGGTAATTCAATAAGTTCAAAAATAGTTACATTAAGTGAAAAGTGATCGGTTAATAAAAAGTGCATTTTTTCGTAATTTTTTATTTTGATTCGCCGTGAACGATTTTCTGTATGGGTTTATAGATTTTTGTTTATTTTAAATTTACGAATTGTATTGACTTTCATTAGGATCTGTGCACGAAAAACGTGAAGCTGTTGTTCAAAAATTTAATAGTGGTATATTAATTTGAGGCTATGTGCGTGACAATCTTTTGTTAAAATCTTTATCACAGTAATTAGGTACGATGAGGCGTCGTTCGCTAATGCCGAAGGCTTTAAATTAGGATTCTTCAAAACTTGAATTACACGAATATGCATATATCCTATAATAGTATGTATTAGGTCATTAGACATTGATAAAAAAATGTCATTCATATTTTCCGGAGCAGTACTTTAACTGCTTCATTTGAAACTATATTGTTATAATTATAGCAAAAAAAAGTTGAGGGAATTTTTAACAAATTTTTTGTATAATTTTTCTTTTATAATAAAAGTCCATTTAACTGCTGTTTGAAAAATAATGAAACTTCACATATAAATTGTACATTTTACATTTGGAAACGTTCCAAAAAAGTAAAAATTTTTTTAAAATCTAAAACAGAAATAAACTGGAATTTAATTTTTTTAAATGATATATAGTTAACATTATATTTATTTATGTATTCGATAAGTTGTAAGATGATAAAATAAAGTCAATTACAAACAGTAGAAAAGTTAAGAATGAAAACATACTTAAAAAAAGGAACATTATTAAAAGTAGTAAATGAACTATTGCAGTCATTACTATCAGTTTGGTAAATAATACCTTGTAATTGATAAAACGATGTTAAATTCATTTTTTGCAGAAATGAAAAAAGAGAAAGAAAGCATTTGGCTGGCCTATTATTATATTTATATAATAAAAATAAGTGCGCCAACAGATACAAAAAGAGAAGAAAATAATTAAATAATATATTGCAGACCCGCCAAATGTTTTTGTCATAGAAAAAATAATATATTTAGAAATGTTAAAATCCCTGAAAACCTTATAGTTCCTATAAGATCCTTTTAAATCTTCTGAAATTACCCATAAAAGAAGAAAGAAAATTTCCATCAAGGAGGACATTCGAATATGAAAAAAATCGCCACCGGAAATGATTATTTGCGTAATATGAGGCACGAATCCAGAGAAGTGGCTGGAGGGAGCGGTCCTGGATAAGTTTTTTAGTAACAGTCAAATATTTATTTATAAAAAATAGCGTTCAGTAGCGGAATGAAACTCACCACACAACCTGTTAAAAGTCTTGCAGACTAGCCATAAAAGCCATTCTACCCCATTTTTCTGAAATATTTCCAGTGATTTAAAAGGATTTCAGCCAATTTTAAGGGAATTTATAGAATTTCCAATGATTTTAATTATTTTAAAAAATCTTCAAAGGTTTTAAATATTTTAAGGGAATTCGAATCATTTTATGGCAGTCGAAGAGATTACACAAGAGTCAATGAAGTGATTAGATATTATTTCAAATATTTTAAGTGATTTTTGACGGATTTCAATAGATAAACAATAATTTTAAGCATTTTATAATATATCTATAAACTGCAAAGGATTTCACAAAAATGAGGCGATTTGTAGGATTTCAAAGATTTAAAGATAATTTTGAATATCTTGGTTAATCTGCGTTTTAAAAGAATTTCCTTAAATTTCGAAAGATTTGAAAGGATTTGATAGGATTTATAAGACTTGAGAATATTGACAAGGATTTCAAAGTATTTAAGAGAATTTCCGAGATTTACCAATAATTGAAACGACTTTTAAGAGGTTTTATAAGATTTCGGAGCATTTCAGTAACTCTAAAGGATTTTAAAGACTTTTAATAAGGTATTTTAATCAATTTACCTGGGTCTCAACGGATTTCATAGGGCTTCAAGTATTTCAAGATATCGAAAGGAATATCATCAGATTTCATGTAAATTCACGGGATTTCAACGGATTTTATATTATAATGGATTTTAAGGAGTTTATTCACAAGAATTAAGGGATTTCAAAGGATTTAATAAATTTGAAAAGATTTTAAAACAGGTTATTTTAAGAGATTAGAAGGACATTTTAAAAGATTACCAAGAATTTATAAGCTCCTACAAAATTTCAAGATTTTTAAAAAGATTTAAAAGAATTTGACATATTTTGGGTATTTCCAAGGATTCCAACGAATGATAATTTTATTTAAAAACTTTTAAAAAACTTCCAAGGATTCTAATGATTTTAAGTAATTCAAAAAATTGTATTCGGTTTTCAACAATTTACTAGACTTACAGAAGATTTAGAAGGATTTTATAGGAACTGTAAGATTTTGAGGGATTTTAACATTTCTAAATATTATTTGTTCTATGACAAAAACATTTGGTGGGTCTGCAATATATCACTTCATTATTTTCTTCTTTTTTATATCTGTTGGCGCACTTATTTTGATTATACAAATATAATAATAGGCATGCCAAATGCTGTCTTTCTCTTCTTTTATTTCTGTAAAGCATGAATTTAACATCGTTTTATCAATTATAAGGTATTATTTATCAGACTGATAGTAATTACTGCAATAGTTCATTTACTACTTTTAATAATGTTCCTTTTTTTTAAGTATGTTTTCATTCTTAAATTTTCTACTATTTGTAATTGACTTTATTTTATCATCTTACAACTTATCGAATACATAAATAAATATGATGTTAACTATATATCATTTTAAAAAATTAAATTTCAGTTTATTTATGTTTTAGATTTAAAAAAACATTTTTACACTTTTTGAATTTTTCCAAATTTAAAAAGTATTAATATGTGTGAAGTTTCATTATTTTCCAAAACGCAGTTAAATGTACTTAAATTATAATAAAAAAGTTATACGAAAAATTTGTTAAAAATTCCCTCAACTTTTTTTTTGCTATAATTATAACAATAGAGTTTCAAATGAAGCAGTTAAAGTACTGCTCCAGAAAATTTGAATGACATTCTTTTATCATTGTCTAATGACCTAATACATATTATTATAAGATATATGCATATACGTGTAATTCAAGTTTTGAAGAATCCTAATTTAAAGCCTTCGACGTTAGCGAACGACGCCTCATTGTACCTAATAACTGTGATAAAGTTTTTAACAAAATATTGTTACGCACATAGCTTCAAATTAATATACCACTATTAAATTTTCGAACAACAGCTTCACTTTTTCGTGCACAGATCCTAATGAAAGTCAATACAATTCGTAAATTTAAAATAAACAAAAAATCTATAACCCCATACAGAAAATCATTCACGGCGAATCAAAATAAAAAATTACGATAAAATACACTTTTTATTAACCGGTCACTTTTCACTTAATGTAACTATTTTTGAACTTATTTAATTACTTTTACATTTATCCAATTTCAATTTACTCAATTAAAAAGAACTTATAGCTTTATTCAACTTTATGACATTTATTATTTTGTAAATTATTGTCAGCTCTTTTGTATCGATGACTCGGAGTCTGCATGTTACGCCGCCAATTGCATATTTTTGGTACAACTTAGTCACCGCGTCCTACTTTCTAACTACGCACACGACCCTCTTTCGAGCAAATCCATCCGCTGTGCACAAACTATAGAGTTTTAGTTGAAATGAAATTTGGGTGAATCGAGATTTAGTTCGATGGTATAGGAACCGTATGGGTGGCAAGGGGGTAGTAAAGCAGCAGCGTTGATTCATATTGTCGACCTTGAATTTCGATTCGATTATTATTTCCATAAGTGATCCAAAAATACTTGCGCATGCTTGAACTGTACTGCGTTCATTGGCTCTAGTTCGCGTACGTATTTAAAAATCAGGTACAGACGCGCACTGTAGCCAATGAACATCACTCAAATTCAAGCAAGCGCAGATCAAGAAAGCTCCGTTGGGATCATTAACATCAAGAAAACACGTGTAACGTTCCATTACTGTCTAACTAACTCACGGTGACTCACGAGTGTCCCTTTCGCACGCGTGTAGCTATCAAAGAACGAGCAATGGTGACAATTTTTTCAATAGTTTCAATCGTTGTCTAACCCACTGACACCGCGTGTCTCACGCATATAGCAATGAAAATAGAGTTGCGTGACAATCGAAATCGACAATATCGTTTAGAGATTTTATATTAAGGAAAGAAATCTCTAGACAAAAAATAGTAAACAGGTGGAAACGCAGGGATTTAATGTGGACAGAATAAAGTTATTAAAGATTATTATAAACATCCATATTTCTACTAAGAGTTAAGCATAAATTATGCGTTACTGCAGCATTTTCCACTCTAGGGTACTTGTCATGCCCACTTGAAGGCTACAAAAAGAATAAAAACTGTCTTTAAAAAATACATAAAATCAGCTTTAAAAACTAGTTTCATTTATGAATGTTTATCTATAATCAGGAAAAGTAACTTGGAGTGCTTGTGCTACCTACTTTCGCTCACAAAACTGTAATTTAATGTACGAGACCATGCATATTTTCAGAGGCAGACCTGTAAGTAACCATTGAATGGATTCTAGGTACTTTGAAGTTTACCATGCACGACAGTATATTTATGAACCCTCATCCATAACTATTTCAAGGAATTGAAACTGATAATATCAATGCATACTACTGGGAACTTTATTTCTCTTAGGAATTTAAAAAGCAAATAAGTAATCGTAGTAATATAGGGAAAACCCTTTTCGAAAAGGTTTCTTTTTTCTTTTATTAATGCTATTTTTATTTCCCGGACGTAAATATAAAAAATATTTATCATCTGCTGAAATATAATATAAAAATTGTTTTAATATTAATAACAAGGTTGTATTGACATTATGGGTAATCAAAATTATTATTTCCGAATTAACGAACGTGAAGAATTGAAGCGGGGAAAGCTAAACCGTGCTATGCCCAATCAACCTAATTTTGCAGTACAAGCAAAAAACAGGGTAGCCGAAAAACTTTATTTGCAACACTCCCTGTTCATTAATATTCGATAGCAAGTATTTCAATCTAGTAACATCTTTTGTATAGATAGAATCTCATCGAATGCTTGTCGAAGCTTACGGAGAGCATGCTCTTGGTTGAACGCAGTTTAATGAGTGGTTTAACAAGTTCAAAAGTGGCAATTTTTATGTGAGAAACGCTGACCGCGACAAACCACCGAAATCGTTTGAGGACGTCGAATTGCAGGCTTTGCTGGATGAAGACGATGGTCAGACGCAAAAACAGCTCG
>NC_046663.1:74378575-74390014 GCF_010883055.1 Belonocnema kinseyi
GGCGCATACTTTGAATAAAATATTTGTTATCATTCTCTTGAAATAAATGTGTTTTTTTCTTGAAAAAATACCGGTTTCATATGTATACACCTGGTAGTTGCAATATGATACATTACTGATTTAATAAAAAGAGGTTCATAGATATCAGACTAAGAGATTTCAACAATGATTTATACATAAGTTTAATTTATATGTCCCCAATAATCGAAATGGGTTTGCAGTCAGAATATTTTTATTGAGAATAGCAATCAGTTACTTTTCGTTTTACAATCTGTCGCACGTCTATTTTCGTCAGACGTATCACATCGCATCTCGCGTGTTTGACCATTTGTAAGGCGTCACGCGAGTATTTATTTTTGTGTTTTCGTATATGCAAGTGTTCCGTGGTCATGGTCGTGACAGTCTTGAAAAAGGGGTGAGAAGTAAGCTAAGGGGTAAGGGAACTACCTCGATTTTCTATTCTAAATTTTATAAGCTAAAAACTGTTTTGTAAATTACGAAAAATTGGAAAAAGTACTTAATTCATTAAAAAGAAATGCTGGTTGTTCCAAACAAACAATTTTTCACAATCTTCAGTCACCACTTCAAAGTTGAAAAAAAATGAATTAGGAAAAAAATTTATTTTTTTCAAAAGAATTAATAAACTAAAAAGTTATTAAATCAAACTACACTAGAGTAACATGAACTTTGTGCAGAAATTCCATATAATGTGGAGTTATCTGAGTTTAGCGTGATGAAGAATAAGTTTAATTTGAATTTGAAGTAATTACTTTGAAGTTATTTTATTCTTTTGCTAAAATTTAAATGGCCCATAAAAGCAGAAATGTATCATATGTTGCTGCTATATTAAATATTTCACAGAGAAAAGTCACTTTACAATTTTATGACAGTCTTAAATTGCTGGATAATAATAGTTGAAATTGTTCATGAAATATGATATCTGTTAAAATTGTATAAACTTCAATTATAAGTAAAATAATTAATTATTTTACCAAAAAATTATTCAATTATTTTTATAATTTGATAAAATAATCTACTATGTCTATTAATTCTAAATGGCGATTCAAATAATCAGAATTAAGAAGCCGTTATAGTAGAGCAACATTTTAACAATCATTTTTTAAATTCAATAAGGGTGCTTAATTACATTTAAAAATGATAATCACAAAGAGTTTTAAAACTATTTTTGAACACGGAACTTCAGTAATTACTGTCGTTAATTTTTCTTAAGGCTTGGCGAACCTTAAATTAAAAAATTGTCATTGGATCAATAAGGTTTTATTTTATTTAACAATGTTGTATTTTGAAAAAAGTGAAGTTTCTTTATTCCTGTAAATTATCTTGACCGTATTAGTGACAATATTTTATTGATGTAATGCCAACTTTTTTTGTATATAACCGCAACAAAAAGGAACTTTGTTTGAGACTGCATTACGATATTAAAATGAATATCAGAAGGTACCGAATAACTATAAGTTAATTCAACTTGAATCCTAAATTAGTTAGATTAATAATTGTCATATAATCAAATTGATTTTAAGAGAATCAATTTATAACAATCAATAAGCGTGTTTAAGTCTAACGTAACACCGCATAAAGAGAAGTTCAAGCTGTCTCATAAACTGATGTGAAATTTTTTTATCGTTCATTGTTTCAAAATAAATTTTGACTTCATCGATTTTTCAATACTGCAAGTGCAAGAAACTATGTGTCTACTAACATTTGTTCATAATTTGACCACAAGGACATCCTGAAAAGAAAACTGCTGTCGTCATGACCTGCCTAATTGAATTAGAATAGTCGATTAGATTGAAATGATTTTGGTAAATTGAGTCAGGTAGTTGATAAATGATCATTTATTTTTAATGTGATTTAAATATTCCTCTGTATCAAATTTTCTTCTCTTACAAACAAAAAATATTTCCTGTTTATCTTTCGTGGATTGCCAGTCCATACAAACTACTTTTCGTTTTCGAATCAAATAGAAGAACCCTCCTGGACTCATAACCTGTAAAGCCAAAGGGATTTATGTAATCGCAAGTTGATATTTTATTTCAAGCCTAAAAAGTGTAAAATCTACTAAGCTTACTATCGCACGCAACATCTGTGAAAATGAGAACAGAGGGAAATACGCACAGGAATAATGAATTCCACGGGGTAATAAACTATCAGAAACTTACGATTTACAGTATGTAGTACCATCGTGCCTTCGTCAACCTCGAAGTTCTCGAAGGACAAATGTAAAAACAGTCTATGTAGTATGTAACAACGCGAGGATCGTGCGCTCCGGGAAACTTAACTCATGCTTACTCGTTTCGCGAGCACATTGCGCCACGGGAATTCCTTCTTCTACCACTTAAATGTCTCCAAGTTCCAGAGATATTGTTTCCCTTATAAAACAATTTAAACCATTTCACACCTGATCTCTCAACCCAATTAGAGGCATCTCAATCAAATTTTCCAAACAATCTGCCTTAATTTAAAAAATTATATTTTTTAAATTCTTTAAACGAAATTCAAATTTCGCGGCTTTTTACTCAATTCAATTTATTGTCAAATTGCGTGACAATCTGAAAGAGAAGAACAAGCTTTGGCTTTAATGAATCAGTGATGGGAAAATTGCACTCGTTAATCGCGATTTTGTACGATAGCTCGTTCGCTTATTACGGACCAATGAAACACCGAGACGTTGGGGCGTCGCGGGCGTCGCAGTGACTGGCGAGCATCGAGGCGCCCCCTGCTTTAACACCCCCTCTCATGTCCTATCTCGCTTCCTCTTGCACACCCCACTCTCTTGTTAATTCTCCATCCTTGTCTCACTCTCTTTCTATCTCGCAAAGGTAGTTTCTGTTTCCCTCTCTTTCTCCTTCCATCCCTTGTCAGCGGCGCACACAGGGGTGGCGGTCACGTGATTCTTCCGTCGGCCAATCGGGCCGCATAGTACGTCATGCAGGGGTTCTCATCACGAGTGATTCTAAGCTAAGGGGGTTCTGGGGGTGGCGAGTTGCGCTCGAGCAGATTGCCGGGTATCGTTCGATTTAGGAAACGTTTACGGTGACACGCGTGACGTAAACCGATCGACTTCTCCTGCACGTCTTATACTCTTATCGTGAAGCGATCCGAAGATTTTGCATCTCGTTTCGTATAGCATGGAGCCGTTAAACCGCTACTTTCTTGGCAAGGCTTGTTTTGAGTAATTTTTAATATCCAACTTCCATCTTTGGATGTTAGAATAAAAAGTTTTGTTATGCCAGCAGCAAAAAAAAGGTTTTAAGGGCAACTAGTGTACTAAAACGTCACAATTCAATTACAAATGTGTTGCTTTATGTCATAAACTTGTAAGTGTTTATACATACATGTATAAGTTTTGACCATGTCTGACATTTCCTTCCAAATGCGGTCTCACGTGTTTGCAAAAACTCATGCTCGGCCGTAAAAAAACTAGTTCGCTGTCTTGGTGTGCAATGTACTTTTTTATTAAAGCTTTCCAACGAAACTTAACTAAACAGTCTCTGAAAGAAAATTTGAGACTTATTTCACAGAAGTCAATGAAAGATCTTTCGATTTTTGTTTAGGACAAGTGAATTTAAATTATTCAACATTAAAAATTAATTATATTGCACTATTTAAAAAAATACAGAACAAAAATTAATCATAAATAACTGTACAAGGTGACGAAAAAATTAATAAAAAAAATGTATGTACAGGCTACGACGCTTTAAACAGTAGTTTGTCATATTATTGCCATTGGAAATACAAAAATTGAAACTTTAAAAGCTAAAAATCTGAAAGGAGCAGGGGCACTTGCGAAACGAAACAAAATACTTTCGTGATTTTTTTTCTGTTTCTATACTTCCAAACCGTAACTATTTTCACTCGATTTAGGTTACGTCTTTCAAAATACGGAAATTGTAACAAATTTTGTTACTTAGGTGTAATTGTAAAAAATAGTTATTTCGAATCCTTATGCATCCTATGTAAATATTGAAAATCAGGCGTATAAAATATGACGTTATAACAATTTTGTTTTTTAATTTTGTACCAATCCGTCAAAATATAACGAAAAGAAAACAGAAGATTCGTTGCACGTGAAGCATAACCTCTACTTTTTCAAGTTAAGCGTTGTTGTTACTCTTTTACTTAAGTAGCAAGAAGAATTCCTTAATGATATAAATTTTTTAATTTTCGGGCTGTAAGTTTGATGAATTAAATTAGGGATAAATATACTCTAGGTCGTATATGAAGTACTTACTTAACGGCTTTTGTACATACATGGCAGTCCAATCTTGAAATTAAAGTATTATGCAAGGTTGTTTGTCATTTAAAAGCATCGGAACTTTTCACCTTTTCTAATATTTGATCATATTTATGGCTTTCACTGATTGTCAGTGATATATTTTTATTTATTTGAATCAGTGAAATTACACTGACAATCAGTGAGATTTCACTGATTCAGATTGAGATAGTGGAAAGGAGTATTCAAAATAAAAGTAAACAATTATGGATATAAACAATAATAAAAAGGAAATACTTTTTAAATAAATTTCAAGTGCAGAGTTTTCGTCCAGGTTAGACTTGATATTGTTCGCTGCTAATTATTTCACTCAATTTTCTGGTCAATTTTTTTCAAAATCCGCGCTAAAACAGAATTTTTTTTACTAATTTCAATAACTAAACAATTAAAGTTTATCAATTTTAAGTTTTAGGTTTAAGGCTTTTTACCTTGAATAATTTTTAACTGTCGGATGCGAAATTACATTATGTTTAAATAAAACATCTATCATTTTGCAAATTGAAATTGGAAACCTAACAAAATTTCAAATTGAATGCTTTTTTAATTAAACAATAACAAAAAAGCACTGGAATTTTTTTTTAAATTTTGTACTAAGGGTTTAAAATTAACCCACTCCAAATACATTTTATAAGGGAACAATTTTGAAATTGAAGTTACATGAAAATGCCTAATTTTCATTAAGTTTCAAACCAAAACTTCCATTTTAAAATTTTCTAATAATTCAGCTCTTTTTAAGCTAGAATTATGAAACTGTTACAGCTTTGAATTTTAAACAGCACAGTTTTAATAAACTTCAACTTTGAATTATAAAATTTGTAAGGTTCTAACTCTTCAATGAAAAATTGTTTAAATTTAAAGAACTTATAGTTTAAATGGATAAATTTAAATGAATAGCTTCACTACTTTAAAATTAATAAATGACCAATTTTCTAACAAAAAATATTAAAATTTGAAATTATCTAATTATGTTATTATGTTTGAGGCCGTGAATTTCTAACTAGACAAACCTTCCTCAGTCTCTTTTGTTCAATCTTCTAAATATTTAACTCGATATCCTATTTTTTATGAATGTGAGTTTTAGTTTTAAAAAAATGTCAGTAAGGTCGAAATCAGAAGCACATACCATTGGATCAATTTTACTGTCGTTTGTTTCGATAAGTGAAAATAGTTTCTTAAATAGTCTGTATCACAAATTAGGGTGACCTGTATCGCATTCCAAAGTTAAAAAAAAGTATTATTATGGATGAAAAATCTTCAGACAAAATCGATAAAACTGGTCACGTAAAGTATCACGTCCTCACAGAAGTAAAGGTACATCATTTGCAAATACTTAAATCCTTCTTCTTTAAAAAAGACATTAATGAATAAGATACGTTTATTTATATGAAAATTATACTTTCTTAAACGTTTTATATCATTAGGGTGATTTTTAAGAAGCAAAAAAATTTTATCATGAGAACACAATATATAATTTTGCCATATAATACTAGTTGTGATTTAAAAATGCATTGGTATATTTTCTGTAGAAAAATAAAAATTTCAGCTCTACCTGAAGTCTATGCGTAGAAATGTATTCAAATATCTGGCCAAACACCGTAATATTTAAACTCATTTGCCCCCAATCATAAATCTATCTACCTCAAAGCGAACGTTTTTCACATATTACAACCTACCACAACCTTCAATCCTTTTCAATCATAATTCACAATATATATCAAGTATTAGAAGTACCAGTCTTTCAAGATCCATTTAACGCCGCAAATGAAAAATAGTTAACGTCTCTTGGTTTTTTTATAAACAAAAATTAAAGGTTATTCTCAGCATTTCAGAGGGAAAAAATTTTTTTTTCCTTTTCCAGCGCAAGGGAAATTTGCTCACATAAAAGGGTCGCAAAATTCTTGCGGATATGTAGTTTCTTCACCGAAATAAAATTGAAACGAGAGGCGTATATACAACAGTCACAACATCGTAGCCGAGAAACGGTGAGTTTACAAGAATCCTATCTAGGGGAAGGAAGTAGAAGAGCGCGAGCGCAAAAGCCAGGGGTATTTTCGCGAGCGCCAGGAGCATTCAACAAAATGAAATTCCACCCCGCATAACCCCGTGGCATTCATGGATGACGTGCTTCGGATAAATCAGTGGGTTTCTCATGAAAAATTTCTTAGTCAACTCACTGTTTCCATATCGAAAATCTACGCGAGAGTGGTCAGGTCGCCAACTAAGAAAAAATAGGCCACCTTGGTTTTAGTTGCTTGAAAAGCGTCATCGATTACCATTTTTATTCTTCTATTTGCTCCTGGACATAATTCTGAATAGAGGAAGCAGCTCAACACAAACCCTCGACAAAAAATCCTTCTATTCAATAAAACATTTGATACTATGAAGAGATGCTGAAGAAAAATTCCAAACAGAAATTTAAAAACTCTTATTTCAATTTTCTCTGCGTGGATTTTCTCTGTACAGAAAAAGCTAGTGAATTCTAAAAGTTTTAAGAACTACAGGAACTTCTTCTAATATTGAATTACTTGAAAGACACTGGAATTTTAATAAATATTCACTGGTTTTTTGTATGGAAAAAGTAGATTTAATTACAACAAGCCTCATTAAAATTTTAGTAAATTTACTATTGAAAAATCACTGATTTTTCATCTAATTTTTACAGACAAAATGTTTTAGAATAAACCTAACTTCCATTTTTAGTGTTCTCAAAGAAAAAAGTTTAAAAAATTTTAAATGAATAAAAATTAGGTAAGGCAAACGTTCCAGCAATCGTGATCATAGGAGATTTCATTGACTTCAAATATTTAGAACATTGTTTTGGAAGGATTATTAAAAAAATAATTGGTACTGATTGAAGCATCAAACATCCTAGAATATTATAAAAATGATTTTTTACATTATATTTAATATTAATTTTTATTTCTACACAAATAAAGGGCAAAAAGCACCGATTCAAGTGTATAATAATTAATCACAATAAAAATTAATTTTCTTTTCAAATGTTTATTTTTTGTTTCAGTTAAAAATGAGGTAAAATAAAATAAATATTTTATTTATAAAAAATAAAGTGATGTCAAAAATAAATTTAAAATATAAATTATAAACATATTGGCGAAATTTGATAAATTGCAGTGACTAAAAAAATCATGTGCTATTTACGTTGACAAAAATATTTAAAATATATATATATATATTACACACATTTTTCTTTATATTATGCAGTATAGATTAATGTTAGCTAATTAAAAACTACTCGATAAATATTAATTTCACTGAAAATGAAAATAAACTAATAAATTGATAATGAAATCACTAAAGTCATGACAATATTTTACATCACCTTTTTCAGTTTAAAGCTCTAATTGATATTACGATTACTACTCACAGTAAGAAGCCAGTTCTCCGATTTCAGTTCACGTCTTTTTGAAATTAGTTTCATGACCACTCACTATTACTCGAGAAACTATGCTTTTAGAACGTCCCTATAATCGTGAACGATATTTCTCGAACGAGAAGGTACTAAATGAATATTTTCCTTTACTTTAAGAAAAAAAATATTATTTTTTACTACAAAACAAAATAATTTTCATCCCGATCAAGTAATTTCTTAACATATTAAAAGCACAAGCAAATGAAAGCCTTTGCTAACCTAAATGTTAAGCTATTCTCCGTGTTTCGTGATTCATCGCTACCGGCAATATAAATGAATTTTTTCTACCCATGTGCACTATTTGTATAAAAAAAACTAATTTGATTTTCACAAAAAGCACTCTCCAAAATTACTTAAAAATATTTCAGGATTGTATTTTTATGCAGAAAATACTTATTTGTGGCGTTTACACCGCAAAACTCACGATTACTGGGATCGTCCCGATTACTAAGACATCTACTTTATATGAGATTCGAAAAGATTTATATTGGTTTTCTAAAAGTTCTTAAGCGATGTCAGCCATAAATGACGTCGCGCTTATTTACCGGTGAGAACATCACAGAGCGTGAATGGTAGGGAAAGGAAAGTTTTACACACCACACCGTGACATCACGGTAAGAATGATAATATTATGAAGAAACACATTTACTCCAAATTTAGTGGCGTAAAATAATCCGCAAGACATTTTTGTAACCAAAGCGCAATACTTTGTGCAAATGCAAGTTTTGGCCGTATATTCGTTCATCATTTTTTTCCCCCGAAAGGGGAAGTGAGGAAAGTGTGGGTAGGGGAACTAGAGGAATGTAGGGGAAGCATTTTGGTTAGTAAGGAGAGGTGGGAGGCAAGGAACTATAAGGTCATCACATTTAGGGAAGTGAGTGGAGGGGGGATAGAGGAGGTTAAGTAAGGGACGTGAGGGGGAAAGTAAGGAAAGTGATTAATAGTGGTGACGTGAAGATAGGAAATTTGTGATGAGGGGTGGGAAGTAACTCGTCACAGGGGAGCGGAGTAAGGGACGAGTGGAGATGATAATGGGATAAGCTCTGATAGAATAAGATGGGATAGGACAGGATAGGATAGAAGATAGAATAGAGGGAGTATTTATAGGGAGAGAGATTTAAACGACCTCATTAATGTCATAATAAACCATCAAGTGATCCCTTTTTTGTATGGAGCTGGCGTCTACTGTGACTAATTTTTGTGTTGCTTTCCACTAAAGTAAAATGTAATACCAGGATAATTTATAAGAAAAGACACTTCAAGATAAAATGAAAAACAGTGGCGGTTCCAATCGTGTTGACACGTTATGTAAATTGTAAAGGACGCAATTGGCGTTTCGTGATTTCACGTAACAGAGGGGCATGACGGAATTTATGAACGATGCATACATAATTTTTTTAAATTATCCGATACCTCAAGCATACCCCCACGTTATTAGGCGCTGGAATGCGCTTTTAATTACTTGACGAGAACCTTCTTTGAGTTTTCTAAAGGAACTCCCGGTAACTCGCAACATCACTCTCGTTTAAACTCAAACGCCGTCGACACTAGTCTATGTGATGATTTTTACATTTTTTCTATACCCCTTACAGTTATTACTTGCATCATTAAAATTTTCCTTTTTGCGATTACCACTTTTCTGTCTTATTCCTTGAGACGCAAAAATCAGATTCTCAGTTCTCGGAGAAAGCGCTATAATTTACTCCTTGTCGTAGTTGAAAATTAGATCACAATGCAATGTTTTACTAAATAGATATTAAGCCACTTTAATTAGTTTTTAATTTATTTTTCAATATAAATTTTCCTTTATAATTAAAGCCTTCTTGCTGAAAGATCTATTAAAAGATGTCTTATCTACATGGGACGAAGAAAAAGTCAGATTATTCTTAAGGAAAATTGTGAATGGATATACAGTTGAGTTAAAAAGACCAAATATCTTTAGCTGAATAAGATAATTTGAAATGTCTAGAGAAATAAATTAATTTCTGACGTTACATTTTTCCTACCGGTCAAATAATTCTTGAAAAAATGAGAAAAAAATTTTCTAAGCCCAGATTTTCAAGGCAGATTTTTTTGAGACTCCTATTAACAATACAAATTTTAATTCATATAAGTTAGTGTATTTTTGATCAACTAATTTTCGTTTTCTGCTTACATTCGATGCAATCAGAGCTAAACTAAATGTATTTATTTCATTTTTTTAGCGATATATTTTCTTAAAAATATTTAGACTTCTTTGAGGCCATGTCAAACATATACACAACGCCTACCTTACCGAGAAATTTAAAGGTTTGTATCCGCGAATTGAGACGCTTATAGTTTAGGGAGATAAATTAGGTTGACTGAAAGTAGTAGAAAAGGAAGAGTTAGTAGGGGAGGGGAATTAGGAAAAGCCTCGGGGAAGATGGGGAGAGAGTAAGGGGAGAAATAGAAGGGGAAAAATGATGAAGGGAATTAGGGGCGGAAAAAGTATACGAGAGGAAGATTTAAACGCCCTATTAATCTTCTCTGACATTTTTTCTTGAAAATTGAGGGCAACATAAAAATAGATATTTATTTAAAAATTGAGGTAATTAATTGAGAGGCACTATGAAACGTTTTTATGGTCCTACATTTGTAAAAGTACAACAAAAATTGTTTCTAAATTCGTCTTGAAATTATAAAACATGCATATGTTCCTTAATTCCATTAATATAATTTCCCAAATTTTCAACTCGATATCACATTTGGCGTAGATGTACACTGCTCCCAATAAAATTGGTAAATTAGAAATCGGATAAGTATTACACCTTAAAGTAAGCTAATTTTCTGTTTTAAAATGAACTGTTTTTCTGAAAAGAAGACTTTTGTTACAGTGGCTTTATTTCAGGGAACTTTATAACCATCACAGTGTTCTTATAAAAGGGGCATATCCACTTCATCATTTTGATGCGAAAGGGGTGTAAAATCCGGTAACTGTGCATTATACCTACATTGATGGTATATTGACGTCTCGATGTGCTGCGACGCGCGCAACAATTACTGTCAGCCAATTTTATTTGTCAGGTATTGTGAAATACAGTAGAATAGATCGCGCGAGTCGCGACCCGCGAGAGAGACTGGACATCCCGGAAAATTTACGATCCACTAGGGTGACTTCGTGTAGAGCAACAACAACGGGACTAGGCAATGTGGAACTCGAGTCCCTGCTGGAGGACGACAATTGGTCTCGCAATTGGTGCATAATAATCTACATAAATCAGGACCTGGCATTCGCATACGTCGCACCAAATCATGCATTGCTATCGCATCCAGGCCGACGAAATTCGAGAAATTGCGTACGCCCGTTGCTAAAAATCTACTAACCCAGTGACACATTATATTCAGCTGGGCTTTCACAATTTTATTTGTACACTTCGCACTTATGTTGCTCTAACTTGCTACTCGTTTATATCCAGGCGAATTTATAGGTGTATTACAATCTACAATTACAATTTATAATTTGTAATTTCATTGTTCAATTTCCTGACTTACATTTCAGATCCTTTCCCTCATTGCCAACTCAAAAGAAAAAAGTAAGAGCATATTCGATATTTTAGTTTAAAAAAAGGAATCTGTGTCTAGTCGTCCCCTACTCATCCCGACTTTTAGGACGACGCGAAACTTCGTTAAAAAATATATATATAAATTTGTATTGATTCAGGTTGACATCAAAACTAATTTTTCATTTTCCCTG
>NC_046663.1:74390114-74408709 GCF_010883055.1 Belonocnema kinseyi
AGCAGGTGCTAATCTGAAAAATTGCACCCGCTTCCAGCGAAATCGCGGTAAAATTTCAGCTACAACCACGTCTCACAACCGTGAGATAGGTGGTTACAGTCTATAAAGGAATCAATACGACGATCCAACAAAAACCTCGTGCAAACTAAGAACACGGAGCGACCCAAGGACAACCGCCTTCTGCATTTTTCCCGCAAGTGTTCTAGCATATTAATTACACGTAGGGATGCTTTTTAGGCCATTAGCAAGTGAAATCTTGGCACCTCCAAGAGAGCCGATGATAAGGACGATCATTTTAAAAGAACATTCCGGGTACAATCGTTGCAACTCCCTTATAAGGTTTCGAATCTTCTCTTTCTTTTCATTCTCCTTGGCTATGATGTTTTTGTCAGCTGGTGCCGAAAACCATGTCAGGCCTCGAGTGAGCAACAGAAACAATTGTCGAGAATATAAAGTTCCAGTATTTGCGGCACTTCCCATTCTCGACAATTGACTCAATTTCTCTAGGAGCATTTAGAGGAGCGATATTAAGATGAATGCCGTAGGAGTGACAGAGATGGTAATAAAGCACTCTTAGTACCGCATTGTGCCTTTGAATGTAGGTCGTTCCTGCGTGAGTTGGACAGCTAGATAGTATGTTACCTAAATGCTCGGGGTGTGCATGGCACGCCCTGCAGCTATCATCGGGAATGTCTTGGCTCAAAATGTGGCGACGGTATGTTAAGGTGGAAATGACACCGCCTTGGCATGCAAAAATGAAACCCTCCGTACCAGACTTCAATCCGGGCGATTTAAGGAAAGCAAACGTTAGCTCACAAGACATTGACTGATCCTTCACATTTCTGTGGAAGATACCGTGCATCCTCTTATAGAGAAGCTGTTAACGAAAGCTTTTCTCTTGTGCTTTCTTAATCCGGGCTTTCAGGAGTCAAGTCCGAGTGTTTCCGCAGCCTCCTCCGCTGGTTTGTACAGAAACGGTCCTTTGCCCACTTCTTCGTGATTCCTGACCATTTTAAGAACAGGGTCTCTTCCATTCGCAACTCTGTGTGCTGTACACAGAATAATCCTGTTGTGAAGACATTCAAGACTCAATATTCCGCGACCACCTTGACGGCGTGAGATGTACAGTCGCGGAACGGAAGACTTAAGATGCATTCTTTTTTTCATGTGCATAACCTTTCTTGTCCCGATGTCAAGGGATCTGAGCTCGTTTTTCGTTTATGGAACCACTCCAAATGAATAGACTAGTACCGGAACGGTAAGCATGTTCGTTGCAGACACTTTGTTCCTCGCCGACAGTTCGGAAGACCAAATCTGTTGGAACAGACGTTTGTGTCTGGTTCGGAGAGTATCCTTTATAGATGTCACATTCTGAATGCGGCTCTGTGGCACGCGCAGGTATGTATAAGTCTCTCCAGCGCAAAGGTGTCGTATGGCGCTTCTATCAACGAGCTCAGGATCTTCAGGGATGCCATTAAGTTTTCCTCGCTTCAAATAAACCTTGGCGCATTTGTCTAACCCAAATTCCATTCCAATTTCCTTTCAAACTTTTGAAATCTCCTAAAATTATTGGAATCTGTGGGAATATCTTCGAATCTCTTATAATATCCTAAAGGATATTTAAAAAGTCAAGAAAATGCAAAAATAGGTATATACCTTTGTTTAAGGAGGTTCTTACATAAATTACCACACATTTTGCCATTTTTTTTAAAGTCCCTGACTTTCCCTAACCAACAGGTTTTCCTATTTTTCAGTAATCTGCAACATTCTGTTGAAATTATTTGAGCAATTAGTAATATTTAATTGAAAATGTTAAACTAATGTTTGTAAATCAAAATTAGCAGCAATTCCCTCGGCAATTCCACAAGATAAATTTCGAATTTTGGACTCCATACTAATTGCACGATTGTATCTGATCTTGAATATTTACTGATTCAAAATAGAATTAAAATATTCGAATAAGAAATAATCAGAATGTTAAATTGGAAATTTCGAAAATTAAAGAAAATTTTGAAGAAGAAAAAAAAACAAGCATTTGACAATTTTCAAATCGTTTAAATTTGGAAATTTGTACGAATATCTTAAACTGTGCTTCACAACTTTCTATTTTACTTCATAAATTATTTTCGAACATAATTATACCTTTGCTTTCCATCGGTTCATAAATATTTTTCATCCCCTTTAAATTTCCAGAGTATTCAGACTTAAGGCAGCCTTGTTAAAAATGCAATGTTCGGATTTATTAATAACGATATTCCTACCAACATGTACCAGACATATATATATTCCATAGCCCTACAATTTTTATTTTATTGCCTTCCCAATAAAACTTTTTTAAATAGCTGAAAGTCAGTAGTACTTTGATTGGGAAAAAATTCATCATTCGAGAAGCCTTACTCTCTCTCTCTCTCTGAACGCGAATAGAGTATGTATTCAGGAGAGGAAAACCCAACAAGTAGCAAAGCGGATTTCGAATTGCGAGAATACGACCATTTCAGGGATGGAAAGTATGTCGCATTAATTAAAGCTTGTGCCCCGAGCGTAAGCTGCGCTAGCAAGGCTGCGAAGAAAGGTTTAATTATTTCTTTTAGCCCTCACAATTTAGTATACATTTATCACTCGAGCCGCAAATCATAAAAGCGAACGGGAAAGAATCATTATACAATGCGTCTTCTCTTCTTTGTTAATCAAACTCTAATTTATTCAATATATGGGGGAAAATAATACAATTGACATTATCATGTCTCTGGTACAATATACGCTTGTTTTTGGTGAAATTATTTATTTAAATATAGAATTTTATTAAGCATATTTTCATTAAAAACATCCTAACTGAAAATTTTTTTACCTTATGCAGTATCAAAATAATAACCGCTGCGAAGTACCTATGAATCTGTTCACTATGGGTGCTTCCTCATAGAGGGAGGTTTCTCCTAACAAAAGATAAATGGATACTTTCAATACTATTAGACTTAGGTTTCATTTATATTCCAAATTAAAACCTTATAGAAACAATGTCAAATTTTTTTAAAGCTCTCTAAGCTATTGTCTAATCCAGAATGGTCATTGAAAGTTCGTCAATACATCAATCCACGCGCTTCGAATATGCGAACAATTACATGAAATGCAGTACGTTTATATTTCCAATATTAAGAAACTCCTCGTATAAACAAGGAAAATAATTTTGCTAAGAAAAACGATATTAGTAGATTGTGCTTGGCCATGAAAGGTTCTTCAATTTGGCAATCGATGCCTCTCAAAGGCCCAAACAAATATATTTTATATATATATATATACGGGGCATTCCACACAATATTTGCCACCAACATTTCTTTTCACGGCAAATATATTTTTTTATGTTTAACACTAAAAAATATTTGATATGTATTGTTTTTATTTCAATATGACACGCAAAGTTTACGAGAAAATTAAAAAAGAAATTTTATGTAAGTAAAAAAATCTTTTTTCAATTGCTTATACTACAATATTGAACAAAGATATGCAAATTCATACGAAAGATAAAATGTGGGCCTTTTTCTCAACTTTCGAATAAAGTATACTAAAATCCAATTTAATTATTTATTTAATATTATAACTCAAATACTTATAAACAAATAGATTTTTCAATTTGGACGTGTTTAAAAAATCTTATTTTTATTTTAAAGAGTGGACTAAACGTTTTTCTTGATCCGCCAAAAATTTGGAAATTTGGTCAAATACTTTCGAATTAATGAATTTTTGAATAGCAATAAATTTTGAATATGTTAAATTAATAACATAAAATATATGCTTTTGCAAGTGGATGGTTGTGTTATACTTATGGCGTAGGAAGTCGAGTCTCAGTCAGAGCGAGTCGCGCTGCTGTACACTTCGCGCGCGCGAGCCGCTATTCAAAAATGAACTGCTTTGAAAGTATTTGACTACCCACTTCCAAATTTTTACCAAATCAAGAAAAACGTTCAGACCACTCTTTAAATAAATAAAAATAAAAAAACCTCCAAATTGAAAAAAATATATTTTTTTATAAATATTTTATTTATATTATTAAATAAATAATTAAAGTGGATTTTAGTATACTTCATTCGAAATTTGAGGAAAATGACCACATTTTATTTTTGTATGAATTTTCATATCTTTGTTTAATGTAGCAGTATAAGCAATTAAAAAAGTTACTTTTTTAAGAACATAAAATTTCTAAAAAAATTTTCTCGAAAACTTTGCGTCTCATATTAAAACGAAAAATAAGTATAGAATATTTTTGAGTGTTAAACAAGAAAAAACATATTTAACGTAAAAAAAATTTGGTGGCAAATGTTGTGTGGAATGCCCCACACATTACTGGTGTATTCCAAATATTAAAAAATATTTCTTCATATCAACAAGATAAACGATATATATTTTTTAATTAACAAATAGGTATTTCTAGGTCACAAGAGGTCCTAGAAGGTTCGTCTATAGGTATTTCGACGTGTCTCAAAGACGCGATAAAACATTTCAGATTCAGTATTGTAGTATTCCTATTATAAATAAAGTTATTCTCCTATGAACAGAATACACCAACTTTTTTGAAACTTGATAAATGGATACAAATACACTAGATGTTGTATTGTTTTATTTTGAATCTCATACAAGTTTTTTCTTTAAGAATAAATAATTCTTTTGAGACTTCATTAATCGGTACTAGGTCAGTCATAAAGATTCAACAATAGATCGATGCCTCTCGAAGACACGAACAAGTACACTACTAGATGTAGTATTACTGTATTTTGAATATAAAAGAAATTATCATATAAACAAGGGATAGTTTCTTTGTATATCTCTAAACTTAAAAAAAACTTTTAAAAGGCCGATCTACCTCAAAATCCTTTCAGACCTAAATATCAGTGGGAGCTAAAATTATTCCAAATTTCATGATATAGCTCTTTAACTTTTCGAAATATGCTGAGCAAAAAAAGTTACACGCAAACATTCACATCGATATATAAAAAAATTGTATTTTTAAACTCCTGGGGTTGAATTATATCGAAATATATCAAAAAATTATATTTGAAAATGTAGTTTATTACAAACAAACCTCCATGAGTAGGCGATTCGATTAAATTTGAGTAAATCTCGTTGGTAACGAGCCCCTAACTACCTATTTTAAATTTGTGTTATTATATCTTTTAAAAAAAATCTTTAGATCTAAATGTTAAAAATACGCCATCCTTAGAATTAATTTCAGAATTAAAGAATAAAGTCCACAGTGTTTTATGTCATACGGTAAAAAAAAACATTTTTTCATTAATTTTAAAGCTTACAAATTTAATTTTCTTATTAAAATTGATTAATAACTGAAGATTATTAAAAATTCGTCATGGACTGAAAATTCAATTATATTTAAAATGTATTTATTTTACCAAAATAACCAATTTAAAAGCCTTCAGTAGATCGTACAAAAATTAAATGTGATCCGGTAACACGGTTTTATTATTAGAAGAAGTATCTTTTAGAAGTGTCTTTATGAAAAAAAATATTAATAAAAACAAGCACTTCTTCCCTGTAAAACACTTAATTCATGGGTTAATCCAGATTTAAAATGTTTTTTTAAATAGCAAAACTTGTATTGCATAATCGTGTCATCCAGCAACAACAAAATTTATATGCGACAGACAAAATTTAATTGAAAACGGAAAATAAACAATACTGGCCTTATTCTTTCATTTAAAAATGATTCTAAATCAGTATAAAGTAACATTTTACTATTATTATAATTTTTTGCAAATTAAAAACGAATTACAACATATGATACTGCGCATCATATGCGGGAAAACCTTGATGGACAAATGAAGTAACGAGATAATTCTACAAGAATGTGGTGCAAAAGAGACGCTAGTAGACACATGGGAAAGAAATCGGTTAAGATGGTTCGGGCATGTTGAGAGAATGCCAAATGAACGACTAACGAAGCAAATGTTTCAAGGTAAAGTAAATGGCAGCGTGCCCAGAGGTAGACCGCGGAAAGAATGGTTAGAATGTGTGAATGAGACCCTAGTTAGAAGAGACATAAGAAGTCACAGAAACACGAGAGCCTGAATGAAAAAATGCATGAACATAAAAGAAGCTAGAGAAGTATGAAAGGACATGAAAGTATGGCGGCAAATAGTTAATAAAAAGAGTGTCAGTAGAGTGAATGACGCCTGAAACAAAAGACCTTGGCCACTAATGGACCCTAGTGGGGAACCTTACATAACGACTTCGTGAGGTTCTTCGCTTGGGGTGATTCCTAGAGAGATTGATCAGCAACCTGGGCCGGAGCAGTGTTGCGGAATGAACGTGTTATTTACTTAAATAACACGAGAATTGTGGATCAATCTGAACATTCTCTATCCCTTCCACACACTACTCCTTTCCCCTACCGAGTGAGTCACGCCTACCCCGAAAGGGAGATGACTTAATGGTGTAATAAAAAAATAATAATACTAATAATTAACTAACCAATTCTTCCAATGTGAAAATACGAATAAAACCAAAATTTTTAGGATGAGCAAGTCACATGAAATTCCATAAAATCTAATAATAATCCCTTGTAATCTTTTAAAATATGCGATAGAACGGATAAAGTTCCGAAAGCGTCGGTCGTCTGATTTTTTTAACCTACGTATACTTATGTATATTGATGCGTTGAATACGAATATGATAGTGGAAATTGGTTCAAATCTAATTTTCATGAGAAAACCGATAAAAACGTACAAAATCATGGGGTGCCGATTTATTTTCATAAAGTATGAAAATCAAAAAAAAAATTGAGACAAAACTTGTAGATCTGATCAAAACGCACATTTCATGTAACATTAATTTGTAGCCTATGAGTAACAGTTTTTGGGATATTGGAAGTTGAAGATGAAAAATGAAATGAAATTTACTCCAATTTTCACTATCATATTCGTAATCAGCGCGTCAAAACTCATAAATTCACGTTGTTTAAAAAACATCCCTCACAATTCTTGTAAATTCCTTTAATTTTTTAATCTTTTTAAAATTCTTAGAAATCTTCCAAAATATCTTAAAATATTTCAAATTCTTAGAAATTCCTTCAATTTATTAAAATCCATTAAACAATTTAGGAATTTAATAAAATGCCTTAAGATATTTAAAATCCAATGAAATCACTTAAAATTATTCAAATCTATTGAATATTGTGGGGCATCATTTTGAATATTATTAAATATATAAAAAAAGTTTAAATATTCGAAAGTAGCTTAAAGGATTTGAAAATCTTTCCAAATATTTGATATCCTTTAAAATGGCTCAAATCTTGCGAACAAATTCTTTGAGATCCATTGACATATTTGAAGTCATATGAAAGCCTTTGAGATCCTGGTAAATTGTTTGAAATGCCTTATTGAGAGGTTTCCAAATCTTTCCAAATCTTTGATATACTTTGAAATGGCTCCTTATTTTTCACTAATTTGCACCTTCAACTATCCTGAAAAATGTATCAATTCAAGAAATTTATATTATTGAAAATATTTCAATTTATATCATTCTTATCAATACATATTATATAATATGCACTCTTATTGAAACATATGTATTTTTATTGTCTATCTTTTATCATTAAAAAAGTGAGCATCCTATTTTCTTTTCTGGAATTTCTTTTTATGTCGAGCGTTTTGTGGCTTCGAATTTTTATTTTTGTTCCTTTTTTATTTTGAAAATGCTATAACTCTGAAAATTTTCTTTTTATCGGAAAAAGTTGCATGGATAAGTGTTTCGACTTTCTGAATACAACGAATAGCCTTACATAGAATTTGTCTATCTTAAGAAAATATGATCTCAGATATTTTCAAAATGATTTAACTTTCTGCATTTTTGTCAAAAATAGCTAGCTAATGACCTTCACGTTCAGTTTTCAAATACTAAAAGATCATACTAAAGACTAATCCAATCTGTAATTTTTTTTAAGTTATCGTGCTAACATATCAGATATATACAGGGATCTTACGGGGATGTAAAAAATAGCAAAACCAAATGTTTCTCTCGCTTTTTCTTGTCAAAAGTGGCATCCAAACAATTATACATTGTTAAAACAATAAATAGACAGCTAAGTTGAAAAAATCAATTATCACATTCATAAATTAGAACAAAGCATTTAGAAACCACGATTAATTCACCATATTATAGAAGTAAAAATTGCTTAAACTAAGTAACATGGAAAAATTAAGATTTGGAATAAGCTTTGGAGCTTGTTAAATACAACAAGCTAAAGAGTACGATTTTCTGAGCTTTTTCAGTTAAAAAGCTGAATTTAGACAAATTTAAAGGATTTAAGCAATGAACAATTACAAAAAAATATAAACTCTCCAAATTCATCAAGTAGACCACATCATTCATAAAATACTCTTAATTCGCGATATTTTATGGAAATAAAATTGTTCGAATTAATAAAAAAAGGACAAAAAATCCTTTAATTTATTTATGATGATATATCGAATAAAAAGTGCAGAAATAGTAATAAACGAAGGGCAAAGTTTCGTAAAATCCTTTTTGCAGTCGATTGGGGTAGTTTTTGAGGACATAATAAAAGGGTCAAAGTGATTTTAACTTGAAAATTATTATGGATTCGTGTTGTTTGAAGAGTTTTCATGATATAGCTATATACTTTATAATAAATTTTCACATTTTGGACGTAATTGACAAAAATGTATTTTTGTCCACATGTACTCCTGAGCGGTACTGTGGATAAATGAGCCAGAAGTAAATTTTTACAAAAATGAAGAATTATAATGAAAATGAGAAGAAAAATATCAAGATGATTATTTATTTCCTTTCGAAACAGAAGCGCAATGGATCTCTTATCGAAAACCAACAATAATTAGGCCAATGTGACTCAATTTGTACAAATAGTTCGAACTGTTGCAGGAAATGTACCATCCGAAGTCTCGGAAGTGGAGGGGAAAAACAACACACAGAGAATGGTCAACTTACTGACTACTAGGGACGAGCCATCGTGCCCTGGAGCAATTTCCGTCCTCGAATTGAAATGTTATTACATTAGAGAGACATTCCGGTTTTCCTTTCCTCTACATCCAATGGGGAAAATTCGAATGAAGCAGATTCATGAGTCCGGACAAAAATAGTTAGGCAAGAGTTGACAGGAAAGAAGACCAAAAAACTTTATAAAAGAGAAAAAAGTAGCTTGTCGGTTTTATGCTCAAATTAATATCACGAATGTGAAATAGGACAAGAAAACCTAAGAAAGTGAAAATTTATTTCTAAATTTATCATGATAAGTTGGACTACTATTATATACAAAAAGGATTTCATTTTATCAAGTTTTTTATCTCTGCAGCTTTGATTTACAATAAGTTAATAAATAGTTTAAATTTTTAGGGGTGTATATTAAGGCCCAATCCTGCATCACCAACGATGTAATTCATAAACATATTTTTGTTTTCAAACTATTAAAAAAGTTTCTTGAATTTCATTAAATGTTGTCTGCCATAACAAACGACATTACCTAATAATTTCTACAAAATAAATAAATTTTTTATCACAATTGTATTTTTAAACACATTATTTCTCAACTCCAATCTTCATTTGGATATCACAATACACTAAATCATTTCAAGTCATTTCAAATCATTTGAAATCCCTCAAATCTTTTTAAAGCCCTTTCAAATTCTAGGAAGTTATAAAAAATCATCTAAAATTTTTAAATCCTTTAAATACCTTCAAATAAATAAAATTTATTAAAAATGTATTGAAATCTTTTTTAATATCCTAAAATATTTCAAATCCTTTAACACCTTTTGAACCCCTTTAACAGTTTGCAATGCTTTAAAAAATTCCTTGGAATTTTTAAGAGTACCCATTAATATTTTAAATCCTTTGGAATCCCTTCAGTTGATTTGCACCTATTAAAAATTTCTGGGAATCTTTTAAAATAACTTTAAATTCTTTGAATCTTTTGAATTATTTTGAAATCCTCTGAAACATTATGAAGTTTTGAAAATTCTTTGGAATTTTTATAAATGCCTTAAAATCTTTAAAATGCTTTAAAACCCCTACAGATTATTGCAAATCTACTAAGAATTCCTTGTAATCTTTCAACATGCCCTAAAACATTTCATATCCTTTGCAATCTTTGAAATCCCTGGAAAAATTTTAAAGCTTTTGAAAATTCCTGGGAATTTGAAAAAACACCTTAACATCTTTAAAATCTCTTAAAACCCCAATAAATGATTGAAATCTATTAATAATTTATTTTCATCTTTTAAAACGACCTAAAATATTTAAATTCTTTCGAAATCTTTTGAAATCCCTTGAAACATTGTAAAACTTTTTGAAATTCCTGGGAATATTTAAAAACACCTTAAAATCCTTAAAATCCCAATAAATGATTGAAATATATTCAAAATTCTTTGTTATCTTTTAAAATTACATAAAATATTGAAAATCCTTTGAAATCTTTTGAATTCCCTTGAAATATTTTAAAGCTCTTCAAAAACCTCTTTTATTCAAAAAGTTCATAAATGTATGTGAACCTGAATTCAATAGTAGTTTACCCATTCATTGCTTAATTTCTTGAAAGAAAAGTGCCTAAAATAATCTTTTCATTAAAATGTTATTATAATAATTCATTACTTCATCCAAATATTGATCAAAATCATACATGAACACAAATGTTTTTAAATTGATAACACTTTTTTTCTAATTCGATCATATATATTTTGTATTCCAAAGGATCACTCAAATATTTTCTATACAATAAATTAAGTATTGATTATAATCATATTTTAAAATACGTCGTTTCTAATCCCCGATCCATATTTGGTTCCTTTGTCTTATCGAATTCCGAAGCTCTTTCTAAATGGTGGTCCACGTGCAATAAAAAATGCTGCATCAAAATTGATAAACTTTGCCTTATTCTTATAAAGAACCTTTTAAATGATAACTTAGGAAGAATCGTTAAAATTGTCACAATTGCAATTAATAATAGATATTTTAATTCTTTCAATGCATTAATTTAATTAAAAGAATTCACAAGAATTTCACGAACGCAATAGAACTAAAGGTGAATTCATGATAATTCAGAAGAATTTAAATGATTCAAAATGAATCACGTTGAATTCAAGAAAATTTAAAAGAATTAAATTTTTATTTCCTAATTACTCTCAACTCCCGATATAAGAACTCCCGGCTTACGATATTTCTAGAATTCAAGTCCTCGGCATTTTTGAATGCGGGGACCTTGGGACCGAGGGAGAGGTGGTGCTCAGTAAGTTCGACAAACAGCATGAGAGCTGCACACTCTGTGTTTTAATTGAATCAGCTTGCATCATTCGTCCAAATCCAACAGTATTAGTTCATGGAGCCCAGCCTGTTTAAGTTTAGATTCCTCTTCTTAAGAATCAAGGCCACTGGACGCCATGTCCAAAACCAGACTTATATCAGGATTTGAGCATAATTTGAATTTGAAAAATTGACTATTCTAAATTTTAGTTTTTTCCAATTTTTAAGGTTACTGCTCCATTCAATATGGAATCCAGTCCTGGTAAGTCCGTATAAAGAATCCAGTTATGGTTATCCCGTATAAAAAATCAAGCACATTGTGCTGCAGCGAGTAGAATAAAATGTTAAAGAAATTCTATACAATATTAAATATGGTCGAAAATGTCAAAATCGATAAAAATGGACTTGCTTCAATATGCAGAGCAACTCTAACCTGATTTTCGGTACGAAATAACCTAACTTCATGCTTTATTCGGAGTCACCCAAAATTGATTCCATATTGACTGGAGCAGTCAGTCAGTATATTGCTTCATTTCGAAAGATTGAAATTTTACACTCATATTTTATGAATGTTCTACCATCGAAGTTGTTCATTTTGTCAGGTTTCTATTTGAGACATTTTTTAAGAATGAATGCTGCCGAATCCATATGGTTTAAATTTAATTAAGGCGTAAAGATGAAATTGTTCGAATTTGACAAATTCCATTGAATATATGTTATTTTAGTATTTCATCAGTCTGAACCTACTTCGAATTTCTATTAATTGAATTTTAAATGCTACAAAGTTGTTACATTGCTCAATTTGAAAAGCTTTATTTATAAATTATCCGTTTTTTATATTTCGAAAGGAAATAAGATTTTAATATTTTAAAGTTAAAAGCTTATTATTATTATTATTTATAAACTAAATTAAAACTATTTAATTACCTAACTTTCGACATTTGAAACGAACATAAACAAATAATTTTTCGTTGATAAATAATGAGTTATTTACTTCACCTCATAGAATTAATGCACCGTTTTGTTGGTAGAGAAGTGGAATGAAGGACGCTCTAAATCACTCGAATCACCATTATTTGCAAGGTCAGATGTTTCCCTTCTGCAGTGCCGACACCATGGATCTCGATCCCTAGTACATGCCGAATTACGCAAGGTAATTCCGTTCAGAGGCATTAATTAGCTTCCCATTCCCTGTACTATTAATCCTCCGCCTACCCTCAACAACTCTTAGCCACTGAAGAAACTCACGCACGTGGCTATCTAGACGTTAATTTAGTGGAAAATACTAACTCAGATACTTTTTTTTTTTAATTTGAAAGTTAAATATTGAATAACTTCATCTTGAATCAATGGCAATATAATTCAATTAATCAACTCTAGGAAAAAATTAATCCGCCAAATATTTGCACTATTGTATAATAGTATATGAAGTTTTTCCGGAAAGTTTTAGGATGACGGAACGCACCCAACTTAAAGTCAATTACATCTGGCCAAAAACTTGACCATTAACGTTCGGAAACCATCGTTTTGATTCGGAAAGGGTATGGTGATGGGGCTATGGATGATACTTAACTTAAAGAATGGTTTAGGCGATTTAAAAGTTGGTGTACTTTAATGGTAAGTGACCCTTGCTCTGGCAGGACTTTAACTGCTTAAACACCTCAAAATGTGGAACGAGTGCGAATGTTAATTAATGGAAATCGTCGTTTAATACTGACAGATATAGAGAAAGAGCTCCGAATCCCAAAGGCTATTATTTCGAAAATGTTGAGTCTAGGTTTGGGGATGCGCCGCGTGGCTGCAAAATTCGTTTCACAGCTGCCGAGGAAAGAACTAAAAAATGTTTTAGTGCAAGTCGCCCAGGACAATTTTACATCAATAAGAAACAACCTGGAAATATTCAAGGAGATCATTACTGGGGATGAGTCTTGTATTTGTGGCCATGATCCTGAGAAAAGTGGAAGACACCTGGACCCCTAACGACAGAGAAAGCCAGAGCAACATCAAGATAATGATCACTGTTTTCTTATAACAGGAAGGTGTTGTGCATCGAGAATATACTCTAAAAGGTCAGACGGTAAGCAAAGAGTATTCACAAGAAGTTCTGAAGCGATTACGTGACGCAGTGAGATGGAAATGGCTTAGTTTGTGGAAAAATTCTAACTGGAGCTTTCACCACGACAACCCACCTGCCTATTTATCGCAGCTTATTCAGCAATTTTTGGTGAAACAAGGTCTTACGCAAATTCGGCAGGCCCCATACAGTCTTGCCCTGGCTCGCTGTGACTGCTGAATGTTTTCTGAATTGAATTATCCTCTAAAAGGAAAACGATTTCAATGCGCAGCGGGAATAAAACCAGAATGCGAGGAAGCAGCTTGACTTTAACGAATGTTTGCGAAATTGGGAGGATCGCTGGAAGAAGGTTATAGAATTTAAAGGGGGGTACATTGAAAGAAGTATTATAGCTATTGAACACAATTAACTATTACTACTGGTACAAGGTCGGATAATTTCCGGACAGACCCAGTATTATGTACTAAGGGGAAATTTCTTATAAAAAATGTGTGATTTTAGATGTTTTTTGTAACAGTGCTATGATTTCTGCTCATACGAAATGATTTTAGAAATTTCGTTTTAATTTTAATATGTATTTAAAAAATTTATGGTAAATTCATAGATTACCAAAAAATTTTGTTACACTTTTATTTCCTTCACGAAAAAAATAAGTTATCGAAACTATACTTGGCAATCTAATATAGGCCCAAAATTCCGTATAATATTTGTGCTTACGAAAATCCTTGAAATAACTAAAACAGTTCACGAATTATTTCATGAATCTCAAAATAGTCAAAATATATTTCAAGAGTCATACATTAATTCGAAAACTTTTTTCATTATTTCGTGGAATATCTCGAAACTGATAATAAACATTATACGATATGCTTAGAAATGTTTTTACCTATCCTAAGGCTTTGACAGTCAAGTAAAGTGAATATTATGTGCTTATTTTTTAATTTTAGTTTACAAATTTTTGTCAAACTTATTCTTCAAATGGAATATACTTCCAAATTGTACATAGAAGTAGAGGGAAGTATGACCTCTCAAAATGAGTAACTGAAGACGGTTGCTGAATGCGCTTAATTGCAAATAGTTTCGTTTTCAAAGAGACCAAGTATTTTGACGAGGGTCCGGAAATCATTAAGAACGCGACAAAGGAGCATCTGCAGGACTTATAGTCTGAGAAAGCATTCCTAATTTTCACAGAAATTTAATGAATTAAATTATAGAAAAGTGAAGAACTGCATCTTTTTGCTGTCCATAAATATATTTTATTAAATTCATTCGTGATGTATGTACACTGTACTCTAGTTAAAATTTACTTTATTAATTAGATTTTACGTCGTTAACAACATGTAATAGTGATCCGACTTTTGAATCAAAGACGCATCGAGTTAAAAGTTTAAGAAATTGAATAAAACGCTTTCAGGAACGTTTAGGTAGTCCTACATTTCTATAACTAAATAGGTGTTTAAACAAATTCTTTTCCTAATTTATTTTTGTAATTACTAAAAACCTAACATGAGCGCTATGCGACAGATTATTTTTTTGGCCTTGGCAATTCTTAAATTAATATATCAAATTTAATATTAATGCAAAACTTTTCTATTCCTTAGTATCTATTATCTAAAATAAAAACAAGGACAATATTTTGTATAATTCTTTAAAATTGATATTAACATCATAATTAATAAATAATATTCTAAATTGTAAGTTTCACTGTTACCCGTGTGGAAAAAGCCCCGCTGAGACCTCTTAGGATGAGAGCCCCCGGCGGGGGCCCGCCTGGATTTTCCACGCGCGGAAACTCTACGAGGGCCCTCATCGAGGGCCCAGTTCGGTTGCCCTTACGGATCAACGATTAAAATTTGTAAGTCCAAAGGCTGAATATTTTTTCAACGCCACAAATTTTAAGGTTTCATGAGATTAGACTTACAAACAATGCATTTCTGTCAAAAATTCGATGACCTTTTTTTGAAATTCGAAATTGTACAATATTGGCGTTCCATAGGGGTCCCGGCAAGGGGACCAGCTCGGTTTCTCTCACAGGTCAGCGGTTAAAATTTCAAAGTCTAAAGGACGTATATTTTTTTGACACCACAAATTTTAAGGTTTGACATATGGATGTTCCATAGGGGACCCAGCTCGGTTAACCTCACGAATCAACGATTAAAATTTTAAAGTCCAAAGGACCTAAATTTTTTTGACACTACTAATTTTAAGGTTTCATGAGTTCAGACTTAAAAATAATGATTTTGTATCAAAAATTGAATGAAACTTTTCTGAAATTCGAACTCTCACAATATGGATGTTCCATAGGGGCACCCGCTGGGGACACAGCTCGGTTGCCCTCACGAATCAACGATTAAAATTTCTAAGTTGCAAAGGTGAATATTTTTTTAACGCCATAAACTTTAAGGTTTCATGATTTCAGACTTACAAACAACGAATTTCTGACAAAAATTTGATAACACTTTTTTAAAATTCTAACCCGGATAATATGGATGTTCTATAGAGGCCCCCGCTGGGGGCCCAGCTCGATTGCTCTCGCGGATCAACGAATAAAATAACGAAAACAATTTTTAAAGATTCTAAATCTTGTTCAAATTATAATTTTTATTTAAAAATACACGTTTTCAATTTAAATAACAACGTGACCTAAAATTGATAAAAAATTATGAGTCTTCTTTAAAATCTAATGATTTAATAAATTAAAATATAAATTGTTTCCGACGAAGTACACTAACATAATATAACATTAAATTGTTCATAATGGTAAATCGTCTTCCAAACTGAATTATTTTTGTTTAAAATAACCGATTTCCTCTACAAAACATTAAAATAACCTGAAACTATTGAAAAATGATTAATCAATGAAATTTATTCATTTTTATTTAAAAATACCCATTTGCGATGTAAAACATTAACATAGTTTAACATTTTTGAAAATTGGGAATCTTGATCATTGTTTTTGTTTATAAATGCTCATTTTCGATTTAAAAAATAACCTTAAGCATTCGAAAGGAAAACCCGTATTTCATCGACTTCCAGTCTGGATGAAGTTGAAGCCTCGGCTGAAATAACGTTGTATCAACACATTTTTTGTATCAATGGAGTTCTATGTATATCAGTTTTTCTTTTAACTATTTCTCTATTCCACAGAAGCGCGGTGATCGACAATTCGAAAATTGAATAAGGAAATGAATGTCAACATAGTAGAGGTTATACACTTCGAAAATGTACCTTTCTAAGTCTAAGTTTTTTTTTGAGCGAAGGTAAAAAAAGAAAATTAAATTGATTAGAATTGCACACAGGAAAGAATAAAAAGGCTAGAAAGGCTGGAGTATAACGTCGAGAACCGGTAATATCAAATATAATATTCAAAAATAATAAAACAAATAAATGAGTGATAAATAATTATCAGGAATCGTACTAAAAAATACACCTCGCTGAAGTTTGCCACGTTTAAAAAAAAACGAATTTACAAAAAAATTTTTTTGTGCGAGACCTAAAATTTAAAAGTTTCAGATAGGTCTATTTGATGATAAAAGTTACCCGCAAAAGTATTAACCCCCTATCTCATCCGGAACACCCTCATTTTCAACCCCTAACATAGCGAAAAATCGGGAAAAATCCTCTAACATCCAGACCTAAAATTTTATGCTTCAGAATCGTTCTACTTAACGTCCAAAGATGGTAAAAAAAGTTTCATTTCCCTGTCTCATCCGGAACATCCTCGTTTTCTACCCCTAATATAATGAAACTGAAAAAAATGCTACAAAGTCCCATAACTTAAAGACCTGAAATTTTATGCTTTAGAATGGTTTCACCCGATGTCCGAAGACACTAAAAAAAGTTTCATTACCCTATCTCATCCGGAACAACCCGTTTTCAACCCCCAAAATATTGAAAAATCGAAAAAAAATTCCAAAAAATTCCCTAAAATCCTGACCTAAAATTTTATGCTGTAGAATGGTTCCATCTGATGGCCAAAGACACTAAAAAAAGTTTCATTCCCCTATTTCATCCGGAACACCCCGTTTTCAACCCTCAAAATATTGAAAATTCGAAAAAAAATCCAACAAATTCACGAAAATCCATACCTAAAATTTTATGCTTCAGAATGGTTCCATCTAATGTCCAAAGACACTAAAAAAAGTTTCAACCCCCTATCTCATCCGGACCACCCTCGTTTTCAACCCCCAAAATATTGAAAAATCGAAAAAAAATTCCAAAAAATTCCCTAAAATCCAGACCTAAAATTGTATGCTGTAGAATGCTTCCATCTGATATCGAAAGACAATGAAAAAAGTTTCATTCCCCTATTTCATCCGGAACACCCCGTTTTCAACCCCCAAAATATTGAAAAATCGAAAAAAAAATCCAACAAATTCCCTAAAATCCAGACCTAAAATTTTATGCTGTAGAATGGTTCCCTCTGATGTCCAAAGACACTAAAAAAAGTTTCAGTCCCCTATTTCATCCGGAACACCCCGTTTTCAACCCCCAAAATATTGAAAAATCAAAAAAAATCCAACAAATTCCCTAAAATCCAGACCTAAAATTTTATGCTTCAGAATGGTTCCATCTGATGTTCAAAGACAATAAAAATAGTTCCAACCCCCTATCTCATCCGGAACACCCTCGTTTTCAACCCCCAAAATATTGAAAAATCGAAAAAAATTCCCTAAAATCCAGACCTAAAATTTTATGCTGTAGAATGGTTCCATCTGATGTCCAAAGACAATAAAAAAAGTTTCATTCCCCTATTTCATCCGGAACACCCCGTTTTCAACCCTCAAAATATTGAAAATTTGAAAAAAAATACAAAAAATTCCCGAAAATCCAGACCTAAAATTTTATGCTTTAGAATGGTTCCATCTGATGTCCAAAGACAATAAAAAATATTTCATTCCCCTATTTCATCCGGAACACCCCGTTTTCAACCCCAAAAATATTAAAAAATCGAAAAAAAAATCCCTAAAATCCAGACCTAAAATTTTATGCTTCAGAATGGTTCCATCTGATGTCCAAAGACTCTAAAAAAAGTTTCAATCCCCTATCTCATCCGGAACACCCCGTTTTCAACCCCCAAATTATTGAAAAATCGAAAAAAAATTCCAAAAAATTCCCTAAAATCCAGACCTAAAATTTTAAGCTGTAGAATGGTTCCATCTGATATCGAAAGACACTAAAAAAAGTTTCATTCCCCTATTTCATCCGGAACACCCCGTTTTCAACCCCCAAAATATTGAAAAA
>NC_046663.1:74408809-74411390 GCF_010883055.1 Belonocnema kinseyi
ACATCCATATATATCTTTTGAAAATTAAAATTCGAAAATTTTTTCTAAAGCCTGCAGGGGACTTCGTTTTCGCACGAAAAAATTTTATGTGCCCTTATTGCAGCCGGACCCACAATTCTTAGCAGGGGGTGCCAAGAATTTCACACAGGGATGGATTTACCGTAGGGGCTACCCGGGCAGCCGCCCGGGGCGGCAAATTTTTCTTTGGCAGCAAAAAAATTTCGTTATATATTGCAGTCCTTTCGGTAAACGTGTTCAACCAAGAACGTATATAATAAGGACTGCAAACTCGAGTGGAGGGGGTAGCACAAGAATGAGATGCCATGTCGTGTCAAAGCCGAAACGTGAGAGAAAGAAATTTAGTTAACAGGCCGAGATTATTATAGGGTGAATGATTTCAACGTAAAACTAGACAGTTAAATGAATGAGTTAAAACAAAGGTGTTCGGCGTACGAAACCATCAACGAAAAATACTCCGTCATCACGAAGTTTCAACATTTACATAATGTTGAACTTCATAAAAAGTCTGAATTGCTTAGGCTTGTCTTCCAGTCAGATCTTGAGTCGATATTAGGTGATGAATTTATACATTTTCTTGCGTATTGTAAAGTCCAAAATATAGACAAATCGTCACCGTTAGAGTTAATGCAATTCCTCCGCTTAAATTATCTGTATACTATCTTTCCGAACGTCGAAATAGTATATCGAATGTTCATTTCTACTGCCGTCACAAATTGTGGCGCGGAAAGATTTTTTTCTTGTTTGAAACGTATTAAAACGCATCTGCGCTCGAAGATGACAGAAAATTGATTAAAAAGTTTAGCTCTTTTGTGTATTGAGTCAGATATAGTACTCTTGTCTTTAGATTGCGAGAAAGTAATCACGGAATTTGCAGTGAACAAAGCTAGGTGCAAATGTTTTTAAATTTACATTGTCTGTACGATGCATTATATTCATGTCATCATCAAAAACAGACATTATAAATACATTTTTTTAAATATTTCATGGAAAATGAGTATTTGTGTTTGACCTCCACGAGTTAGTTAAGTAAGTGATAAAGAGTTTCATATACATGCAGTGACACAACATAATCCTAAATTTAAATGTATAAATTTTTAAAATTCTTAAATTCTCCCCTGATTGCACATGTTACTTGAGATTAAAAATTCATTGGCACCATCTATTAATTATTCAATAAATTATTGTTAAATCTTAATTATTGTATAAATATCAATGTTAAAATTTTGTCGAAGTTTTTTTGATAAAAAACAGTCAATTAGGTTGATTAAAACGTTGCTATGGATAAATTGATAAATGCAATTATATAAAAATACTAGAGAATAAAGGTAAGTAAGCCATTGAAATCTCCCCCTCCCTAATCTCCCTCCACTACTTCCCTGCCTACCCTGTTCCCTTCTCGTACTTACCCTCCCCTAATTTATCTCTCATATTCCCTCCACACAATTCTTATATCATCACCTACTCCCCATTCTCTTACTTCTTTTTAACTACTTCCTCTTCCCTCTCCTAACTTGCCTTCCTATAACCTGCCCCTTCTTTCTACCCCTTTTTCCATCTCCGCAACTGCTCCGTAATTCATCTACTCGCTCTTCCTTATTTGCCCTCACTCGTTAGTTCCCCTATTTTTCCCAACTTATCAAGGCCCCTTCCACCCTTCCCCACCTTCCCTCCATGTTCCCTCATTGCATTAATTTACCCTAGTTATTCTCTCTTCCCCTCCTTCCCCTATTGCTCCTACTTCCCCTCTTCTATTTTTTCTCCTCTCATTTCCCCTTCTGTTGAAAAAAGTACGTCGGGTTTGTTCCCATGTCTTGCTTCGCAGCCATTGGCGCCATTATTCTGCACGTCTTTAACGCACATTTACAGGTGGGAATATTTCCTCATACCTGGAATACATTTGGCGGTCACAACAACAAAAAATTTGAACTCAGATCAGAAATGTCAGCTCTACAATAATTCTTCGTGAACAAGATTTTTTGCTCCACTGAGGGACGCATGGACGACGGAAACTAGACCGAAACTAATAGGGTTTCTGTCCTGAGTTATGAAACCTTAAAACAATATTATTCTTCGTCTCTGATGAATTTATTTTTGCGGTGAAAACAAAATTATTAATAAATGTCAAATCTGCCTAATTTCTCTTTTCAACTAATTATATTTTATGTACTAGGAAGTCTGATAAGTCCCTGAAAAATGAAACACGGAGACGTTTTTTTAGTCAAAGTCGGTTTTATTTTTCAACATACTCTCCTTTTAGGTCGATACAGAGAGTCCAACGATTTTCTAACTTTTTGACACCGTCTGAAAAGTACTCGATCGGAAGGTCTCCAAAATACGCCTCAGTTTCAGCTATGAGCTCCTCATTTAAGTAAAAACGCTTACCGGTGAGCCATCTCTTCAGGTTAAGGAACAAGTAATAGTCGCTGGGGGCCAGGTCTGGTGAATACGGTGGCTGAGAAACCAATTCGAAGCCGATTTCATGCAATTTTGCTTGCGCAACTAAGCATGAATGAACAGGCGCATTGTCGTGATGATAAAGCGGTTTTTTCTTCTTCAAATG
>NC_046663.1:74411490-74416089 GCF_010883055.1 Belonocnema kinseyi
TTTGGTCCACTGTGAGCAAACGCGGCACCCATCGCGCGCAGAGCTTCTTCATGCCCACAACTGAATGCACGATATTGCCCACACGTTCCAATGATATGCCTATAGCATTAGCTACCTCTCTCAATTTCACTTTGGGATCATTTAACATCATATCATGTATTTTTTCGACATTTTCTGGTGTAGTGGCCTCTTTTGGGCGCCCAGATCGTTCAGCATCAACTGTGCTCGTACGGCCATAACGAAACTCGGTAAACCACTTATGAATCGTTCCAATCGATGGTGCAGAGTCCGGGTAATACTTATCCAGCGTGGCCTTGGTCTGGGATATTGTATTTTTGCGAAGATAGTAGTGTTTGATCAAAACTCGAAACTCAGATTTTTTCATATTAAAAAAAAACTCGGAGGTTAGTCGCTTCTCAGTGCTGTAACTTGTAAATGCGTAAACATAAATGGCTGAAGTTTTGACAGGCGTCATTTGAAGGATCAAGCTCGACGAAAATGGTTCACATTAGTGAATACTAATGCCATCTCTTAGAATTTTCAGGTACTTCTCAGACTGCCCAGTATAACATTACATTTATTTACAAATTAATACGGTATATTTTGTTTCTCAATATTTTGTGTTATAACTTCTACTGTACACATGAAATGAGATATAGAGTTGCAAATTTTGGAAATTAAATAAAATGCTCTAAGGATATTTTTCGCAGTCCCGAATTTTCATGCCATCTAAAAAATCATATCTTTAATATGAAATTTTGAAATTGAAATCTACAAATAATTAAAACTTTAAAATAATCTAATAAATCATTGAAAATATTATACCTATTTTATTTTTAGTGCTTTTCGCTTGAAATTAGTATTTTTTAAAAAGAATTTTAATATAAAATCATTTCGAAAAATGTGAGGTTGTTTTTATGAAAAGAACTTCGGGATGTCAATATTCTTAATTTAACGTCTGGAAAACGACGGATAAGTATTGGTAAGTAAAAGCCGTATTTCATCAACGGAAGCCTCCGCTGAAATAACGTCGTATCAACATATATTTTGTGTCCATACACAGTAATACAAGAATCTGAATTTCAGTAGAAAAAGGCGGTTGACTTTCAGATGTAACCAAAATGATCATTCGCCAGTTGAAAGTCAACTGATGATGATAACATTACTTTAAGTAACGCACTTGGTTAAAAGTCAGCTGCTTTATGTACGTAAACTGTACTTTATAGGTTAATTTAAGACAGAAAGATTGTTGACTTTCCGTCAAAACGTGCGTGTGAAATGAAACTTATAGGTTACTTGAAGTCAGCTGATTGATGAAGTTCATAACATTTATGCGCTCTCGTTCAGTTATTGGGAACATGAAATGAATATAAAATTAAAAATTGAATAATTTTAGGAAATGGTTTTTTTTTTAAATGTACCATTATTCTATTTATACTCAAAATCCGTTATAGATCTGAGTACATATATCAAAATAGGAAACGTTGACGTAATAACTATCATGAGCTCAGTGTTGATCGCTACTATCCAGCCCTATCGACGCCATAGTGGCTACTCTCAACTGATCTCTTGGCTCCTCTTCTAAAATCGCCAAAATCCGTTTGTGTTTGCGCATTGCCACATCGCATTTCGCGCACGCTCTGCGAGCATAAATTTAATTTCAGAGCACGCAAATGAAAACCATCCCAAACTCAACTTACCTGTCAGTTAATTATCATATTACTCGTATATCAGATACGAGACACTGCACTTAAGTTCCATTTCTGGTTGAAATTAAGTGACTTACTTAATTTGAGGCCATGTGACGAGAGGGTCTCGTGACCAACCCTGGTCTTCGATTTTTCTTTCCCAACTTACGTCTAAACGAAATGAGGTATCGCTCTCAAAGTTTGGGAAATGAAAGAGGAGGTAATAAAGTCCATGTCTCTGCTCTGTTCCGGTGGAAATTTTGAGAAAAATTTTTTTTTTTTAAGAAAATACCAGTGGAAGGTTTCTTTCCCAACTTACGTCCACACGGAATAAGATATCGTGTTAAAAATTTGGCACAATAAATAGAAGGCATGCAAGAATTTGTCACTGGTCCTAAATAATTAGAATAGTGAAAAAAGTTTTTTTTTAAATTTCTATTTTGGAGAAATACCGACCGTGCTGTCGTAAAAACCTGTAAGCAATTTGCAATGTTGTCAATAGACTAGTTATGAGGTTTATATTTATCAAAGTGGGACAAAGCAACAAAAATCACTCACGAACATATATGCACCAATAATGCAAAAACTAATGTTTTCACTTGAAATGCAAATAAACATATTTGGTCTGACATACGTATCAGTCTGGTATCAGCTGTGTCAAAACAGCACTAGCGCAGCGAGTAGACAACTTCAAACTTCTAGGGTCTGTGGGTAAGATAGATTGCACGATTGCCGTAAGAGAAAGTTAAAATTCAAACTTCCGCTGTAAAACCTAAATGTTTCCGCGTTATTTAAACTTTTATTTTTCAATATGGGTGAAAAAATATTGATCTTAGGGCTTACTTGATCAGCTGTTACACTCATCACATGGCCTTAATTCAAAAATGAAATTCATCTACATTTAAATTTCATCATCTTGTATTACTGTGTAGATTTCTATATACATAAGTTTTTATTTTATCTGTTTCTCTATTCCGCGGAAGCGCTGAGATCGAAAATTTAAAAATTGATTTCGGAATGAAATTTCAAAATAGTCGAGGTTATTTATTTCCATTTATTTTGCATCTATCTCAAGATTCAATTAAGAATTTTTGAAGGATAAGAATATAAAATTACATTCGCTCAAGAGTGTCGACCAAAAATTTGAAAATTAAATTCGACAAATTTCAATTAATAAACATAAAAATTATTAGGTTAGATCATTCACAAATTCGGTCCAACACATATTGTAAAAAATACAAATATAATTTCTCGTCTTTTCATTAAAAAAAGGAAAGAGAAACACTTAATTATTCGTGTAATTGTAATTTAAAGTTTTATTTTTAGTTTTTTTATGAAAATAATTTAAACAGTATTTTACCTCGCTGAAGTTTGCAACGTTTAAAAAAAAACGAATTTACAAAAAAATTTTTTTGTGCGAGACCTAAAATTTAAAAGTTTCAGATAGGTCTATTTGATCATAAAAGTTACCCGCAAAAGTTTCAACTCCCTATCTCATCCGGAACACCCTCATTTTCAACCCCTAACATAGCGAAAAATCGGGAAAAATCCTCTAACATCCAGACCTAAAATTTTATGCTTCAGAATCGTTCTACTTAACGTCCAAAGATGATAAAAAAAGTTTCATTCCCCTGTCTCATCCGGAACACCTCGTTTTCAACCCCCAAAATATTGAAAAATCGAAAAAAAATTCCAAAAAATTCCCTAAAATCCAGACCTAAAATTTTATGCTGTAGAATGGTTCCATCTGATGTTCAAAGACGCTAAAAAAAGTTTCATTCCCCTATTTCATCCGGAACACCCAGTTTTCAACCCTCAAAATATTGAAAATTCGAAAAAAAATCCAACAAATTCCCGAAAATCCAGACCTAAAATTTTATGCTTCAGAATGGTTCCATCTGATGTCCAAAGACACTAAAAAAAGTTTCAACCCCCTATCTCATCTGGAAGACCCTCGTTTTCAACCCCCAAAATATTGAAAAAACGAACAAAAATTCCAAAAAATTCCCTAAAATCCAGACCTAAAATTTTATGCTGTAGAATGGTTCCATCTGATATCAAAAGACACTAAAAAAAGTTTCATTCCCCTATTTCATCCGGAACACCCCGTTTTCAACCCCCAAAATATTGAAAAATCGAAAAAAAATTCCAAAAAATTCCCTAAAATCCAGACCTAAAATTTTATGCTGTAGAATGGTTCCATCTGATATCGAAAGACACTAAAAAAAGTTTCATTCCCCCATTTCATACGGAATACCCCGTTTTCAACCCTCAAAATATTGAAAATTCGAAAAAAAAATCCAACAAATTCCCGAAAATCCAGACCTAAAATTTTATGCTTCAGAATGGTTCCATCTGATGTCCAAAGACACTGAAAAAAGTTTCATTCCCCTACTTCATCCGGAACACCCCGTTTTCAACCCTCAAAATATTGAAAATTCGAAAAAAAATCCAACAAATTTCCGAAAATCCAGACCTAAAATTTTATGCTTCAGAATGGTTCCATCTGATGTCCAAAGACACTGAAAAAAGTTTCATTCCCCTATTTCATCCGGAACACCCCGTTTTCAATCCTCAAAATATTGAAAAATCGAAAAAAAAATCCAACAAATTTCCGAAAATCCAGACCTAAAATTTTATGCTTCAGAATGGTTCCATCTGATGTCCAAAGATACTAAAAAAAGTTTCAACCCCCTATCTCATCCGGAACAGCCTCGTTCTCAACCCCCAAAATATTGAAAAATCGAAAAAAAATTCCAAAAGATTCCCTAAAATCAAGACCTAAAATTTTATGCTTCAGAATGGTTCCATCTGATGTCCAAAGACACTAAAAAAAGTTCCAACCCCCTATCTCATCCGGAACACCCTCTTTTTCAACCCCCAAAATATTGAAAAATCGAACAAAAATTCC
>NC_046663.1:74416189-74446136 GCF_010883055.1 Belonocnema kinseyi
CTTAAGAAAAAAAGATGCGCAATCAAATTTTACATCCATATATATCTTTTGAAAATTAAAATTCGAGAATTTTTTCTAAAGCCTCCAGGGGACTTCGTTTTCACACGAAAAAATTTTATGTGCCCTTATTGCATCCGGACTCACAATTGAGTTGTGCGCTCCTACAATGACTTCTATTATTCCAGTAATAGAGAAAAAGTGAGTTTACGTACACTTTTTGTTTTGTAAAAGTGAGAATGGAAGACTCTAGAAAAGGCAAAAACTATGTAGGTAAATTACTAAAGATGTACTTAAAATAATTAGGTATATAGTTAGTTCCACAAGAGCGTCATCAGCGCCACGAGAACAACGTGCGTCCGAAAAAAAATTATCTATAGTATAGGACTCAAGGAAGGTTAGTCTATAATGCATCACAGGTTTTGTCCCGGTAGCATTTGTTTTGAAACGAGGGAAAGACGTTTTGCGCAATAAGTGTAGTACGCGAGTCGGTACGAAGCCAGTGTTTTTGTACACGCATCCAAAAGGACCCAAAATGACTTTTTCAGCGGCTGCGTGCTATATGAGAAAGTCAAAGGACTTTGTAAGGAAGTGGGTGAAGCGTTATAAAGAGATACGAAACGTTGACGATTTGGCAGATAGGGGTAAGATGCGTGTGAACTCGGAAAAGGAGGGTAAAATCATTATTAAGCTTTTTGAGAAGTACCCCACCTATAATTCGCGACAGGCCCAAAAATTTTTGTCAAGAAAGGGAGTAAATATAAACCTACAAACGATTTTGATGTCTACTATTCGTCTAACGCAGCATTAAGCATCCGATCAAAGTCCATGTGTGTGGTTGCTTCTGCAAACTGGGTTTTGGCATCTTGCATTTGTTCACTGGCAACCTGAAAGCCAAAAGGATGCTAAAAATCTATTAGACGGCTTTGATAAAGTCTACAGAGAAGTGGTATGGCAAGGAAATAGAGAATGGATACTTCAGAAAGACAACGACCCAAAACACCGCATTCGCCTTTGCAACTAGTGGAATAGGAAAATGGGATCATTGTCTTGAACTGACCCGATGCTGCCAATATATAATTGACAATCATGGGGAGTGGACGGCAATGAATGAAATATTAAAAAAACCTATAAAATTGAGATTCAAAGCGATTTCACCCTAAAATGTAAAAGAAATTGCTTTAAAATTTATATAAATGGAAATATACAATATTATTTAGAGTATTCTCTAAATATTTATTTATTTATTTGAACATCTTAAGCCCAACAGTCAATGACCAATTTTAGGGCTACCTTTACAAGAATTTTACCTGTTTCTAAGCATGAATCTTAATTATAATTTCTATTTATATTTCTATTTTAACTTATTCAGATGTACTTATAACCTATTCGCGGACCTAGCCAGTAAATTCAAAGATACTTATGAAAAACAGATCAATGTTAGGTATTGTCAAACACATTCGATTCATACTAGTGCATAATGAATGGAGTGGTGATCCCTGCATCCAACCAGTGGCATCTATGGGTAAATAAAATGGCAGCTGTGATCTGGTACTGTGTTTTGGAATAGTAATTGGCAAGATAGACAGGAAGTAGGGAAGTCTGCAAGTCCTCGGACGATTTTAAATAAGAAGATTATTGCCATGAAGGTTCGCCTATTTTCGAGCGTCCATACATCAAATCTTCTAATCATCTGATCATAGTCAGGGCCTGGCGGAGGATAGTAACCATCCTCCTTATACGAGAGAAACTTTAAGAAACGCTTTTGGCATTTTTTTCTTGCCGTCACATACTTGGAGTACCGGGGTGACCAAACCACAGATGCGTATTCTAGCTTCGATCTTATCATTGTATTAAAAAGGGTTTTTAATGCACTCGCAGATTAAAAATTCTTACATATTCGTAACATTCGTAACATTCGTTCATATTTTCACATATTCGTACATATTCGTTACTTGGACTCTTTCCAGAATTATACCCTCTATGCAGTAATCAAATTTGACAATTTCCTTTTTTACACGAAAAAGTCATAACTTTGCATTTCGAAATATTCAAATCTAGTGAGTTTTTTGCACCAATTTAGAAAAAATACAACATTATCCTGCAGAACATAACAATCATCCACCATGGTAATTGGTAAAAATATTTTTTATCATCAGCGTACAGTACGTCGTACACAAACGGATCCATATCTTCTCCAACATCGTTGAAATAAATTGCAAATAATAGTGGCCCGAGAATAGAGCCTTGCGGAAAGCCCGACGTAGGAAAAAACGGTTCCGTTGCATAAACTCCATACTGTACAATATTTTTTCTCTCAGTGATATACGATTGTATTATTGATAGGATTTTGTCTGAAAGACCAATCCTTTGTAGTTTCATCATTAAAATACCATGATCTAGGAAATCAAAAGCTTTAATGAGATCCGTATAAACTACATCCAACTGCCGAAATTGGTACAACATAGAGGTTACAAGCTGTAGAAAAGTTACCAAGATAGTTACAGTTGATCTCTTAGGGACAAATCCGTGTTGCGCTGGCGAGACAATTGGTTTAAAATAACTCCATATTACGTAATAGATGCATATCTCAAACGCCTTCGAGAATCCGTTTAGTATAGAAATTGGCCTATAATTTACTATATCGGATTTATTGCCTTTTTTAAAAGTAGGATAAATTCTAGTAGACTTCCAAATCGTAGGAAATTCGCCCTTCAAGAGTGCAAGATTAAATATCGTAGTTAGTTTGTTTACGAAGACAGACCCGCGTGAAAACATTTGCATGGCTCAAGTATGGCAAGATACTTGGAAATATCCGGCTAAAGCATGGTTCACGGCTGAATGGCAGCATGGCGCAAGTCTTGCTTCTGTTCGTTTCCCATGCTGAGGACACGCTAACCACAAATGAATATTCTTAAGAACATGTAAGTGTCAGAGAAAATGAGCTTGCATTAAAAATGAAAATCTTAGGTTTGCCAAAAGCCGCCACGTCTCTAAATGGTAAGTTCACTAACCGGATGCACTGGGTCGCACAACAGATAGTTCAGCACATATTCTACGAGAACATTAAAAAAATGTAAATTGTGCCGATTTCCAAAATAACTACCATTAGTGAGTCGACGATTCGGATGCACCAGATTGAGCACCTGATAGCATAATACGTATTCTACGAGAACTTTTTGAAAATTTAAATTTGGTGAATAATAAAAATAATTCCAAATAGTGAGGCGACGACCCGTGTGAACCAGGTCGCGTCCCAGGTAACTTAGCACGTATTCTACAAGAACTTTGTTAAAATTTAGATTGTTCCGACAGCCAAAATTACTAGAAATTGTGAGTCGATGATCCGGGTGCATCAGGTCGAGCACCAGGTAGTTAATTACGTATTCTACGAGAACTTTTTTTTAATTTATATTTTGTGAATAATGAAAACAATTACAAATGGTGAGTCGGCATCCCGGGTGCACCAGGTGCTGCCTCGGGTATCTTAGCATGTATTTTACGAGAACTTTTTCAAAATGTAGATTGTTTTAACTGCCATAGTAACTTAAAATTGTGAGTCGGCGATCCAGGTGCACCAGGTCGAGCACAAGGTATTTCAATGCCTATACTACGAGAACTTTTGAAAAATTTAAAGTTTGTGAACAATGAAAACAAATTAAAATGGTCAGTCGACAACCCGGGTGCACCAGGTTGCGCCCCAGGTAATTTAGCACGTATTCTACAAGAACTCTTTCAAAATTTAGATAGTTCCAAAAGCCAAAATTATTGAAATATGTGAATCGACGATCCGGGTACATCAGATCGAGCACCAAGTAGTACAATACGTATTTTACGAGAACTTTAAAAAAACGTTATGTTTTTAAATAATGAACAAAATTCAAATGGTTAGTCGACGAACCGGGTGCACCAGGTCGTGTCTACAGCTTCGATTATTCATTCAGTAGTTTCAGGAACTAAGTTTGAGCAGACATTGGTTGTGATATTATCTTCGGAATACCTTGTCGATAAACAATTCGAAGATCTTTCGCTCCCTTCGCTAATCGATCGTTGAACATCTTCTTCACTTCTTTGTACTCTAATTGCTGCATAGGCGTCTTGTCCAGAAAACTCGCATCCCATGAAGAAGATGCAGTTTGGTTTGATCTCCTTGTGTAGACAGAAACTGCGGAATGTTTTCATTGCCATCGTTTCCGCTGGGAACACGCATTTGATGAGGCGTGGAGACGGAGCAGCCTGAGAAAATTTCCCAATGCGACTGAGTTTGAGCTCGTCAACTTTTATATTCGGACTAAGTATCTTTAAAAAATTGTACATTTTAATTACATTATACTCCTTACCTGGAAGCTTATTTTCATTCGGGACTTCCTCGGCCTCAAAATTGATCAAATTTTTAGTTCTAGAGAGACGATCTTCAATTTCTCGCATGCATTGAGAGGCTGTAATATTAGTGTCCTTTTTTATCTGATTTTCCAACGTTGCAACAGTTTCTTTGATTTCCAATATATTCTTTTGCGCACTATCGACACGAGTGGAGGTAGCAACCAATTTCTCTCCAAAGCACATTGATGAACATACGATCTAATTCATCTTTCAAGATAGAATTGGAGGTGCTCGGATTTGGCGAGATTGATCTGATGCTAGTCTGACAACACTTGCCATAGCTGCCGTCTGCGAGAGGTTTCGCTAGTTTGGCACATCCAGGGTGATAAAACAATTCACATCTTTGGCAGGCTATGTAATCAGTTGCAATGACATTTGCTCAATATTTGCATTTGCGTTCTTCATATACTGGTGGCATTTTGCTCTGAATATTTTCAATAAATGTTTCTGGAATTTAAGTATTGTTATGGTTCGTTTTGTATATACACACGAGACAGCAGGGCTGATTACACACTATCTCAACTCAGAGTATCAACAATGTCAGAAGTAAGCCATAAGGCATCTGTTTCAAAGTCAAGGCCACTTAAATTCTATATGCCTCGTGTTAATAGACAAACGTGCAATGAACGAAACCATCACTTTTTAGTTCAGATTTGATCTGCTAAAATGCAACCTAAATTCCTTAGAAATTTCACAACCCATTCACAGTGATAAGGAGCGAGCACTGAGCACTTAGTAATCCACTTCATAGAGAAATATGCACAGAAATGATCACCTCAATAATCACCACACAGTCCGTCCATACACGTTTCTGACATTTAGTGCAAAGACAATTATTTCTCTCAAGACAAAAAATATTCATCTCTAGTAACACGTACAATGTGCATACAACTGGCACTTTTCACCTTTTCATACATTACTGTCCAACCAAATATAAAATAAAAAGGAAAGAAAATGAAGGAAAAAGTCATAGTATAATGCTTTTACATCATGTGACATAGTGACATTTTAGAACAAGCCAATGAAGATAGAAGAAGAAAAAAATTAGAAGCTTAAGAGATTAAGTACACCAGAACCGCACTTTAGTCACCCGCTGATTAGTTATTCTTAGAACTGGTAACCGTCACAGTTTCGCATTAGAGCGGCGCAATAGCGGTTACGACTCTCGTCTCGGAAGACCGCAGTGCGCGAGTACTCAGTCGCGTATAATACGCAATAGCATATATTCCAATTAAAAACAGTTCAGGCGGCCCTGGCTGTTTACGTTACGATTCCCCCGATTTAATTACAAAGTCAGTGTTAGGCAACCATCGACATTATAATTAAACCGAGAGTTGGGTGTAAACTGATTCTGCGAAACGAGTCAAAAGATGAGGAGGATGACCAGCTAAGAATTCTCATTAAAAGGTAATTGATAATTTACTTCCTGAAGCCAGCATATTTGTTTATAAAAAGAAAAATAATTTATAAAAAATGTTTCACTTCATTATCTATCTCTTATCCTCAACTACTTCGCTTTCGTGTGACGGGGTGCAATAAATGCATCAACTCTATCATGAATTATATTTTTACACGCTCACGAGCTTATTTTAGTCAATTTGTTTGTTTGTAATTATTATTGGGGTGAATCAAGCACTGAATTTCATATAATATTAAATTTTCACTGTACACATTATCATTATTACACAAATCATATATCCAATTTTTAGCATTAATTTCTTGTTCAAAAGCTTGAAGTTCGCCTTAAACTGCCAACAAATGTACCTTATCCCACCTAGATGAAGTACTCTTTTAAAATAATAAAAATTTCTAGAGGATCTAATATTATTTACGGTCAAAATACTGCTTCTAAAGCGTTAAATTTCCTATAACCAATAGAAGTGCAAGTCGCAGAATCGTGTTGAACATGATATACTACCATCGATTCAAAACTGGAATCGCGGAATTGAACTGGAACATCGATTGCTGACAGAGCTGAAACCATTAGAGCATTTCTAGTCGAGACATGCTCCACTCCTGGGCTTACTGTCAGCGTTTTAAACGAGAACGAAATAAAACATTGTATGATTTATTAGCAAGGTAAATAATAGAATATGGCACGGATAAGCTTTCATTTATTTGGCAAACGTCTTTTATGTTATCTCGAATCTTTGTCGATGGAGAAGATGGTCGATAAGGCGCCACAAGTCGAAACTAATAAGAGGAAACGTTCTTTTGTCTCGACTTTAAGAAAGAGAGACAATGAAAAAAAGGATCTTGCGCAAAAGCTGGAACACCCTCTGTTCTAAAGGTCGAGGATTTGTGTGAGAAGTCATTTGTTCCACTTCCGTTTGCCTTGAGACGACTAGCAGACTACCTTCTTTCCACGCTGGCGTAGAAAATATAATAAAAAGGTCAGACTCACTTAGATGGTGTGGTTTTGTTCGTTCCTAAGTGTTTCTTGATTCACTTTCTAGTAATCCTCCTTCGTGATTCAATTTTATAATCTTCACAATTTTCTTAAATTTAGCTATACAAATTATTTATATAAACTTTTTTTAAATTAGATGTCCTAAAATATTCATTGATTTGTTCCAAATATTGAAGTGCTGATCAATATTCTATTATCATTCCTAAAATAGACTGTTATGACTCGCATTTCGCCATCACATATGCCTTCACAAAAGGTGAGCAAAATGTGGCATCGTAAAGGTAAACCATTTTTTTTCAAATTTTTCTTTTAATATAAAATTATGGCTGTTGGTCTAGTAGAACATTTATCAGTGTTGGTTAATTCATTTTTAATAATGTAAACAAATCCTATTTGGATAAAAAAGGTTTTTATTACTTCGTCGAACTAGCAGTTTATTAACGTCAATAACCAATGTTGTTATATATTCCACTAGACGAACAGTAATTATTAATAATTTTTTATTTAAACAAATTGAATAATTGAAAATTAATAGATCAATATTAATAAATATTCCACTAGACCAATCGTAATAATTTTAGTAAAACAAAAAGAATTTTAGCAAAAAATTAAACAAATTCTATTCTTTTTAATAATTGGAAATCAACTAAATAATGTGGATAAATATTCCACTAGATCAATATGAATATTCAAAAAAATACGAGAATACAGTTCTGAAAATGTCGTTTTCCTGAAGAATTGGCATTTGTGGGTTTAAGGCTAGTTTTCAGGGACTCGTGGGGGTGTGTAAGGGGTGTCAAACCCATATGTCTGATACACAAAATTCTTTGTTGGATAATTCTCAATAAGCCTCTATACTTACCCGACCCATTTTTCCAAACCCTAAATAATTATTTCAAAAACTCAAAGTGATTTTTCCCCATGCATTTTACTTCGGAAACTTCAAGTCAAAACCGACACCTGTTGAAGTCAAAATAAAACAAAAATGCGGAACTACGCACATATGTGTGCGAATACACTATCATTTTGCAAGAATTACATTATCTCGCCATATTGTTTGGATTGAAATTCACATGTGGAACGCAATTGTCGACCAGAATTATATTGTCTTGTCATTAAGTACAATATATTGTTTATTAATGCAATTTTGGCAAGCATGTATGTGTGAATGGTGTGCCGTCTGCAATCATGCACTAAGAGATCTTTTGTTAGAATAAATTATAAAAATAAATGAGAATTCAGTATAATATCGTTCCAAAATAGGGAAAACAGGGTAGGCGTATCGAAAATTAATATAGTGGTTTTCAGCCGGAAAAATAATATTTTTCTTTGGAAAAATGGAAAGAATGTTGCATTAACTCTGAGAAAACTTGCGAGAATTTAAAATTTACTATATCAAAGTTGAAAAGCCAAGTTGAAACGATACTAATATATTTTATTTGAAAGAGTGAAAACAACATATGAGGTTGCCATGCAAAGCACATGAGAATCTCAAACGATTATATAAAAAATCACTCACTCCGCCAAAATTTTTAGCCCTCACATGGATGAGGAAATAAATACACAAGCACATACATACTCGCACACTTAATCTCTCTTAAAAATCGAAAAGCACTAACGCATTGTATCCCTAACAATTAAACCCGCTGGCTAACTTACATTATGGAATATTTGGTAAAAATATCGGCAAAGCCGCGTCTCTTAACAGCTCAGGGCAATGTTTGGCTCTGCACAATCGGGCTCGACCGGGAAACGACGGAAACACTCGAAGAGCATTCTCAAACGAAATTATATAACAAATAATGATTTCATAGTTTGCTATGCGTCTCAGGTTTCTGTCAAATTTATATTGACAATATCAATTTCTAAAATAAGTTTTCGATATTATAATGTTCACTATTTTTCTTATTCAAATTATGTTCGAAAACTCAGTAAAAAGAATATCATTTTTTCATAGTGTTAATTCTTGAAATGAAGATTTATAATATTTCCTATTTAGAACACTTCGTTACTGTAATACGAATAAGTGTAATAAAACCTCGCTTTTTATTATTTTGGAACGATATTATCCTAATTAATTCTCTCAGTGCGTGTGGCATTTAGAGGTCATGTTCTCAATTTGAGAAGTCGAATAATACATAGTAATTTAGTCTAACAAGAATTTATTAATTATACATTGTAGGTAAATAAGTTTATCGTAAAATCTTTGCAATGGTAATTATGAGAATGAGGCGGAGTCTAAAAGATATAAAAACTTTTAAATTGAATCATAGTGACTGTTTCTTAAAAAAGCGAAAAAAAGTGTCTTGAAAAAATAAAGTGACTAAAAGTGACTGTGTGGCAGACCTGTGTGTTATATAACACACAGATTGATAGAACTTGGGAGTAATTATTAAGTTAAAAGTTAATTAGACACTTGAAACCATTTACATTATTTTAAAGTGTTTGTGATTTTTTTTTAACATTTCGAACTTAAATCAGCCCTCCTGAAAAGTTTCTGAAATGCAGATAGACTCATGCTCGGCACAAATTACAAGTATTACCATTTTGTTGTTGAAAATTCAAATGTCTTCTATTTCCTCGGGTTTAAGATAATGTTGGGCTGTCAAGTCTGATATTTTCAGATTTTCTATTATTCTTTATTCATTACTGAAGTCACAGTTTGTTTTTTTTTGGGGGGGGGGGGGGGGGGGGGGGGGGGGGGGGGGGGATAGTCTGAAATTCATTATGTTTATGGACGGCTCCTGAATAGTATCTATAAACCATTTTTTTCATTCAAAATAAAAATTAATAAATTAAAAAATTTGAAAATCTTTAACCTATATTATAAAAAGAAAAGCTCCGACATGGAGATTTATTAAATAATTTTATAACTATACGTACATTGTATAATTTAATGGATTTATATCTTTCCATGACAGGGGGCAATTAATACAACTTTTCAGTATTGTCTTCCGACGCGAACCATATTTCAAAATGAAAATTAAAGATGGAAGTTGAAAATTCAAAAGGATTTATGCTTTACGAGAGGCATGAGCCTCGGGCCGATTTAATTTTACAAACTTAGCACTCTGCGCGCAAAGTGCTCGGCTCGTCCAACTTGCAAATACTTCGCTTCAGCGACAACTAGGTATCAAAGCTGAGGTGTGAATCTGCCTTAAATTCTACTCCGTAGTCGAGAAAACGCACCAGAGTTTGAAACTTTCAACGGGGCTAATATATTATTCTCGGACAGATATCGAAGTGCAAAAGAGGGATGGAAGTATAGTTCACGCACCTCTTTGTGAACTATGACATCTTTTTTTCGAAGCTAGTGACATTTATGACTAAAGTTATTTTTACGAGTTACCAAAATGAGATTCAAAATTTATAAAATATTACAGCAATGATGAAGACCTTTTTTCTCATTGTCAGTGATACTGCTTCATAATATACGCACAATTTAACTTAGTTTTATGCGCTTTAGAAAAAAGAGAATGTCTTAGAAAATATGATTAAAATAAAATAAAAATCATAATATTATTTCACATCTGAATTAGTAGTAATTAGGAAGTCACTAGTAAACTCATAATTTAAATTTGTGTAACCATAATTTGTTCTTCTTTTGAATTTTACAATAGGATTTCCAAAGTTAGAAATATAGGGTTTAAAAAAAAGATGAAGCTTTTCAACATTTTATAAATAGAAAAATATTATCTTTGAAATTATTGTTTTTATAGTGTGTAAAAACATCGCGATATTTTAAATTCTGGATAAATCTATAAAAATAAGAGAAATTTCATTAGACCTTACTTTAACTGAAATTTATTGATTGAAAATGAATTGACACATTTAATTTTTTGTTTAATTTAATTTGATTCCACTTTTATTTTTGTAATTAAAATATCTTTATTTCTCTTAATTAAATTAAACTTAAAATGTAATATTTAAAGTCTACATACAATTGCAGCAGTATCAATCTTTCGGAACAATGCATGATGTGAACACTGGAAAAAATTGAAACAGGATCAGTGCCAGTTTTGCACCAGAACGGATCACGGATTACAAGCACGAGTTGAAAGCCTTTTAATACAGATTTGATTCTACACCCGATTTTGCACACGAAAGAAATAAATTGTTGGAAAGTTTTCGAATTAAAAAATGCATCAATGTTTTTCCATGGAATAAAAAATTATAGTGAATTATTTTAAGCTATGTAACTGCAATGAATAAAACTAATGCAGTGCAAGATATCCGTGATTTTCCGGGATCAATAGAATAGTCTTTTTCAAAACATAGAAAACCATGTTTCTTAATATAGTTGATTCCACATTTTTAAATAAAAGTTGTACCTGTCGATTTTGAAATTTCCTTTTTTTTTAAATAATTTTAATGCATAGAATTTTTAAAACTAAAGGTGAAAGTATCGAAAACAGTAATTTGGTGATTGCGAATTCTCTTTTGTAAAGGCTCCTTCTAGGGCATTTAGAAATCAAACTTTTCCTTCTCTTGCCATTTTTTCATATCGTCCGTTAATTGGCTTAAAAGATAAATTTTCGTTTATTTTGGCTTAGCTTGTGTTGTGTGTCGAAAAATTTAATTTTTGTATTTTCCATGTTTTTTTATGAATAAAACAAAAACTACGTCTTCTATAAAAAAGTGATTAATAACAAATTTGTAGATATTTTTTAGGTGCACAATGTTTGTCTTATTATTTTTTTTCCTATATTGCATAGTTTGACCGAAAAATGCAATTTTCGATTTTTGATTAGTTTTTGTGCGGTCAAAATTTAAATTTATCTAAAAAATTCAAAAAGTTGATATGATGATCTTGTAGGGTTGTCATGGAAAAATGTGTACTCAACAATTTTCAAAATGACTCACTTTTAGTATTTTTATCCAAAATGTCTGACTAACGAACTTGGCATTTACCTTAGGACATTAAAAGAGTGTACCAAAAGTCAATCTAATAGCTTAATTCTTTTCAAAGGTTATCGTGCTCACAGATAGACACACATAAAGATAGAAATCTAGTACCTTCTTCGATGAGAATCTAAAAATGATTTAATTGTCATGAATAATTTTTTGATAGTTTTGTTTTTAGTTTTAATTATAAAAAAATAGCATCAAAAATATGAAAAGTTAAATTTTTTGAAATCCCAAACACGAGACGAAAAAGAAATTAAAAGACAAAATGCTTTATTATGTTTGTACAAGCCGCATCATTCAGATTTATATGCACAGCATGGCAGCCTTATATTCTGCTGCGAAATGTATAAAAACCTTAACTTAGAACGGCTATATCCCGAAAACTCGAATTTTCTGGACTTAATGTTCCTCGAGACTTTTACTCTACACATCGAGAACTAACAGGAAGCAAACTTTCAGACAATTTAGCCTAGAGCCATTTCCCATACAAATTCTACCGGCTCCTTTCATTTTTTTATTTTTAATCTTGTGTTTTATGAACAAAGCAAAAACCACGCGTCATATCAAAAAGTAATTGATAAAAAATGTTTGATCCTTATAGTATGTTATCTTTTTTCGCATCTTTCACAGTTTGACCGCAAAATGAAATTTTTGATTATTTTTGGTGCGATCAAAATTTGAATGTTTGATTTTGTAAGGCAATTCAAAAAATTGTTATGATAATCTAATAGGGCTTTTAAAAAGCGACCTACTCGTTTCGTGACTTTTTTTCATATCGTGCTTTGTTTGGCTTAAAATGTTCATTTTCTACTTTTTTTAAATGATATAAATGTTTTAACTCTGATGATTTTTTTATTGAAAAAAGTAGTATGCTAAAGGGCAACGCAATCGGATATATCATTTAAATGTTACCGTATGTACATATTACAGCAATCCGAGAAAGTAATTTTTTACATAAAACCAGTAACTTCTTATTACGCTCGGAATGTAAAAATTCGAAATGTTACTAAGCTAAAAAGTGATGCCCTCTTATGGAGTTCTTGTGTTGGACCGCCTTTTCAATCGCTCTTTCTGCAAAATTTTTAAACAATCAATAGTCGAATTTAGAACCAAATAGTTGCACTTTCAAGCAAAAGAAACGAAATTTCAATTTAAAAAGTTGCATTTTTAATGAAAAGGAATTTATAGAATTTATTTTAAAAAAAGGGGCAGCATGAAATAGGGGAAAGTGAATGAAGTATGCAATTGTAATTTACAAAAAAGAAATACAATCGAACAGAACGAAATTTGAAATTGGAGTAGAAAAAAATAAAACAAGATTTGAATAAGATACCAGATTTCTAGTCTTCTTTATATTTATTTTATTCATTCTAGTGAGTTATCAGTTTTCCTTTACATAAAAACAAGTTGAACGTGAAAAAATAGCAAACTGTAAATATCCCGTCTGAAATTTGTATCGCCAGCAAAGAAAACGTGACTCCGGATTAAACGTTTATAGAGACGAGTATCTGGTGTACGATTACTTCGATTGAGAAAAGTAGTGACTACGGGGCTCGATTTTTTGTGCAATCGGCTGGTCTAACTGCGAAGTCGGCATTAGTTTCTGCAAATTTCACATTTTTAGTACAATTTTCCTGGGCGGCAGCCACAAATTGAAGTGAAGGTACAAAATCAAAGAATTTTTTAATTAGAAAAAAAACTTTTCATGTTTTGTAAACTTTTAAAGCAGTCAAAATTATTCTCGCAGGGGCTCATGAAACGCGAAATTTTATAAGCTTTTCGACTAACTCTAAAAATTTCTACTAGTTTGTTTGGCCAAGTCATCGTAGTTAAAAGTTAATGGTGATTTTTAATAGTATTCGCGCTAGTCGTGCCTACAATTTCTGACGGTAGGGTAATACTTATACACTTAGAAATACAGGCACGAGATATCTAGCCCTTATTATTATTTTTTTTTCTAGTTTCAAAGACTTATCAGTTTCCCTTTATATCATTTCAAAAATAAAATAAACGCTAAAAATGGTAAACAATGAATCTCCCGCTGTGAAATGTGGAACGGCAGCAAAGAAAACGTGACTCGGGATTAAAAGTTCATAGAAGAGTATCTGGAGTCCGATTACTCTGATTGAGAAAAGTAGCGAAGGGCTAGCACCACGGGACTCGATTTTTCTTGCAATCGACCTTTTTCTATAGCATATCACTCGGTTTACAGAGGTAAGATCGCGCTGAGGTAGATTTATTAAGATCCATGATAGAAGCACCGGCGAGGATTCTCAAAAGGAAAAGCTCAAAGAAGGAGCAAAAAGAAGTCGGGGTTCACTTCAGATTCTCGCTTGACCGCAGCTGGAGACTCGTCCCTTTTTCTAAACTTGTGAACTCAAGAAACGGCGGGGCAACTCTCATGAAAGAGGAGTTTTACTAACAGATAACATTTCTTTTATTCGTTTATAACTTTATATCGTTAAACCGTAACTCAAAGCTTTGAATTAAATAAAATACACTGGACGGTTCGTTAAAATTAAATTGGCTATCTTATGAACAGATCAGTATTTTTTTTGTAGAATTAAATATTCAAAGACCAGAATTTTAATCTTCTAACATTTTTAACATAGATTATTTTTATAAGTGGAATAAAATACATTTAAATTGAACGCTTTTTTATTGATGTATTTTAACCAAAAACAGTTGAATTAACAACACCCAAAGTGCAATTGTCAAATAATAGATGAATTTTAAACAAAAAAATATAATAGTTGACATTTCAAAAAATCAATATACTTTTAACCAAACAGTGACATTTTCGAAAAATAATTAAATTAACAAAATAGTTTAATTTTCAACTAAAAAGATAAAATTTCGACACAAAAGAGGGAAAGTAAAATTTAAAAAAAAATTTATTTTAAAAATAATAAACAAATTTTTAATAAAAGAGATCAATTTTTTATTCAAAAAGACTCATTTTTACAAAAAAGTTGTTTTTTTGCCAAAATACGATTTTATAATAAAATAATTTGATCTTCAACCAAAGAGGTAATTTTTCAAATAAAATTATGAATCTTCAAGAAAACAAAAAAAAGTATTTTTTTTAAAAAGTAGTTCCACTTTCAATCAATGAAGACATGCTTTTACCAAAAAAGACAACTTTTCTAGAAAAAAAGGAATTTTCAACCCGCGAACAATGATTTTCGGCCAAAAAGAAAAATTTTCAAGAAAGATTTTTTAATTAAGTAAGACCATAAGTTCATCTAAATTCTATAAATTTTAAGCAAAAACATACGTTTTTGTAAAACATTGGTATTTTCGACCCAAAAATATCAATCATCCACAAAGCAGTTAAAATATTAAACAAATAGTTGAATTTGCAATCGACAGAGATGAATTCTCAACCAAAAAGATGAATAGTCAAACAAAAGGATTAATTATCTACTAGAAAAACTAATTTTTAACAAAATACGTGAATTTTTAACAAAACATTTGAATTTCTAACTAAAAAAGTTAAATTTTCAGTTAAAAAAATTAATTTTCACAAAGAAAACTAATTTTTAACAAGATAGTTACATTTTTAATCAAAGAGCTCAATTTTCAACTAAAATAATGATTTTTGAAGAAAAAAAATCTGTTTTTTAAAAAACAGTTTAACTTTTATCCCAGAAATTGTGTTTTCTAACCCAAATGATAAATTTTTCATAAATAAAGATTTTTCAGACACGAAAGAGAAAAAAGTTCATCCAAATTGTTGAACTTTCAAATCAAAAGACTAGTTTTCTACAACACATTTGGATTTCGAAACGAAAAATATAAACTTTCGACAAAATAGTTAAACTTTCAATCAAAGAGATAAACCTTTAAACAAATATATTTTTTTCAACAATGTGGTTAAACTTTTACACAAGTAGTTGAGTTCTCAATTAGAATAGCGCCTTCTTGCTGCAGCTCCATAGGAATCCAATATTGGTCCTAATCGAAGCCCCAGTTTTTTTCTGTGAACTTCCCTGCCTTCTGCTAGTCTTTTTTCGAAATTACTGACATTCCCTGACCAATAAAATTCTCTGACCTTCCCCTGTGTTTGGGGTTTTCCTGACCTACGTTCACCCTGCTTACAACTGAATCCATTTTATGAGAACAAAAAATTCAATCGATTCGAATTTATAGAGCACATTTTTTAAGTTTGAAATATAGTAGACAATTTTTGGCTAAATAAGCGAAAGTTAGCTGTTTATCCGTGAAATTTCACTGATTCAGGGTTAGAGAGGAATGGTTAGTCCAACTCGTTTTCTAAAAGTTGATTAATTAGACTGCTATATCCCCCACTTATTGCTCTCACCTTGTTCTGATATTTTCGTCACAATTATAAAAAAGAGCATCAAGCAAAAAATGAAACTGAAAACCAATTCAAAATATGAAATGTACAAAGAACAAATTCGAAAAATATGAAACATGTCGTTGATGTATATAGGTTACATAAGAAGTCTACTAGATGTGAACACATAAAAGTTTTATCACGAGACAAATATAGTTTTTCAATCTAGTACTCTCGAGTTTTATTTTCTATCAGTTTAGTAGGTTATTCTTACGATTTTGAAAAAGACGGTACGTTTCTGTATGGGAAAACCCAACAGAAAACGAGCAACCCATAAACAGAGGAATGGTTAACGGAGTCCATTCCACCTCGCTGCGTCTTCGTGTCATTGTGCAACTTTATAGCTACTGCGTAAAATTTAGATGGATAGCGAATCTCCTTAGATGAGAACTTACCTAGTTTCTGGCCTGAAATGAAAAGGAGAAATGAACAGTTAACAGCTGAATTCAAATTAACAAATGCATGTCATATAAAATTGTATAATATGTATAATGTATGTATATTGTGTCATAATGGTCCAAAAACGCCTATTTTGTAAAGTGCAATGTCTTTATAGAGATTTTCGTTTCTTAATGAAAAAATGGAAGGGTTGTTTTTGAAGTAACAGTTTTTAACCCTATATTAATGTTTCAAGTAGAGTGTAACTTTAGCTTCAAATTCTGATGGAATACATTTTACTTCTCATTTGCACATGATACGATTTTAATTTTTATGTTTTTATCCTTCTTTTTCTTTGATAATAAGAATGCACCAAATTGTATATTAATAACATTAGCTCACAAATGAAATTGACGGCGTCTCTATTGTTTCGGTGGCTTTTAGAAAAACAAATTTTTAGATATATTTTTGTGCATAATAATTACTTTTTCTATTAATAATTAAGACTTTTAATGTTCCTACTACTCTGGAGGCTGGATTTTCGTAAATTCGATTTGTGCATTATTAGAATTGCTGTCCTCGGCAATTTAGGCGATGCTCGGTCAAGCGTAGCAAACAGCATGGGGCGGCACTCTCCGCGCGGCATGCGTCCGAATCCAACAAAAATAGTTCAGTGACACTGTCTGTTTACGTTTCTGTCTGAATTTATGGTGGAGGCCCCTTCGGACCATGCCCAATAAGTTGCACAAATCCAGGTCCCAGTGTCATGGTAGATAAATATTTTATGTCTATACGTCTTCATTTGAACCATATGATAAGGGAGTATAAGATTTCAAACGTTTAGATTACATTTTTTTAGAAATTTTCTTTTTTTTCAAAAGTGGTCAAATAATTATGCAAGCATATTGCATTTTTCAAACTTGGCGATTTTTGGACCACACTAATATTGTATGGTATAAAGCTTGATAAGCAACGATAAGGCATGAATCAACATTACGATTTTTTTCTAAAGGTAAGGGAGCAATTCAAAGTGAGATAACTGGTTAACATTCTCAAGGATATTCTCGGCATACAATTTAAGTTCGAAATAATTCAAATTTTTATATTTTTTCTATAAATTAAGGGAAATAGACCCACAGTTAAGTTGAATTAATTATAAAATAAAAGAAAGCCGCAGAGCTTCCAGGGAGAATAAATAATTATAATTATAGCATTCTTTACCAATTTCTTAATAAACGAGGTAATGAACTTAAACTATAGAGTAATTTTAAGCTCGCATGCACGGCGAGAATATCCTTAAGAGTAATGCAAACTTACATCTTTGATTTTTCCGTCCTTACGGATAGTAATAAGCAAAATGAACCATGCTGGTCGGTTGATGAATGATGTGCGTGATATTAAAGAGTTAAATAGAAAATTAATGGATAATTCTTCTTAAACATTCAATATTAGATTCTATTATTGCACAAAAGCAATTTCTTTTACAATCTTTTGGAATCTCCTCTCTGAATCTTAGTCGGAAAAATTTTAATAAGAAGTAACTCTTTTATCACTATTTCCACCAGCGAAAATCAACTGGTAATCCTTGAAATTTTAACTGAAATACAGTTGTATTTCGCTAATTCAGCCACTCCAAGGCGCATTAAGTTTCCAGTGACAATTATTCAAATTATGAACCATTTTTGAATGAGAAAGTCTCCCAATCTTTTTTCTCTGGTTGAAATCGTGAAGAAGACGTCACTGATTTACAGTGAAATTTCACTTATTTAAGTTTGGGAAGTATATACCTACCTGTGGACCGCAAAAAATGCGATGGTGTCAATAAATTTCGATCAAAAGATCATCAGTGGAATTTTACTGAGAATCTGCAGCATACTTCTTATTATTTGAGACAATTAAAATCAACTAGGAATAAGTGACTATTCTGTGATATTCCAGTAATTCTCTCTGGCTTTCCAATAGAAAAATTATTGAAATTTGAGTAACTTTCTTCTGAGAAACAGGTGAAGCATTACTAAAATTACTGATTCAAATAGCCAGAAGTACGCCACTGATTAAAGTTTAAAACGCAATGAAACACTGCATCAATAATGAAAAAATAAGTACTGATCAAAAAAGCAGCAAGAAAATCAAATAATTGTATAATTATCTGATGAGTGTTTTCATAAGTAGCTCGAGAATCAGATAATATTTTGCTGGGACAATAATTGTGTGCGCTTCGTTACCTGCACTTAGTAAAAGTCAATATAAAATCCCGTTTAATTCGTGTTGCCGAGAGGTAAAATCTCGACGATTCCTCGGTCTACGTGGCGCGAACTAATGGTACCACCGCGGTCCAGTTGAGACTAAATCTTGATAAACAGTCGCAAAGATTGTTAACGCTCTCCATTATTTCGTGAAGAGAGCGGCCACTACTGTGCTCGGAATGTTGAGAAAGGAAGTGAGGTACAACATTTTGGACTCATGCCAGATTCTAGTCTAACTCGGGCCCGATGTAATATTTCTCAGTGGAGGGCTTTGATATGGATCCTAGCAGTACAATTACTCGCCATTTTCTACTTTATAGAAGAAATTTTGTTATTTCAGAACAATCTTCTTTTCGAGAATTTATAGAAAAACTTTTCAAAAAATTCTAATATAAAATCCAAATTATCATACTTGAGCATGTTCAAATGGATAAATTCCAAGCATTAAATATAATATTAATTTAATATCTCCAAATCGATGTTCAAAGCTGAAAAATGCTCTTTACATCTTCAAAATAAAAAATACAGTTTTAATTTCTTTTTTTCGACATTCAGTATAAGAGGGGATATATAAACCAACTTCTCATTTTTTTTAAAATACTTAATTAAAATTGTTATAATTTAAAGTTTAAAGTTATATTTTCTGCAATTCTGAAGTTATAGTTCAGTTTTTCATTTTCTTACAAGATATATAAAACCTGATCTCTAAACGTACTCATTTCCACTAACTTTCTCGATACTGGACATAGGTGTTTTCTAGAAAATATCTCTCTTTATATGTGAATCTATTTTATCCTATTTATGCCGACCGATACAAGGAATTCCACCTTTCCAATTGTATCATTGGATGTAGGAATAAAGTTTATCTGATACTATAAAAACGATAATAGGATCAAATTTACCCACTTTTATGCCCATAATTTAATTGTATTCTACTTTTTCGGTCTTAATATATATCATTAATATTGTATATCGGTATTCCATACTATGGGATAGAATAGGAGAAAATATGAAAAATAATCATAAAATGTAATAGAAGAGGATCTCATTGTTTTTAAATGTGACCAAAAGCGATACAAAACTTTTTAATTATAATTCCGAACCACTTTCGGATGCAAAAAGTATTTTTCAATATTTTGATTTCTCTCGATTTGTATGTATTTTGCTTTTTTCTAAACATGTCAATTTCAATATTTTGACCTCTTTTTAGCCTTTGGTTCTAGGTAAAGTGCTTCTCCAGACAGAAAAATTTCAAAATCATGAATGCTCATAGCTCACAGTGCAGCGATCAATATCGACCAGGAACCACGAAGAGAATTCTCGAAATGAACTTTCTATGAATAGTGTTCTACATATTTGTCTCGTGTCAAATGAAACACGCTAAAGTTTCCATTTAAAATAATTGTAAACGCTGAAGTGGATAAGAAATATATCACTTCATCCTTTACTTTTAATTTTCTGGGCGCCTTCTAGTACAATATCAGTATCTTTAAAAAGTATATAGAGACAGCTAATTTTTTAAGGGTTGTATTTTAATTTCTCATTTGCCACATATGAAAATAAATGTAGCATATTAAGTAAACGAAACCCTCTTTTTGTGACGGACCACAGCCTGAAATTACCAGAATCTATTTTTAGGACAATACCTATATTATAATTTTGTGCTAATTAATGCCCAAATAACAAATTTATTGTTTTGTATATCTTTCATACGAAAAACTGCGGTGCTGATACAATGTTGAAAATGTTCGGGACTTCACAACACTTCTAGAATACAAGCGTAAGGTAAAATTGAAAATTAAGTAATAATCCAGTCGCTACTATCACTTCTGTTTGAACTAATAGGTACCCGAGATTACTTTTTCTTTAAAGGTGAAAAAGTCCCCTGATTATAAGTATCTTGGGTAGGTTTTTGAATTCTGGGTCATTTTTTGTTTAAACGCATTTTTTAAACAATTTCATTATTTATATAAAAAATTGTATAAAATCAGTTTTAGAATAGCTGAGCAGAACTCAAACTTTTTTGCGTCCTGCACTTTCTTTGTACAACAAAACGCTTGCAATATACAGCGGTATAAATCGATCGTATCAAAACTTCTCTCCGTAAATTGTTGTTAAAAAGTTGCTTCTTTTCAGAGAAAATCGCTTAGACTCTTTTTTTTAAATAAAAAATCATTCAGACCAACCATTATCATAATATTGCTAGAAATTGTCGCGAAACTTTAGTATCTTCACCTAAAAAAGTACGCATCAAGCTCAGTGGAGTCATGATAATAAAATAAAGGTAAGAATATGGATTGTAAGATTGTGTCTTTTAGGGTAGCGTATATTTATAAAAAATATATTGTTTATGAGACTGTGAATCAATAATGGCTCGTCGTTAGAGAAAACCTCTCGAGTGAAAAGTTTTATTATGTGCCATACATTAATAAAAAATGAAGAAAAACTCCATTTTCTTACATGAGCATTTTTGATAATAACAATAGTTATAAGCCAAGTTATATTACCCAATAGTTATATTACCCAAGATGATCATATTATTTACAGTAAAATTAACGAAATAAAAAAATGTATCACTAAAACGCGAAGTGCCGGACAAGCTCAGGCAAAGTCCGTATAAAAATAAAACCGTTGGGGTTACTTTTCCCGCTGTACAGTGGGATATGTATCATATTTAATGCAGATAGACTTAGAAAACATAAATAGCTCATTTTAAATATTTTTATTGTTTTAAAGTGTAAATAGTTTTCGAATTCAAGCCTTTTCAGAAAAAACCTGATTATTTAATGCGAATTCATAGATATATATTCCATGCAAGGCAACAGTCTATTATTTGTAATAAATAGATTGATAATAAAAAAAAATTTTCATTGTTGATTTATTTGATTAAAAATTATTTAATATACGTGTAAAATACTTTCTATTATAATTGATAAACTGTAAAATTTTATAGACGAAAAAACCAGAATATTTATTTTAAAAACCAACTTTCCAGCAAAAAAGAGCCAGTAATAGGTGTTTCGTGTTTAAAATTGGTTATTAACATTCAAAATATTAATTTATTGTGATCGAAAATCACTGTTTAGACAATGCTACTAAGATTAAGTATGGCAAATAAGAAGTCTGTGTTTGATTAAAATAGGTAAATTAAAGATCTTGTTTGAAAATGGTTTAGGAATAACACTACAAAACAAAACTTCCTTTTAATTTCGTATTATTTTCGCAACAAATGGAAAAAATTTTATCTCCCTATTCCCTCCGCCCTTTTATTTAGGGACTTATGCACCTACTTAATTATCCTCGAAACGGCAGTAGGTTAATCTAGTTCCTGACGTGGTCGTAGTAGTTTGGAAGATTTTTGAATAGAAGTGCTTGATCTAATGTTGAAAGTATTTTTAAGTAAATTTTTTATTTTGTGGTTTGAGTTTCAGTGTACATTTCCGAATAAGTTGTTTTTATCGCTTCGGAATAATATTTATAAATCGACCGTGTTTTTGAAAATTCTTAACAATGGCCGATGTAGCGATAAATCAAGCGATGAAAATGACATCCGAAGACAAACTTAGTGCCCTCAAAATTGCAGAAAACTCGACTCGCATTTCGAAATTAGACACATACTACGTTAAATATGATACATATCGAGTTTATTTTTATATTTTTTTAGAAAAAAACTTGCGTTGAATAAATAATTATACTGAAACAAAAATTTATAAAAATACTCAATAAGTTTTCTTAAAAATTTAATGTTGATCATTTCTAAAAAGACAAAATTTAAAGTCCGTTCACAATTGCGACCTGTAGACTATTTTGAATTGTAATTTCCCAAGCCAGCCTACTGCACAGCGAGAAAAGTGAGTACCAAAGGTTTTCTTTTTATTTCGGACTTTACCTGACACCGCTCAGTCAATTCGCGGAGGGACTAGGCAGACTGCGGTGTGACGGCACATCGGACTTTGCCTGTAACACATGCATACGTTAGTGGCGACCGGATTATAACCCCGCCCAGAGGTTTTCCGAGAGTTGACGCCGCGCTATGGTTTCCGATGACAGGAGTCACGGGGGCGAAAGTGGAGGATGTGCCCCTAGAAACGTAGCGATGACTGCTTCACGTTGTGTTACATTGCACAAGTACACTGTCAGTTTTTAGACTTCCCTGGCTGTTTACATTCGGCGATCCTGCTATAAGTCAAAGGTCAGAACCAAAAGAGTACTTAAGTCGGGGTCCGATAGCATATGTATTGTAAGTGTTGTAATTCGTGGAGTCACCGTCGAGCATTGAAAAATATGCTGTATTGTAATGCGAACTCTATTAGATACTGTAAAATTCCAATACATGTGAGCTAACGCGCCAATACTAGTATTTGGAAACTACTACATCGTGAATTGTAGCGTTACTTCAAGTTTAAAAAATACGGTTGCAATATATTTATTCAAAGACTCTAAATACGTAAATCTATTTTGTTTTTTCACAGTAGTTTTCATAGTAGTTTTTTCATAGTAGTTACCACTAAGTTAGCAATAACCTAACGTGAAGCAAGAAAATCAATTTACATTCTCTTTCTGGTAATACGCGTGTGGTGCTGGCAGCTTGAATTGCAGCTAGTAGGACCTCGTGGTTTGAAAAATCAAAGTCCAGAATCCAAAATGTGTAATTAATAAGCACTCAATTAGCACTAAATTTGTGCGAAAGAAGAAAATCAATTTACATTGTCTTTTTTTGCGATATACATACATATGGTACTCTTGCCATTTGAGCATTATTAGCACTAAATTATAGAATGGGTATTGTTCGAAAAATACCTTGTGGTCATGTAATGCTAATGAACGTCTGTTTGGGTCATAATCCAGTTCATAAAGGGGTTCACCAGAAAATAGTATATTACATGTAAGAAATCGTTTAAGATGGTTCGGACACGTTGAGAGAATGCCAAACGAACGACTAACGAAACAAGTGTATCAAGGTAAAGTAAATGGCAGCGTGCCCAGAAGTAGACCGCGGAAAGAATGGTTAGAATGTGTGAATAATACCCTAGTTAGAAGAGACATAAGAAGTCACAGAAACACGAGAGCCTGCATAAAAAAATGCATGGACATAAAAGAAGCTAGAGAAGTATTCCAGGAAAGGAAAGTATGGCGGCAAATAGTTAATAAGAAGAGTGGCAGTAGAGTGAATGACGTCTGAAACAAAGACCTTGGCTACTAATGGACACAAGTGGGGAACCTTACATAACGACTTCGTGAGGTTCTTCGCTTGGGGTGATTGCTAGAGAGATTGATCAGCAACCTGGGTCGGAGCAGTGTTGCGGAACGAACGTGTTATTTACTAAAATAGCACGAGAATTCTGCATCAATCTGAAAAATCTCTATCCCATCCACACACTACTCCTTTCCCCTACCTAGCGAGTCACGCCTACCCCGAAAGGGAAATGGCTTAATGGTGTAATAATAATAATAATAATAATAACATAACTAGTGGCGAAAGGCGGTGATTTGTGACGAGTGTGAGGTTTCCTGCTGAAGCGAAGAAAAGGCAGCAATTCGCACGACTCATCACCGTCGTGCGCCTATAGCTCTATACGATATTTGTTATAACAAGCGCATCGAATTTTCGACCTTCGTTGCCTCCTGAGTGATTTGCAGTTGCTTGTTTCAACTTTCTAGTCTAGTGTTGAAAATACAACTTTCGACCGGCCCCAGAGGCAACGAAGGTAGAAATTTCGAAGCGCGTGTTATGAAAAAAGGATTTTTACAACACATGTCTCGAAAATACGCTGAGCAAGCGTAGTTCGATCAGTAAAAATGATTTTATATCGCTAGGCATACGCACTATGAGCAAGAAAATTTTTTTCTTTTCAGCCGGGAAGTGCAAGAGAGGGTGTCTACTAAATTTTGGCCACGAAATTCCCGCATTTTTCCCACTTATAAATATAAGCTCCTTCTCACGATATAAGCACACATAAAATGCATAGTGAGTTGCAACATGCTTAATTTACTTCATTGCAATATTAGATATATTTAAATAACATATTTTTTAATTTTTTAATTTTCAAGAATTTGAATTTTAAGTAAGAAAAGATTGGTGCAATGAGTTGTAACGACTGCGTAAAAATAAATTGATATTAATGTTTTTAACATTTATTTGAAACGTTCATAAATTAATAAAAAGCACGAGTTTGAGTCTCATTTATTATAAATAAATTCAAAAGACTAACATATAAAACGCGAAGTTCAAATTATTCTATTTATGTAGAACATTTGAATTATGATCGCTACCTCTTTAATTGCTCCTCAATAGATGCAATCTCATTACTAGTATCTGCTAGTAATTTGGCTTTCTCACTCTTCAATTCTTTATCTTTTTTTTATCAATTTCCCTTTTTTTCATTTTGATATTTTCTTATAAAACCCTTTCCTTCCTCCGCTTTTCCAGAGCATCCATCCATTTTCCGTGGGCATTCCTCATAGAAAGGATCAATTCCTTAGATATATTCAAACATGTAACTCCTCCCATCATGGTAACAGCATCGTGTATTATATGATTTGCGACTAGGGTTTCTTCTTTTAAGTTTTCAACGAGAATTTAGATAGAATTAGATAGTAGATTTTTTGTTTTTTCTTCCTTTTTTGTCGAAAGTAGTTGCATTCAAAACTCGTCTAATCTTGTTTCCTTCCGAGAGAACATCTTCATTTTCTCAAGTACGTAGTAATCTGACAATAATGTCTTACATTCTCGGTCTGCGTTCTGAATCACAGTGGTGGGAAGCAAATTGGCGCTGAGAAGAATGTATAAGGCTGTGCGTAAGTTCTCTTCTGCTGATGCTTTAGCAAAAGCCACTGTTGCAGGAATAAGAAAGGTTAATGCTTTTGTCAAAGGATACTTCAGAGGAGACTTCTCTAGTAGTTTGGCTACTAGATACTGGAGATAGGTTCGACAATCTTGCCGGAAAAAAGTATTTCTTTTTGAGAGACACCTTTGCATTTTTCTAGTGCAGCACGGGTAGCATATCCCAGATCAATATCTTTAGAGTACTTTAGATTAACGAACTGCTTGTCAACTTTCTTTATCCCGTCAATACTATGAAAATTGGTTTTTTCCAATCACGTCTTCCTTCACAAAACGCGTCATGCAATTCTTTAATAAGAGTATAAGACTGTCATACAAAAAGGTACTAAAGGAGCATTCGATTGAAATTCGGTCAGAAATGGTTCCAAATCCTCTGCCAGAGAGTGAAAAAAAGAGCTTCGCTGGTAAGAGTTTGTCTTTTAGCGCTTCAACAACAATGGTGAAACAACTACACGACGTCTCTTATCTCACTTTTTGTACATGTTGTACATATTTTTCTAAATTTGGAAGACACTCTTTTTTGAAAGCTGTTTTGAAAGCTCCATTGACTACATGTAGTCCACATGAACCCAGCTCCAACAATTGCGGTGAATCAAAGTTCGTCCGCAGCTCCGATTTAAGTAGGCGAATAAGTTTCCGATTAACATTAGGCCCGTCCATTGATGTATGCAAAACTTTCTGATGATTAATTTTTCCGAGTCCAGCTTTAAATCCGTCAAGAAGATCGGTAGCTATGGTATGAAGAAGAAACACGGAACTTAAATACCGAGAAGTTACTTTATTTCTTTCGTTGTCCCAAAAATGAATATGCAAGTCCATTTGGTTTTTCTGTACTATTTTATTTAAGATTTCGTCAAAACCGACGACAATATGTTTGAGAAATTTAACTTGACTTTCGAGATGTTTTTGAAAATACGGAGCTAAGCCATATACTATGCTGTAAGATATTTTATCCTTGTGCAACCTCATATTATGAGCAATTTCACTGTCAGGGAACATTCGTTTGAAAATAAAAGCATCACTTTCTGCACTTCGCAGAGAATTGTGATTCATGACTGTTTGCAAACACTACAAAGTTTCAGCTTCCGTTGCCTTATCTTTAGAAAATTTGAAGCCCTCAAAATGCGTACCAAACGCCAGGAATTTCGATTCGATAGCTAAAGATGTAGTAGTTGGATGTGCGAATGTTGGCAAATTGCTAGTAATTGCTGTTGACGAGAGGTTTCAAGTCCCAGAGCTTTGCGATAAATCCATGGAAAAGGAGGCAGGAATACTGACAGAATTCTCGGCGAAATTTATTAATTCCACATGTCTTTTACTTTTCATGTGGCTTCTGATGGCAGTACGGCCCATAGATTCGAATAAGAACCTTCTTTTACAAAGCGTACAAAAAGCATGATTCTTCTGCTCGTCTTCTTCAAGCCATGGAAAATCAAGTTTCCAAGCTCTTTGGAAAGTAGTTTGCCTCGGCATTGTAGAAAATGGAACTGAGCTGAAAATAGTCATCATATTTCTGGAATTTATTTAAATTCACAAGTAATATTGATTAATAAATCATTGAATTTAAAATAAAATTCAAAAAAATTAAATGGAAAATAACTCATATAAGTGAATAAATAACTTTTGATTATACATGTTGCAGCGTTGATTCATTAAATTTCAAGTGTTTTATAACGATTAAAATTTATTCTTATGTTAAAAAAAATCGGAACGCGTATATTGAGAAAAAAATCTTACATCAAATTTAGTTATTTTTAAAATTTGGAAATATAATAAATTTTGTGCATCTAATACAACTGCATGTCAGACATTAGTTAACGTTTGGTTAATACTTTCAAAAAAAAAGATGAAAATAGTGGGTCGAAAAAGGGAAGTATAAGAATTTATAGAGAAATATAAAAGAGAAGATATATGTTTTATCTATTGCGAATGATAGTAAATATATGTATTGTTTGTTTGTGAAAAGATAATAAAATGTCTCAAACCTATTGGTTTGGTTTGGTGGGGTTCTCAGTCGAGATTTTAATTACAGATTAGGAAAACGTACCAAATAAAGGCAGTTGACAAAATATTTGCACGCACTCTAGAGACCCTAACCTTCAATTTTTAACTTTGGTTATCGCAAGACTTATTCTTATTGCGGGCGTTCGAATTAGGTTTATTATAGAATTATAATTGAACAAGTAAAACCAGACATTTTTGATTATAATAGAAATAAAAATACGAAATCTAAAAGGAAAACTTATTAAATTACATATCGAATATCTTACCAGCACTAAGTAAAGCACGTTGCACAATTTTGTAAAGCGTAAAGTTTTCTGTTAGATCTAAATTCTAAACAGATGATAGCCAGTGATCGATCGCAGTAGCGATCGGTCGAAATAATCAATAGACTAATCTCGCAAGGTTTTCTCGAGCCTTTTGAATACAAGTATCTAATATCCGCATTAGTATCAGATTTAACACCAGAATCAAATCTGATTTATTGTATAATCTATAAGGGACACTAAAAAATTTAAAATTATCAGGAAATAAAATGCACTTCCCGCATCAAAAATAAATTTCCGCAAAATTCCCGGAATTTTCCGGATTTTTTTTCAATTCCCGGATTTTCATAAATTCCCGCAGAGTAGACCCCCTGCAAGAGCAACAAATAGTATACACATTTCGGCCAGTAAAACAGAAAGCCTCAGAGTACATGTTTATCAACCTCGGCGACATTTCGTATTTTACTGGCCTAGGAATAAAAACATCAAACCTCCCACTCCGCTAATCAGGTAGAATAAACTGACGCGTCGGCTAGTGGCAAAATTGCATTAGGTCTAGTGTAGGTAAAGTAGATTCATCAGGTAAGTTATAATATAATTCCAAATAATATGCAAATTGTTTATTCTTTTGAAGTGGGACTTTTCCTTGCGAGGGGCTCCAAAACCGAACTTCCCAACGGGGCATTGCTCCAGATTGCAGGGACTGCGCCCCTATCCCTGCGTCAAACAATACGTCTGCGTACTATTTGCAATTTTCGTGGAAAATGATACAAAGAAAATAGAGTATAATACTTGGGTGCAATGGTATTTAACAGATCGTATGGTAATTCCATTCCTCGCTACCGCCGCGTCCCCGGCGCCACCGACTCGACAACGACTCTGGCTGAAAACACCACTCTCGTTGGTAAACGCCACTTTTGCATCCTTGTACCATAAAATACGACCATTTTGTTATTTAGTGGATTCATCGGAGTTGTAATTTAAGATAAGTCTAGACTTGACACGGTTTGCTCAAGCACATCACTAATCAACCTCAAAGTTTGAACCAATTCCAAGTCTGCAATTTTATAATTAAATTCTAGTGTGAAAGTTACGCTCACCAAGTAAGACATCTTCATCCATATCATGGATGCCCAGCTCCAAATCGATATCCACCGAGCCATTGGTGTTTGGAAGGTGGTGCCGTGTCGCGAGGTCCATTTGGCCTTCCTGAAGCTCACGAATTTCGTCTTGCTCTAAAGAATTCGCGATTATGATCTCGGCCAAGAGAGTCAGGTAGGGAGATGTGAGCGACCTTGGACTGGTGGCTCGCAGGAAACCTGGAAGCCGCCAGAGTCCAAGGAGACCGCAGGGCACCACCGGAACTGCACCTGCACTCACGAGGCCGCCGTTCAGGAGTTCTCCGCACAACATAGGTATCGGACACGCGGTTGGCCTTTCTTCGTTATCTTGGCACCTCTAAAATTTCAGCTACCTGAAATAAAAAATGAATCTTTCAGTTAAAAAATTGTGTACATAAAAAACAAATGGATATTACAAAATAATAGGTAAATGACACCAATAGTTGTCTACACTTCAGTAGCAGGCCTAGCCCTTTAATTCTCGCCTGAGAATATCAAATAGGAAAATAAATATTACACTTTCTTACATTAAGCTTCTTGATATACCGGAAGTAGGTAGTAGGGGTTTGATCAACATTATTTATTTTACTAGTCACGGGGGTGCCTTCCCGGCCACACGAGACGAATGAAAAGGGTACGGATTTGACTTCGATTTGACCTCAATTTTTGTACAGATTAAAGAGAAATTTCAGTAGAAAAAAATGCAAAAACTTTGGGACTAAGTACACGTTACAGATAAAGGTTTTACCTATAGTGATACAGAGTTTTGAATTTGTCAGTTAATTAGCGATCATTTACTGCTGGCGAGTGAAAGATGAAAAAGTTCCATCTTCTTGTAATCACTTTAAAACAATCAACTTTAAATGTTCGTTAGTCCCGGAAAATAAATTCTAAAAATTCTGCAATATATAATTAAAAATTTGTCACAACATTAACAGAATATTCCGGGTACAATCGTTGCAACTCCCTTATAAGGTCTCGATACCTCCCTTTCTTTTCATTCTCCTTGGCTATGATGTTTTTGTCAGCTGGT
>NC_046663.1:74446236-74447317 GCF_010883055.1 Belonocnema kinseyi
AACTATTTGCGGATGAACCTTTAAGATTTCCAAAAGACAGATGATAAGTCTATGGGATGTAGAATCGAAAGCTTTCCGATAATCATTCCAGGCCATCGATAGATCTCGCTGGTAGAATGCTGCATCTTTGCAGACACATCTATCGATGAGCAGGTTCTCCCGACATCCGGCTACGCCTTTCTTTGAGCCTCGTTGTTCGTACATTTCTTGCCACACAGGTTCAATTGCCCGAACAATCCTATCATTTAGGGCAGCTGTGAATATCTTATAAAGCGTGTTCAGACAAGTTATTGGCCTGTAGTTCTTCGGGCCAGGTAAGTTGCCTATTTTCGGCAGGAGTATTGTGCGCATTATCACCAACCACTCTGGAATCGGCTCTTCCGACTTCAAATATGAGGTGAAAATACGGGCCAAATGCTGATGGGTTGAAGAAAACTTCTTCCACCAGAAGGTTTTGATACAAGTTGGTCCCGGTGCGGAATAGTTCTTCATCCCTCTTAATACTTTTTTCACCTCCTCGTTAGTGATGGGTGGGCATTATTTATCAGGTGTTATGAGGGCAACACATAACTCCTTGAAGCTATTTATATTTTCTGAGTCTTCGTCCAGTCTATGCTGAACTTCGTAGACTTCTCTCCAAAATACTTCGACCTCCTCTGGTTTGGGTGGGTGTTCGACAGTAACTGGAGGGTGTTGGAAGAGTCGAGATGGGTCAGAGAGAAACTGTTGAATTTCTCTGACCCATCTCTCCCTCCCCTCTAGACTTCTCTTAGCGTCAGATAGTATCCGTATTCTCTCAACAATATGCTGCCTGATGGTCAGCAGCTTTGACTTGTTAAGTGTGTGATAACGGGTCCGGAGTTCGCGCGCGAACTTTCGAACCTTGGCGGAATAATTCCTGCCAGATGTGATGTAGTCAATCACACATTGAATGCGGGACGCGTACTGTCTTACCCAGCCTATCTTTATGGCAAGTTGGTGCATTCGTCTTTTGGTCTTATGATCAGCCGTTGGTTTTGTTTTACGGTTCGCATCGGCCAAAGCTCTCGCTACATTATACACACAATAATTGATAGCCCAG
>NC_046663.1:74447417-74450032 GCF_010883055.1 Belonocnema kinseyi
GCCGATCCATCGCATTGAATCCATTTTCATTGGCTCCCCCAGCTCTAGATTGGTCGGCATTGTTGGTCGATCCATTGTCGGGAGCCCTGCGCGTTCTGTTGTTTTGAAACGCACTTACTACAACTATGTTTGGTGTTGTCATTGTTGTTCCCACGAGAAGCTAGGGAAACGGGTTCGTCCATCCTTGTAGAGCCCCGCATGCAAGGATAAGGCTTCTTACTCTGAGACGTCGCCCGGTATCCCAGAGTCACCGTTCTAGACACCTCACCCAGGTGCCATTCAGCTTTCGGCACGGTTTTCACACCTCCGCTTGGGGGTTAATTCCTTCGGGACCACCTCTGGACAATTGTCCGCGACTGCCTATTTATTTTTGTAACCATATTTAGCAGAAACCCTTGGTGCAGGGACCCTCTATCCGCAACCCGAGGACGCGTTTGGTGGCTTTGTCATACGCCCTTCGATTATGGTACTTTTTCATGGGACGTTGGGAAGGGGAAGGTATGTGGCGAAGCTCAAACCTTCCCGTGGTGAAGTGCGTAAGCAGGCAGTGCCGCAACTTATAGAGTTTTGGAAAAATTTACTTGTTGGAACATTATATTTCTATCGAATAGTAACGGATTTAGGCTATAAGTTTACGTAAAAGACGTATTTTTTGAGAGCTTCAAATTTTATTTCAGATTCTTTTCCCCTCAAACAAATATTTTTTTTAAATAGTTTAAAAAATGTAAAAAATATCCGGATTTTGGAGTTTTTACATGGAAAATAAAATTCGGAGGTATTTCCACTTTCATTTTCGTAATCAGCGGATCAAAATACGCTGTATACGCAGTTAAAAATCGTTCTACGTTTGGAAGGAGGAAGTTTCGAATTGTGAAGAGTCTCTGCCTTGGAACAAAAATATTGTTTTAATTTTTTAATCTTAAATATAAATAGAAATTCTCATTAAAAGTTCACGCTTCATAATAAAAATTTCTTATTTCAAGTAAAATTATCATTTTTCAAGGAAACACCCTGTCCCAGAGTCAAAATTCTAATTCATTGCAGCAATTGCCTGTCCCAAAGTTAAAATTATAATTCCTTACGAAATTCCCTGTTCAAAAGTCAATATTACAATTCTATACAAAAATTCCCTCCCCCAAAGTAAAAATTATAATTCTTCACGGAGATACTCTATCCCAAACTTAAAATTAAATCTATTAACTGAATCGCTATGTCGCAACTTAAAATTATATTACTTTTAGAAATTTTTTTGTTCCAAGTCAGGATAAATATAATTTTTTGCGTGATTTTTTTAATACTTATTTAAATTATTCCCTGTCTCAAAGTCGAAATTATAATTCCTTTCGAAAATGAAGTGTTGAAAAATAGAATGGATTTTTTTTGGTTGAAAATTCCCTATTCTAAGTGAGAAATATGATTTTTTCACAAATTGTCTGTTTTAACTCCAAACTATAGTGATAAAATATATAAAATCAATTTCAATTTGCATATTAGTACAATCGCAATAAAAATTTCTGTCATTTCAGGATTCTCCTCGGTGGATAAACTTCCCGTTCGTTTCCCGGTTTTCCACATTTCTCGGACAGCAGACAGAATGCATAAAAATTGTAATTAATAGTCAATATTCAGTCAATATTATGCGGCTCACTTCTGGCGAATTCGCACTTCGAATATTCAGAGTACAATTGTTATTTTCGCAGCGCTTACAATCAATTTAAAATTAGCGAGTAAGTTCCTTTGTCCAACTTGGCATTCATATTTTATACGATTTTGAATTTTTTTCTCACTTAAGTGGCTCTCTACTAATGGCATGACCCGATCTGAATTTTCGAAAACACCTTTTTATTAATTTTAAACTTGAAGCCCCATAACGAGCTTCCATTTGGTGAAAAATAGTTTAATTTACTACGAAGAACTCTTTAGTCCCACATTCAGAAAAATATTTACATTAAGCAAGTTTTCTTAAAAAATATCAGCGATTAAAAATTTCTACATAGCAGCGAACTTAACTAATATAATAAGGAACAAAGAAATGTAATTACATTAATGAAAATATTAAATAATATTTGATTGCAAATGAATGAAATTTCAATTCAACATATCATCAGATGTGAGTGCATGCCACGAGTATCAGCGGAAAATGGTTTTATGGATAATTAATTACTCACTAATGTAATGAGAAATTGATTTCCGTTTCTTTAATTGGAGTTCTATCACTTTATTGAAATGTAAGGTGTGTACAACGCAGGTGTTATTATTTTTTTAGTGCGAGCACCTCACAAAAATATATATTAGAAAGCGAAATTCCAACTTAATCTTTTTTGATCAGTGAACCCCGTACAATTGAAATTACATTCAAAAATCATTTGGCCAGAATTTTTAAGTAAATAATTTGTATTCAAGCAAAGAAATAATTTTAAAAAATATATATTTTTTCGTGGTAAAATATCGATATAAGATATTGCTAAGGTACGCAGCATGACTGAACCGAGGTACTTTCTAGCAATTACTATTTGCATAGAAATGGCATTACTCAAAACAATTATAACTTCAGTTTGGCTACGAACTTAAGTAATACATATGTACGGTAATAATTTTGAAATAAAAAATAACAG
>NC_046663.1:74450132-74453514 GCF_010883055.1 Belonocnema kinseyi
ATTCCTCTAGAATCAAACCGAAGGGCCTATGACAAAGCCACCGAACGCGTCCTCGGTTTGCGGATAGAGGATCCCTGTACCAAGGGTTTCTGCTGAATATGGTAACAAAAATAAATAGGCATTCGCAGACAATTGTCCAGGGGTGGTCCCGAAGGAATTAACCCCCAAACGAAGGTGTGAAAACCGTGCCGAAAGCTGAATGGAACTACTTCGAAAAAGGGGCTATGTAAGCGGAACGCCTACTCTACCACAGCTATAACAAGCCGGCAACAGGGAAAGAGAGGCGACAATAAGACCAACCGTGGGCAGGCATCCAATAGAGGAAGAGCGATGCTTCACAACCCGGAGAAACATCAACACCAAGGTTTCTCTCAAGCCTAAAGATCTGGCTAAAATGGATGACGAGCTTCGTGGACATTTTTCTGGTGGAAGAAGTTTTCTTCAACCCATCAGCATTAGGCCCGCATTTTCACCTTATATTTGAAGTCGGAAGAGCCGAAAATAGGCAACTTAGCTGACCCGAAAAATTACAAGACAATATCTTGTCTGAACGCACTTTATAAGATATTCACAGCTATCCTAAATGATAGGATTGTTCGGCAATTAAACCTGTGTGGCAAGAAATATATGAACAGCGAGACTCAAAGAAAGGCGTAGCCGGATGTCGGGAGAACCTGCTCATCGATAGATGTGTCTGCAAAGATGCAGCATTCTACCAGCATGACCTATCGATGGCCTGCATTGATTATCGGAAAGCTTTTGATTCGACCTCCCGTAGACTTATCATCTGCCTTTTGGAAATCTTAAACGTTCAGCCGCAAATAGTTAGGTGCATAGAGAGATTGATGCCGGTTTGGAAAACTTGATTTACTATCTCATCTGGAAAAAATCGTGTGACAACTAACAAGGTCACCTTTCAGAGAGGTGTCTTTCAGGGCAGATCCAAATTACAAGGTCACTCATATATCTTACATGGACGATCTTAAGATCTATGCTAAAAACAAAGAGCAACTACATCTAGCTCTAGGGATTGTCGAACGATATACTAAGGAAATTGGAATGGAAGTTGGGTTAGACAAATGCACCAAGGTTTATTTGAAGCGAGGAAAACATAATGGCATCCCTAAAGATCCTGAGCTCGTTGATAGAAGTGCTATACGGCACCTTTGCGCTGGAGAGACTTATACATACCTGGCCTTGCCACAGAGCCGCATTCAGAATGTGACATCTATAAAGGATACTCTCCGAAGCAGATAAAAACGTCTGCTCCAACGGATTTGGTCTTCCGAACTGTCGGCGAGGAACAAATTATCTGCAACGAACCTGCTTGCCCTTCCGGTACTACTCTATTCATTTGGAGTAATTCCATAAACGGAAAACGAGCTCAGATCCCTTGATATCGGGACAAGAAAGGTTATGCACATGCAAAAAAGCATGCATCTTAAGTCTTCCGTTCCGCGACTGTACATCTCACCCCGTCAAGGTGGTCGCGGAATATTGAGTCTTGAATGTCTTCACAACAGGATTATTCTGTGTACAGCACACAGAGTTGCGAATGGAAGAGACCCTCTTCTTAAAATGGTCAGGAATCACGAAGAAGTGGGCAAAGGACCGTTTCTGTACAAAGCAGCGGAGGAGGCTGCGGAAACACTCGGACTTGACTTCAGTATTAGGGGTGAGCAAAATGCATCAAATCTTATCTGTTTCGAGTACTCACTCCTAAAAGCCCAGATTAAGAAAGCACAAGAGAAAAGCTTTCGTTAACAGCTTCTCTATAAGAGGATGCACGGTATCGTCCACAGAAATGTGAAGGATCAGTCAATGTCTCGTGAGCAAACGTTTGCTTTCCTTAAATCGCCCGGATTGAAGTCTGGTACGGAGGGTTTGATTTTTGCATGCCTAGACGGTGTCATTTCCACCTTAACATACCGCAGCCACATTTTAAGCCAAGACATTCCTGATGACAGCTGCAGGGCGTACCATGCACACCCCGAGCATTTAGCTCACATACTATCTAGTTGTCCAACTCACGCGGGAACGACCTAATTCAAAGGCACAATGCGGCTCTAAGAGTGCTTTATTACCATCTCTGTCACTGTTACGGCATTAACCTTAATATCGCTCCTCTAAATTCTCCTAGGGAAATCGAGTCAATTGTCGAGAATGGGAAGTGCCACATATACTGGAATTTTATATTCTCGAAAATTGTTTCTGTTGCTCACTCGAGGCCTGACATGGTTCTTCTTGACTTCGAGAAGCGAACCATCTTCGTTATCGAATTTTCGGCACCAGCTGACAAAAACATCATAACCAAGGAGAATGAAAAGAAAGAGATGTATCGAGACCTTATAAGGGAGTTGCAACGATTGTACCCGGAATATTCTGTTAAACTAATCGTCCTTATCATCGGCGCTCTTGGAGGTGGCAAGCTTTCACTTGCTAATGGCCTAAAAAGCATCCCTGCGTGTCAACAATATGCTAAAGCACTTGCGGGAAAAATGCAGAATGCGGTAGTCCTTGGGTCGCTCCGTATTCTCAGGGTGCACGAGGCTTTTGCTGGATCGTCGTATTGATTCCTTTACAGACTGTAACCACCTATCTCACGGTCGTGAGACGTGGTTGTGGCTGAAATTTTACCGCTGTTTCTCTGGGAGCGGGTGAAATTTTCCAGATTAGCACCCGCTCCCGGCGAAATCCTGCGGTTGTTCGTCATGAATGTATTATTTCACAAGACAAATTGGTGTCCGCTGTTTGAAATATATCACTTTTACCATCAAAGCTATATGATCAAAAATATTCCTATATATCAATTTCTGCTTGATAAAATTGTTCTTCTTGTAAAAACGGATGTTTAAAATGGAGGACATATTAATAGCCACATGAAAACAAACTTGTCAATCTAATTTTGTTCGTGAAGAAGAAAACATTTCTAAAAAAGATACTGACAAGAAGATACAAACTGTTGTTGCCCATAAACAGATGCATTATATCATGCGTGATCTTAACAATTTTTCAATAACTTATAAAACTCCATAATCTCACACTTCTGAACATGTTAATACTTGCCTTTTACGCATCGGAGTCAAAGTTTCAATTTTTGAACTATTTTTAACCAATTTTGTATGGGCCAAAAAAATGTGGCGAATTTTTGGCAAGTAGAATTTTTGTCAGTGAAAACAATATAAAATAGACCGAAGAAACATGCAATTATTCAATACCACGAAAACATTTTAAAAAACATAGTCATCATATCAGAATCAGAAACTTTTGTCTGTTTTAAGAAAGTCTCATACCTTACAGATCATGCAACCAAGTTTTCTGCACAATAACAACATAATGGATTTTTTCTTTGATTCCAGTTGAAGAGATTTCAAGCACAAGA
>NC_046663.1:74453524-74489513 GCF_010883055.1 Belonocnema kinseyi
CCTTCACTGATTTCGTACGTAATACATTTTTTTAGCATGTATTGCTCGATTAATTCAATTCTACTATATCATTTTTATATACAATACATACGTTAATTATTCAGTGCAATTAAGTATATTGTATCCAAAATAAAATACAAATTAACTTCGGTTTATGGCATGCCAATAATAGAACTAATGTGCTAATAATTAGTGCTCTTACTCACTTTTCTAATAAAATGTGCAATTCATCAAATCAAATTTAACTTTTATATTATTCTTTGGCCCGTAGTAAACTGGTCCAAAAATTGTTAAAAAATCTAGACTTTGGCCTCGATGAGCGAGGGTAAAACAGTAATAGATTTCGATATTTCTTGTGGGCCTTTACTTATCTTTTCCAATGGCCGTCTTTAGTTTTAAAAATGTAGGTTTTGGCCCACTCTAATAGGTATATATTTACATTCATGGATAAATTAAGTAAAATAAGCTCCATTCATGGAGATACTTGGGACGTTATATTAATGAAAAGGCCCTAAGAAATACTTGGAGCAGATACTTAATGTATTATTAGTTTTATAAGTCGCACATAAAGTATTAATTAGAATGAAATAAATGAATCATTCGGCATTATCTTTTTAAATCTTTTAGCAATACTGTATTAATTATTTTTGAATTTAAGTAAAGACCTTGGCTACGTGTACTGATATTTATGTACGAAAAGGGGGTTCTGGAAAACGGGCTTTTGGTATTTCAAATATCCGTTATTTTTATTAACATTTCGGTACAAATATGAGATTACGTATAGGAACATATAACCGGGCAATTTTCCGATATTTTATGATGAAGACGAACCCTTTAGTTTAAAAAACCTGTCACCAGGGCATATTTGAAGTTGGAACTTCGAAAAACTGCTTTTCAAGAAAAAAGAATTTGAAGTTAACGAGTGCCATAAATGCAAATGTTATTTTTTTCTAATATGAAATATACCAACTTCTGGTTTCTTTTGAAATATGAGTATAGTGACAATAATTTCAGTATGGGTATCAGCACAACTTCTACTCAAATCAGAAAATAATACCGTTGACCTTGACCTTGAAAAACGAGAATATCTATTAAAATAGGACCGGCTGTGAGGGCCCTTTTCACGTGGACGCGTATATATTTTAAATTCATACATTACTCAGTTTATACTTTACTTGTTTTAAAAAGTGCGAAAAATTAGATTAATAGTTCAGTTTTTGACTCTCAATTTTTACTTTTTGATGGTTAAGGAAAATGAATTTAAAAATTTGAAACTTTGCTAACATAAAGTCTAAAATCGCATATTTAAAATAAGAACAAGAACATAAAAAATCTTTAAATACTTTGTCTTTTATTTCCCATGCGTTAGAAAAATATTAACATCCACTCATCGAATCAATATTCGTCTTATACAAGCTTCCACAATTTCTGTGATAAATTGAGAAACAGCAAATATTTTGTTATAATCTTGGTTCATATTAAAGAGGAAATTTCAGATTTTACTTCAGCAAAGTTTCAATTTTTTCTATCACTTTTCTTAAGCATGCGTAGAGTGGAAGTTGCTAATAGAATTATATTATGTATAAGTATCACGAAAACTTGAAAACATTATCATGAACAGAATTACATAAAACCGAAGAGAGAGAGAGAAAAGAGATTACGCGCTAAAATATTACCTGAAATGTCTGGAATGTTTGGAATTAGCGATGTCGCGAATTGAATTTCCTTTGCCTGCAGAATATTTAAATTGGATTAATAATAAATAAGAACTACAGAATTATCTCTTTCTATGAAAATGGGACGAATTAATTAAAGGCGTCACGTTAACGTGCGACCAACAACAAAAACAATGATTTACTGAAGACCTGATGTAGTTAGTAGGTTAACGTACTCGCGGTTTTTATGTGAGTTTCTAGTAGCCGCGAACCGAACCGATCCCACTGGATCCAGCCAATAGCACGACACATTTCCGTGCACCACTGGTGTGCTCTCTACACCATGTGTGGGAGGTAGGTGCAGAGGCGATGATGTCAGGATTGCAGGCTCGTATCGATGTGAAATTTGAACACTAATTATATATTTACCTGGTAAACAGGGCTGTCACAGACCAATGCACTTGAAAAAAGTGCAACAAGTGACTCAAAGTGATTACTGTTCACACAAAAAGAGACCTGCAATGTAAATATAAATACTTATGTACTTAAAAATTTCGATTTTATTACACAGTCAATTAACGACCTGAATTGTATTTCAATGCTTCAAAATAGGAACTAGAAATAAAGAAAACTAAAAATTAAAAAAATTTTAATTTTAATATTGCACACTTCAAAGCTTAAAATAAAATATGAAATGCTTAACATTCTTAACCTTTCAAGTAAAAATAATGCTATTTCAACAAGATAGATGGGTGTTTAACCAAAAATATGAATTTTTAACCAAAAAGATTAATTAAATAATTAATTTAATTAATTAAAGATTAATTAATTCATCAACCCTCACTTGATTCTCAGGTATCAAATCGTTGTTACGTTACTGTTCCAACAAGCTCAAATTTTTCTTACCTTGATATGAGTGCTGTATAAGTACCGAAACGTTGTTGAATATGTTCTGTTATTGCGATTTGATAATACAGTGAAACTCTGAGGCTGGGTCTGTTTTGGGGATGAAGGGGGTGGGGAATTACCCAAATAGAGTGCCGTTCCATAGAAAACGCTTTTATTTCTTCACGCTTGAGTGACCATCGCTCACCCGGCGCAGTTGCTTTTACTCCAACTTGCGGTGCGGCATCAAATCTCAAAAGAACTATACCACGGGGCTCTATCTCTAGGGTTCACTGTAATAAAAATAAAGAAGACGAAAGGAATAAAAAAAAGAAGACAGCGAATTTGGTTGGTTACCTCCTCATTTTCTTCCCTCTTTTCCATTTTTGTCCAAATACTTTTTTTACAAAAGACTTTTTTTAGGAGATGTTTTTTAAATTATAATAGTAATGAAGTGTGGAAAATAGCTCTCGGCTAAATTGTCTGAAACTTTACTTCCTGGTCCTGGCTTCTCAATGCGTAAATTAAAAGTCTCGAGGAGCATTAGGTCCAGAAAATTCGAATTTTCGAGATATAGCCGTTCGAAGTTAAGGTTCTTATATGCACTTGTGTAAGAGTAATAATGCATGCATGCAGGCATTATTAACGGATCTTTACGTGTCGACACTCACAGAATCCGAAAATCATAACATTTTATCGGTGTCTGTATGTCTGTCTGTCTGCATGTTTGAATGTCTGTATGTATGTTTACCTGAATGTTGTAGCCGTGCTAATATTTGACGGATTTGTTCGAGTCAGCCTTTGATACATTTCTAAATGTTCCCAAAATGCAGGTTAAGTTCGATAAAACATATATTTCTAATAAAATTTTTTGTCAAAATCTCTTATGGATGGGTAGAAGACTTGCAAATTATTCAAATAAGATTTTCTATTTCGATGAAAATTAGAAAAGTTATATACTTTTAAAATGTTTTAAAAACGTTCAGTTAAATAGAAATTTTTTTTTTCTGAAAGATTAGGAAATTTCATTTAAATTCGTCACTAGATATCAAATATATTCAGAAACTATGTCAGTTAAATTTTTCGATCAGACATAATTTCAAAAAGTTAGAGCTTTTTCAAAATTTGAATGAAATGTTTTTATCAGTTTTAGAAATTTTTGTCAAATTTTCTGGTACACGTCAAAAAGACTTGCAAATTATCTCAATGGAATTTTTAAATTCGATAAAACTTAAAAAAGTTATATGCTTTTCTACATTTTGAAAGTTGGATCATTTTCCAAAATATGCAATTTTGGTTTTTAAGAGATCCATATGTTTAAAGCGTTGTTTTTAGCAGATTTTAACAGAATTTACAAATTATCTTGATGAAGTTTTTCAACTGGACACAAATTATAATTTGTGTCCAGTAATATGAATGTAATCGTCCAAGCCGTAGGTGCTTTGAGAACCTTCTTTAAAAATGATACCAAAAAAGTTGCAGTTACAATTTATGGCTATAAGTCTTCAGAAGTTTCCCAGTGGGCAAACAAATTAAGGATGCCCTAGAAACGTCTTTAGGTCATCCCTAAGAAGTCTTTTATAACATGTCTTTTGGTCATCCTAGGGATGTTTTCAAAACGTCTAATGTCAGTACAAAAGACGTCCCAAGAACGTGCATGTCTTTAAGACGTCTTTAGGTCATCTTTAGGACATTGGACGTCTTAGAGATGTTAATTGGCCTAACATAGAACGTCCTAGGAACGTCCCAAGAACGCTCTTGGGATTTTCATAGTTTCATAGGTTTTTGCACTGGGTTAAATCAGGAGCCCGGTCGATACTACACATATCGGATCTACACGTTGTTCGACTGTGCACATTACGCCTAAACGTGGAGTCTACACATTTAAGTTTATAAATGAAGTTCTTAAAACTGTAGACGCTAAAACCCTGCACTTTCAGCTCTGCACACTAACCTCGAAAATTGGAAACCTCGAACATTAAAGTCTACACAAAGAAACTCTTTACGTTAAACTCTGCACATTCAACTCTACACGTTATATGCGGTCAAGATATAAATTTTCCTGATAAAAAGGTGTACAAATTAAACTGGATACATTAATGTCTATCTGTTAAATTCTACACGAAGAAACTATGCACATTAAACTCTACACAGTTAAATGTACACACTATTATATTTACATATTTAACACTGCACATTGAAGGCTTAAGTCTTATATTAATGTGTGTATAAACATATTTTGTCATTATAATTGTGTGGAAATACTTGAAGAATCGGAATTTTCGCAAGTAGTAAAAAAAGCCTTAGGGCACCAAGTACTTAAAACGTATCTGCATCAAGGATCCAGAAATATATAATAACGTTGAAAAAGCCCAAGGTACAGTCTGTTCAAAAAGAGCGAGTTCTCGATTTTTCGAAAACTATTGGAGATTTTTAAACGTTTTTTTTTTAATGAAAGTACATTCAAAGGACTATGGCACAATTACCAAGTAGATTCAGTATCGCTTGGATTGTCCGAGAGAGTAGACGTGAGTCATAATGAGTTCTGTGTACGCGAAACGTTTTGAAGCGGTCTTCTTGTGTACCCATCCAAAGGGTCCTATACAGCTGCTGCTAAATACATCAAATGTCGAAAAGGTTCGTGAAGAAGTGGGTTGAGCGTTATAAAGCCAATAAAACAGTCGACGATCTTCCTGACAGAGGAAAATCGCGAGCAACAACTTCTCTAAGCGCGGTTTTGGGTGTTTAGAGCTCTTCACCGAGAACTTGAATGCTCAGAAAATGCTCCAAATATAAGAACTTGTTCTTCTAAGGTCTGCTGCAAAGGTGTTTGGAGCCGATACGGCCGATTGGATCTTGCAAGAAGATAACGACCCGAAACATCGAAGCCGTCTCTGCACCACCTGGAAAACAGAAAATGGCATCACAACTTTGGACTGGCCATCACAGTCCCCCGATGCGAATCCAATCCAAAATGTCTCGAGTGTTTTAAAAAGGAAGCTTGCGGGAAAACGTGTGTTCACCCTGAAACTGCTCTCGCAAAAAATCAGGAAGATATGGCAAGAATTACCAACGGAGTACGCTGAAAAATTAGTGGAAAGCATGCCGAAAATCTGCCAGGCCATTCTGGACAACGATGGGGACTGGAGTATCTATTAGGTAGTAGTGCCGCAGTCGTTTGAGAGTACTTTTATTTTACAAAAAACGTTTAAAAATCTCTAATAGTTTTCGAAAAATCGAGGACTCGCTCTTGTTGAACAGACCTTTTCCCAAAATTCTAACGATATTAAATCCATGACACAGGCAACGTGCACAGTTGAACAACGTGTAGATCCGATAAGTGTAGTATCGATAACCAACCGTTAAATCACAGTTTTCGATTTAAGTTATAGTATTTACGATATTTGAAAAACGTAGTTGAAGTTAAACGCATTAAACGTACGAAAACGAGCGCGATGATCTTCGGCATCACTCTCGTCACCAGATTTCAAAGCTTCTTGTTCCTTTACAGTTTACACTATCCTATATCTCACTGTCCATAAGTTCTGTAACAATTATTAAATTAGTGTTCACATCAACAAAATTTTCAAAGTTTACATCTGTGGATCCTAATCTACGTCGTAGATCAGTCCATTCTTCAGAAAGACCATACGCAGAATGACATTTCATTCATTTAATGACATTAGTACCAGATTTGTTCAAATAAAAAATTACACACAACCAATTCAAATCAGACCCCCCCCCCTATTTCTCATCCAAAGCCTTGAATGCTTTGAGCCATCTTCGTATGAATCTCTTTATGTAATTAACTTCAAGGTACTTGATAATTCTTGGATCTATTGCTTGCAATTTTGCAGTGAAATTCGGTGGCATTTAGAGTTTGCATGATAATTTTCAGATGAGCCTGAAAATTATCTACAAATAAAAGAACTTTCAAAATTGTATCTTTGGAAATAGCGATCAATTTTATGAAGCCAGTTTTCATACATTAAACTGATCATCCAAAATTTTGTGTTATTCTTGTAAAGCACTGGTAAAGACTTGCATCCCTTAAAACATCGTGGATTATTTCATTTGCCTATTATCAATAACTTAAGTTTTTTTACCAGGCATATTAGCGCAAACCAAAACAGTGACACGATCTTTGCTCTTCTTTCTACCATCACAAGTGGTCATATGCAATCATATAGGTCATAAGTATGAATTTTTTGAAGTATGTTAATTAATTATTGTCGTAATTTAAATTACAGAGGTGTCGTAGAGATGAGATTTTCCTTGAATATCTATGACGAATTTACGGGGAAACATAAGAAATATCTCTCTCCTATAATACTACATAGAACACCTATATTATAATTTCATATTTTCCTCCTTGGCAGTATCAAAGTATTTCCTCATGAACATTTTTTGACCTCATCTATATTCGATATTGAAATTCATCCTCCTCTAAAAGAACCGTGTCACGTATTTGACACACGTGTCACACATTTGCGGTTGCAAGAGCCAAGTGCAAGTATTCCTCCTCACTCGCAACACCCACACGTGGATCGTTTCTATCGAAATTACCGGAGATCTCGAACACCGTTGAATTCGAATAATTTTCCGATTTCAGTCCCTCTGGGATAACTTCATTTCGGACTTGGGTCTAGACCGACTTTGTACCTTAAATGGAGCGGCTGTATTGACATTAATGGAATTTCCCATGAGCTCCGTGTGAAATCGCGCATGATACCGTGAATAGGAAATTAACTGCTTTGAAATATCAAATTCTCGTGTTCAGGCACTAAAATGAAATAGATATAAATGGACTTCACTTCTCAAGTACAAAAATATTGATAGAGTAATATCTTTCCTCTTTATTTGAGAATCAGAGTGATATGGAAAGAGGAATAAGTCGCAAATCCAAAACTCTGAAAGGTATTTATTCGGAAAACAAAGAAATGGTATGCATAAGATTTCGGAAGCGTTAAAATTAGGAGGGTGAAGAATTAAAGGAGAAATTCGGAAAGTAGAAAAATTCGGAATTTTTAATAAATGCACCTGTTAGCAGATTTATAATTGTTTATTTATGGTAGCAAACAAATGTTTATCACAGTAAATTTAAATATCAAATCATAATAAATTTAAAAATTGTTTTTAAATTATATAATGATAACAAAAATTATTCATTCGTGAAAAATTTTAAATGAAGGATAACATAAATTTATTATCATATGACATTTAAATTTACTGTGATAACTATTTGTTTGCTACCATAAATAAAAAATTATACACCTGCTAATACGCACATATATTTAATATTCCGAATTTTTCTACTTTCCGAATTTTTCCTCTCCGCATATTAACTTATTCCTAATTGTTCACCCTCCTAATTTTAACGTTTCCGCATATTTAACCATTCCGCTACTTTGGTTTCCGAATACATACCACTTAGAGTTTTGGATTTCTGATTTATTCCTCTTTTCGACTTTTTAGTATTCCTAAGTTTTACCATTATGTATTATAACCCATTCTGAAATTTTAACTTTCTTAATTTTTATCCTTTCCGAAAAATGAACGGGTCCCAAAACATGATATAATATGCTTTTCTAAGATGGACGCATTGGGACCAAAATTGGCAATACCACATATAAGACTATTTTTGATTGAAAAAACCTTTTACTTCTTACTATCGTTGCGTCGCACAGTAGGACAAACAAATCACCTGTAGAAAAAAAATTTTAGTCTATACTATTCATTAGATTATATTTTTAAATTGTTTAAAAAATTGTTATTTAACAAGAAAGTTGGCTTGTTGTTTGGTATAGATTTTCCTAAGTTCCATTTTTTCTTTTAAGACATTCATATTAATAAAAAAAGATATTAGAACATTTCTACCACTAAATAGGAATAATTTCCGGTTGGTAAAAATATAGCTTTTTAAATTTTATTGTGTCATAAAGAAATTAATTAACATAAATTATTTTTTAGGATTGGCAATGTTTAGCTCATTGAAATTCATAGATTTTGTATCAAATGTAAGAGAAATGAATGTTCCGTTACCATTAATTAAGAGTAGATGCTTTTTGGTAACTGTTTAAACAATTTTTAGAAACAAATTCACAGCTTGGCGACTTTTCAATTAAGGGGCTACATTTTCGTTTATGGAGTCAATTTTCTTGTACGGATTCAGCTAGGGACGTCTTTCCGATGAATACTTGATGTGACACTTTGTAAATTGACAACTATTCATCATTTAAAGAATCTTTATAAAAAAATTGCAGTTACAATGAATACAACCAGTTATCATGCATCTTGATTAAAGATAATTTTCATCTATTATTTTCTCGACCTCTTTTTAGGTCTTTACTTGGCGATTCCTGAGCCTCTTCATATAACTGACGAATTGTTATTGCAAAATAATGATATTTTCTCCATGAATCAGAATCTTATGAACTGATAGTGGCATAAAAACCCAATTATTTTCTTTTACAAACTTATATGTAGTCTCGGTAGTACACTTATGAAAGTGTTCGCGGTGAGTCGCTTTCCCGCTAGCCAGGGATCGGCCTCGGAAAACCGAGGCCGATCCCCTGAAAAAACGGCACCACGCTGGGCTCTCGCACTTGCTTTCCTATATAAAAAAAACTTACTTCAAATATCGCAATTTGTACGAAGACAACAAGAAGCACATACATCCTTCAAATTGTAAATTATTACAGATAGTTCAACTGACTACCTACAATTTAAATCACTCCATTATCTTCATTAGAACAGAAGATAGTGTGCTCGCATATTTATTCACAAAAAACGAACAATTATTTATATTTTGTAAATTTTTCGACCGCAATCTGTTCAGAAATTTGTAATGTACCACTATCATTTTTTTCAGGTTTTCCTTATTATTTTTTCTATAAAAAACTATGCTTCAAATTTCACTGCTTTTAAAATCTATCAAATTTCCTTACCTTTCATCAGATTTTCAGATCTGTAAGCTACTAATAATTTTTTGGAATATTACTTTTCGGCTCATTAACTTACAACATTTGTACCTTTAAAATGAGACCTTTTTCATTAGCTTACCATTTTTTCTTCACATTCTTATTGAACGTCAAAGTCAGAGGACTCGAGTTTTCTCGCCTTCTTAGCTAGCGGGAAATTCTAGGCTAGCGGGAAAGCTATTCACCGCGAACACTTTCATAAGGGTCCTACCGCGACTACATATAAGGTTGTAAAAGAATATAATTGGTTTTTCATGCCACCATCAGTCCATAAGATTCTGATTCATGGAGAAAATATCATTATTTTGCAATACCAATTCGTCAGTTATCTGAAGAGGCTCAGGAATCGCCAAGTAAAGACCTAAAAAGAGCTCGAGAAAATAATAGAAGAAAATTATCTCCAATCAAGATGCATGAAGACTGGTTCTATTCATTGTAACTGCAATTTTTTTTATAAAGATTTTTTAAATTATGAATAGTTGTCAATTTGCAAAGTGTCACATCAAGTATTCATCGGAAAGACGTCCCTAGTTGAATCCGTAAAAGAAAATTGATTACATAAACGAAAATGTAGCCCCTTAATTGAAAAGTCGCCAAGCTGTGAATTTGTTTTTAATAATTGTTTAAGCAATTACCAAAAAGCATCTATTCTTAATTAATGGTAACGGAACATTCATTTCTCTTACACTTGATACAAAGTCTATGAATTTCAATTAACTAAATATTGCCAATCCTAAAAAATAACTAATGTTTATTAATTTCTTCATAACACAATAAAATTTAAAAAACTATATTTTTGCCAACCGGAAATTATTCCCATATAGTTGTAGAAATGTTCTAATATATTTTTTTATCAATATGAATGTCTTAAAAGAAAAAATGGCTCTTAGGAAAATTTAAACAAAACAAAAAGCCAACTTTTTTGTTAAATAATAAATTTTTAAACAATTTAAAGAATATAATGTAATGAATAGTGTAGACTAAAAATTGATTTGTCTACGGGTGATATATTTGTCCTAATGTGCGATGCAACGATGGTTTCTTTATGAAATAGAAATTTAGGACGTAAAAATATGGTGTTTTGATTCATTGGTATTTGATGCATTGAAAAAGTCACTTTTAAAGATAAGAAGTAAGAAGTAAAAGGTTTTTTAAATTAAAAATGGTCATATATGTGGTATTGCCAATTTTGGTCCCAATGGGTCCATCATAGAAAAGCATATTCAGATCTGTAAGCTACAAATAATTTTTTCGAATAACACTTTTCGGCTCATTAACGTACAACATTTGCACCTTTAAAATGATACATCTTTCATTGACCTGTCATTTTTTCTTCACATACTCATTCAACGTCAAAGCCAGAGGAATCAAATTTTCTCGCCGATAGTAGTGATTTTGTATATTGTTCGTAATTCTCAAAGCATTTTCTGGCCGTGTTTCCATCGTACGTAAAACCACTTCTCTATTTTACAGCATCCGGACATGAATATCTATCCATACTCAGCCGAAAAGCGGCTGAGTGTACATTTTATTCTGGATGTACACCTTTCTTTCATTCAATATCTTTACGTTCATCCAATCTACAGGCCCGCCGTTTAAGTTGTAAATGATACGCAATACTACAATTACTACTTCAGTTTGTTAGCACACATAATGCATTTGTCTATAATCATTGTTTCAATAATTAATAATTATTGACAATTTGCAAAGTATCATAACAAAAGCCATCGGATAGACATCCCTCGTTGATTTCGCAAACACAAGTTGAGCCTATTAATTGAAAATTGACAAACTGTGAATTTGTTTATAAAAAGTGTTTGAATAGTAATTAATTTTTGTAAATTTGTGAAGTGCTATAGCAAAAAGTCATCAAAAAGACATCCCTAGTTGATTCCTTAAACAAAAATTAAGCCTGTTCGTTGAAAAGTGGGAAAAATGTGAATTTTGTGAAAATGTGTTTATGTATTTTGATCTTCTGATTACAAATTTCGAGGGTGGATTGTCCAAAAGTTAATAGGTAATTAGTTATTAACAATTTAATTGTTTAAATAGCCACAGTTAGTCTGTTTGAAAACTTATTGTTATTACGGCACCGGAAATGTATTTCCCATCTCACGGAGAATGCGTAGGTTTTTTCAGATCTGAAAAACGATTGATTAGAACTCGTTTTATAACAATTTTCGTTAAGGTGTGTTCCCGGGGGAGCCGCCGGCCGAGCGGCCAGGAAGACACCTTAACGAAAATTGTTATAACTCGAGTTCTTATTAATCATTTCCTCCATGGCTACCTGCCTACCCTTCCCCTTCCAGTGTACAGAGACACTACCCCTCACTGGATTCGAAGTTTCTCCAGGCCCTCGATGCTACGTCCCCTGTGGAGATAATCTTTTGTCTTCCAACTAATACCTATTCCTAATTCAAACATATGAACATGTCCAAGAAAATCATTTCCATATATTAAATTAGATTATTTCTAATCTAATAATGTATAAATATGATATAAGAACATTCTATCGACGAAAAAATATACAATTTTCCACGTTTGGTCAATTATACATACAATACAATTATAAATAATAAATAAATAATAAAAATAAATACAACTTTCCATTTTTAAGTTATAGTGGCCTAATTATTGATTCATGTTAACAAAAGTAAGCGTTTTAACAATTTATTATTATTATTATTTACAACAATATTATCTTACAATGATTCTCGTATCTTACAGTTTTTTCTAAAATTTTTCACTCTTGATCCACTTTTAAATTGTAGTGAAATAATAATTAATTTGAGTTGACAAACGTAAGTGTTTTAAGAAGTTATTATTTTGTAGAAATTATTGATGTACGTTGTTCGCTTCAGGGTGAGGTGAATTAATATCAATTAAGTTGTTTCACACGTTTCGGCCCACAATGGTGCCCTCATCAGTGAGTTTTAATCAATATATCTATGAAAAGTACAATATGTCTTGTAGGTACGCAGTTTTACAATTACAAGTGTTATTCTTTGGTTAATATCTCAGTTGTTAAATTATATACATCCCATAAACTTAAAATTTAAATATAATTTTATTTTATTAATAACTATTGATCAAGCATTCAGTATTAGCAAAACAATGTCTTTTAACGAAATACAACATTGATGAAAAAAAATTACAATTTAGTAGTAAATTTAAAAAAAAAATTTAAAAGCTCTGTAGTAAAAATATCAAATTATGAACAACTTTGTAGTTGAATAAATATTTAAGTATTCTTTAAAAAATTTTCTTTTTCTTATCGACAAGAAGTTTATTTTGAAAGGCGACATTTGGTTTTACGTTTATAAAAATAATTCTGAAAGAAAATTTATTTTCAATTTTCAGGAATTATTTAGATACAATGTTTAAATTTAAAAGCAGAATTATATAATTATATAACTACAATGTTCTTTTTTACTAATTTATTTTTCACTACATTTTCAAAAATTGGAATTATAAACATTTTTAAAAATCAAAATTTAAAAATTTAAAGAGATACAAAACTTCGTTAAAGGGACATTTTTATATAAGAAATCGAGGACAAATTTTAAGTACAATGTTCCTCGACAATCTCTATTCTTACTACTGTGAAAAAATGTGCATCATCTTTTCAGCGATATAAGTAAAAGAAAATTTTCTAAGAATATTTGAATCATTATTTAGCTACAATGTTTTTTTTTAATTTTGTATTTTTACTACAGTGCCACTTTCAAGAGAAAAAGATTTCACTTTCACCGATATAATTCCTCATCATACCAGAAAAATTCATTAATTAACACTATTTCTCTTACACACAACAATCTGTGTTTAAGGGTTTAAAAAAATTTGTTTATAAACTTCGTTACAAAATTTTCCTACTAAATTTTATTTATTTTTTCATTAGTTGTTCTTCGTTAAAAGATTTCTTTTTTAAGAATAGTACTTTGAAAAAGTGCATACCTGGAAGAAACTATGTACTTTTTACAGATTTAAGAAAACTTACTGATAAGGATCGCCATTATCTTCCAAAACGTTTGAAACAACTCAATTGTTTTCAATTTACCTGACTCTAAAGCTAACAATACACTTCAACAATTTCTACAAAACTAAGTTTTGAGGGTCAATAAAATCCCCCAGCAATTATCAAGTTATCATTATTTTAAATAATATTCTCTTTTAATAATTTTCGAAAAATGGGGTTTTTTTCTTAAATTTTCAACAGCTTTACCAGCGAAAAAATGAACTAAAAATTTATTTTGAATGACTTCATTAACTTACCCTATATTAACGATCATATTTTCAAACTCGTCAAAATGTCAGGGATTTCGCCGGCCTATTAGAATTTTTAATTGAGGTATAAGCGTGGAAATAGCGAGGAAATTGCTAATTTGAGAGACAAAGGCATTATCTTTATAAGAGACATAGCATCGAGGGCCTAAAGCAACTTCGTATCCAGTGAGGAGTAGTATCGTTTCGTAGTAGAAGGGGAAGGTTACGCAGGTAGGCGTGGAGGAAAAGACGATCGCCCGTATCAACACAGTAATGTGGTTAGGGTGGGGGGCAAGAGCGACCGGTTAACATTCATTGTTCTATAAAATGTTAATAAGACGTGTATATCATCCACCTTCTTTTTTCAGAATAATTTTTTACTTATCTGTAGATCAAGTTTTCATGTTGTGATTATTTCAATTAATGTTGCAAAAGTATAATTCCTGTCAGCGAATCTTCCATTCTTTAGTTTTAAAAAACAGTTTTCTACATAATTTTTTATGTACAACGAAAATGTTCAAAATTTCAGTTAATAGCAAAATCTTCTTCAGTAATATATGCAAATTATTTTATCCTAAGAAGAATTACAATTATTAAAGAAAAAAAGTTATTTGCAAAATCGCTCTTGCCCCGCTGCACCAGAGGGTTCTACCCGCTCTATCATAAGCATATTGCATATTCTATAAATATTTCGACTGCATTTATTGCCTGCAAGATACACTCACCCTTTTCTCATTTTTCGCTTTCAGCTTTATATTTTTCTCTCTTTTTTTCGGTACTTCCTTCTGCAGGAGAGTTCGGTTATCCATGTAAAGTGCGCGCACTTGAAACCAAGAGTGCGCGTGGCAGTGCTACTACTGCGATACCGGTACTGGGTACTGTGGTTCCTACTTCCTCGGAAATGCTCGGAAACGTAGAGTCGAGGACCCCAGGTTCTCAACCGTAGTAGAAGCGGAAAGCTTGTGGGCGCCATCACACTCCTCCCATCACCTCAAACCAGAATTCTTTGACCCAAAGAAATTCTCTTCGCGTAAATACAAATCACCCCGGAATATACGAAAATTGAGAGAACGCCTTTCCGGAAACGTTCCATGCAGTTTATTATATATCGAAGAACAAAGAACAAGTTTTAAAAAAGATGAAGGTGTCCTACTGCTTTTATGAATTCTTAGTTTAGATGTGTGAAATTCAAAACCTCTGGCAAAAATATTTTTTCCATAAAAACTAAACATAGTACCAATATACGACATTAGAGAGGTAAAAGAGGGATGTGAAGGGGAACAGGACATAAATCTTTGAGCTCTAACTTTTGATTTTCTACGTGTAACATCTGACCGCTGATCTTTTTAGGGCGTCTACTCAAATTCGAAAAAAAATCCCTGATGATTCCAGAGATTTTTTTAGTTATATCTAGATTTTTTCAGGTTTAATTTTTCTTAATGAGGCGCTATTTAAGTCTAGAGTATCACATTTTTTAAAGCAGTAGACTTGTATCCTTTTAAATTACAATTCCATAATATGGTCAAATATAGGTTTAGTGTCGGTTTTAAGGTTGGTGGTTCTGTCATGCCTGAGTTAACACCGCATATCCCCGCAGCTCCTATCACCCATTCCGGCGGTGCGTCGTCAATTCTCGGAAACACTAAATGCAGAATCAGTATATCCACATTCGACTGTACTTGAATAACCCAAGTTTAATATCCACTTCTGAATAGTTTAATTTTAAGTACTTAACGTATAAAAATCGGAATATGTATACAATTTCACAAGTTTAATAAAAAGAATTCTTTTTGCAGTCTATATAAATATCAAACTAACTAAAAATAGTTCTATAACTTTTATAACTTTATGGAAGGAGAAAAGATTTCTTTACGCTAAAAGCTTTTAAGAATTTAATGTGCTTAATTTAGTAAGCTTTGATAAATTATTAAATTATATTCTTAAATATATTAGGGTGTTCCAAAAAACGAATTTCTTTTTTTTTAATGGATTTCCTAAAAATGTTCAATACGTATCAAAAAGTTTCCTGAATTCTGACAGAATGAAATCACATATATTTAGAGTTCTATCTTGCCAATTTTTGCAATAAAGTGTTACTTTATTTTGATTGCAATCGTTTATGAATTTTTAAAATTCGGAATACATCCGTGTTGCTTTATTTTTAGTAAAATAAATCACCCAGAAGTTTGTAACAATTTAGAAAAAATATTTACAGGTCTCTCAAGTCCATTCTTATAAAAAAAATTGCTTATTTTACTTTCATTGCCGTTGCTAATTGACTATTTTCTTTTGCCATACATAAAAATAAAATGTATATGCGACAAATTACAATAATCCATCAAAAGCGGAAATTAAATGAAAAAAGGCATTATTTTCGCACTTATTATAATGTAGGTGTAAGGGCAATGTTGCCACAGGCTTAAGATGGTAACTGCCCAACATGTCGCAGGCATTTTTGGTTAGAGTTAGATTTTATTTTTGATTTTTTAACACGGGGATGTCCCGGTATATATCATCAATCACGGACGCATTTTTATAATGCAATCAAGTGATCTGATGAGAGCAGTGTGTCTCGACATATTGGACAAAGCCTGGTTTTTACCTCATCATTGGCGGACTGGGTTGAAGTCAAGTAAACGATGGGGGGTCCTACAGCTTAAGGTGGGTTCCGAAACACCAGAACCTCGGTAAATGTACATAGAAAAAACTCTAGAGGTACCGGCTAAGGGATCGAACCCCGGACCTCTGAGGTGATGTCCGAGCGTCTAACCAACTATTATTATTATTATTATTATTATTATTATTATTATTATTAGGGTTTGTGAGGCCTCTAATTCTTTTTGTTTCATTCTGTCAAAAATCTGGGTGATATATTTAACTAAAAATAAAACAATAAAAGTATTTGAAACATCCATTAGAGACAATGAAAAAAGGTAATTTTATAAATACTGGCAAAATTCAGGGGACATTTCGGCACCAAAGGAAAACATTTGTAGGAGAGTTATTTTAGAAAAAAATCTTTTTTTGGACCAACCTATTAAATTTATTATCATCATGAAATAATTAAATAATTTGATAATACTAAAAACATAATTTTTCATTTATTAAATTTGGTCGTAAAGTCAAGAGTTTCAAAAATGAATAAAAAAATATTTATTTTATCTTCATACTTAAAATTCAGCGTCATATTTAAAATATTAACAAGTTGAATAAAGTATATTTTTCTGAGATTAGTAAAAATGATAAAAAGAAGTTGATTTCACTAAATATAAATCATACTAGATCTACCCTTTGACCTTTCAATCATCACATCTTTCACAAGTGACACCTGGCTCTCAGTTTTCTCCTCCTCTGCCCATTGACATGTCAACTTTTTCGAACCACTCTATCCTCGCTCCCACTTCTTTAATCCTCATTTTAGAATCAAAGAGAAGATCATAAACATTCCTCGTGAATTAAAAACGTCATTTATGGCTTCTACATATATTCTTCAATAATTAATATCTTCTTAATATTACTATCGATTTCTCATACTTGTAAACTCAAACTGAATGAATGATTATTTTCAACACCTAGTACCATTGTCAGCATCGATGTTCTTTTTAATATTTATAAATATTAACTATTTGTTATGACTACTGAATATTAAATTTGTGGCCTTTAAAACTAAAATTAGGAACTTTGCAATGTAGAGTTTACATGTATTTCTTAATGGCCGATATGGAGTTATGTATAGGGTTATAGAGCCAGATAAATCCCTGGCATTTTAAATAAAAAATTAATCTTCTAAGTTAAAAAAACAATTCACCGGAGCATTTTTGAAGTCGGAACTTCGAAACAGCGTTTTTCGAGAAAAACGCATCTGGATATAAATATACTCCCAATTAATTTAGTATAGGTCTCAATATCAAATCCGACCCAAACCAAAAAATAAGAATTTTGATCTCAACTTAGAAAAACGCGAACATCTCCTAAACTAGAACCGGCCATAAGAGCCATTATCATGCGTACGCCCACATATTAACTTAGCATATCGTCTGCATTTTACGGTGTGAGTTTTAACTATTTATTGAAACTAAAATGGAGGCTATCATTTCAAGAGCACCTTTTTTAGAGCGGGATAACTTTTATTCAAAATAAAAGATCTTTTATGTCTTCCACAAGATATGCAATAAAGGAACTTTAGGTTTCTCTTCAAATTAATTTTATGTAGAGCAAACTAAACTTTCTGACAATGTCACCAAATATTTTTTGCGCATCTGTTTTAAAACTCATAATAGAATAAAGAAAAATATTTTTCCTTTAAAAAAAAGTGTTTAAAATACAAACTTTTATTAAAATATACTTCAAAAAAGAAAATAATTTTCTCTGAAAACATGAAGGCTCATAATAATGTTAATAATAATAATAATGATGACATAATAATGTGGCGAAAAATAAAAGCAAAGGGCTTTTTATGGGTAGCCATATTGTTACGGGGTTCTCTAACAGTACAGAAATTCAAGGAAGCGTTTAAGAAGGATCTAGGGGAGGGTTCAACTTAAATCTCATATAGTATGGTACTGTTATCGAAAATACGTATGCATGGGAAGGTTTAAGTCGATTAGTTATTTGGAAGTGTACCAGAGTTGGAATACAAGGTTTGACCTTACTATGCATACCCACATAGCAAGTCAAATAATAGCTTGTAAGAATAGGACTTGTACATTTTAATCTATGATAGATCGTTTTAGGAACTTCACACTTAATGGAAGAAGTTGTAACACAAGACAACCAATATATCTTTTGTGACAGGACTTGAAACTATTCGCAAGCTCTTCCTTAAATTAGTGCTCCCGGTATATGAAGCACCAGAAGAAAATGTTATTTTGCTGGCCAGGCCAGACGGCGATCGTACATTTTCCAAAGTCGCTCGTATATTCTCCTAGAGGTCGCATCGCTCTAGCAGTCTGGGTAAACATCGTCGACGCGTCGTTACGTTTAGCAATCTCGGTTGCAAGATTCCCATGAAAATCCTTGGCAGGAAACGATATTACCTGCCAGTGAATTGAGAGCCTCGCTATAGAAAGTCGAAACGTAATAGAAACCAGGATAAAACTATTCCTCCTAGTTCGATATTTTAGCCTGTTTCTTGGATCTATTCCATTTACCTGGCTATCTCATATACCTAAAGCTACAGTACCAATGTGAAAAGAAGAAGAGAGAAAAAAGAAGCAAGAAGTTAGAAAAAGAAGGAGAAGAAAAAGTAAAAAAAGAAAGAATATAAAGAAAACCAGAAGAAAGAGTATAGAAAGAAACGGGAGCATCGTGAAGGACGGAGAGCAGAAAAAGGAGAAAGATTGAAAGAAGATGAAAAAAAAATTTTCCAGGTCGATTTTATTTTCAGGGTGTATTGTGCCATCTCAAGCCCATCGCGGATCAGTAAGAACGAGGAGACGTAATTTACTGGTTTCTGCTTCTTCCCATACGACCCTATCGTCGTGGACCGTCGCATCGCCGAAGCTCGTAAAGCCCAGTAAACTCGATGTAATTGTATCCCGAGCGCCCTTCGACCAAATGATATTTTACTTTTACGTCGAGGTCGCCACTCGGACATCTAGTAAAGCACTAACGTACAAAGGACTTTTAATCCTTTTACCTCACCTCGGAAGTACCTGCGGGAGACAAGATTTAATCTCGAAAAATCCGTTCGTAAAGCATGCGTTAATATTTACAGAAGAACGGTTTATATTTTATGTGTCTCTTAATTCCTAGAGCGTAGTAATATTATCCATAAAAAACTTCGCTCAGGAAGATATATTAGTATTTCTGATTAAAGTGTTTTCGTAGGGGCGTGTTTATGGGTATTTCTATGGGTGTTCTATGGGTGGATGTTGCCAATGATTGTTTTCTAATAACGTTTACAATTTTTTTGTTGATACCTGTTAACCATGTCCATTAGCTACATCTCAATATTAAACCGTTTCTAATTGGTGCTAAGCATACACACCATGGTCATTATTGACAATTACTAATCATGCCTACTGGCGAAGTCTGCTTCAAACCAAATTATTAAAGCCACATTTTCCCTTGGGGAACATTTTTAATGATCATTGCCAATGGCTTTTTATAGACAATTTCTGCTGATTTGTACATGAGTTATGTCAGTATATGCCAGTATGCCCAGTAAATGTGGGTTTACTTTTCTGAATAATAGGCGCGTTGAGAAAATGTTTCCAGTGGAAGTGGTAATTAGTATCTAGGTCTAGTGGGTACTGCTAATACTTTTGCCTGATGGCCGTGTTCTCATAACGAAAGAGTAGGCAGACCTTTACAAGTTTTTAAATGGCTGTTGCTAGTGGGTATCTTTGGTAGGTTTTTAAAATGTACTTAGTCAATGGATTTGACTAGAAGACGTAAAAGGTAAAAATTAATTATAAACCTAACGTAAGTAGCATGGTAATGACATGTGACTAGTGGACGTTTTTATTAATTGTAAGATCTAGTAAATTTGGTTAAAATGTGTCAGTTTATCTTATAGTGGTTTCGCCTAGTGGATATGGTGTTGTAAACATGGTATATTCTAAGAGGCAGTTTGAACCAAAAGAGTGTGTTAGGCGAGAAATGAGCAGTATTAAGTATCGATTAATAATAATAATAAATAATGAATATTTATTAAATGAAATGTATATTTCTGGGGAGATTACGATATCAGTGGCGACAAAGTTTTGATACCAGTAGTTTTCGAGAAATCGATTTTTTCTGTTAAATGGAATATTCGAATAATACAGGTCACACTCCTATCCTTTTTCCAACGTCTAATAAGGGACGGAACGGCATACCTGTGACTGAACACAGAAATAATATAAGATCGCAACCCTGCATCTTTTCTAACGCACTAAGGAGGGTGGGAGGTACCCTTGAGACTAAATACATAAATAATGTTTGTTAAACTCTCACAATTTGTCCAACGAATCATGGGGGGTGGGCAGGTACCCCTTTCACTGGTCACAGATTTTCAAAAAACGTGAATCGCCCATCGGGTAGTATAAAAATGTCCATTGTAATGAATAGAGGCGTTTAGGAAGTTTTGTTTGTGGCTATGGACAATTTTCTATTCTTTTTTAGAAACCTTTAACAAAACACCCCCGAACACCTTCAAAAAGCCTAGCCTGTAGAAAAGATAAAGTGTATGACAGGCAGAAAATGATAAAATATTTTGAAATGAATTGAAGATTGTATAGAGTTAAGAGGCTCAAAAGCTTAAAGGGAGAATGCTTTTTACCAAAACGAAACAATTTTGTTCGATTGAGAATCTTCTAGAGATCTAGAGAACCCTAGAAAGAACCACTCGTCTGTATGGCATTTTTCCAAGCTTCTACGTTTTTTTCTGAACAAGGGAAATTGCTCACAAAGAGTCAATGAAAATATACAGTACCTTTTTTTAGAAATTGATCGCCCTTCCCCACAATTCTGAAGTGTGATATCAGTTATTTGTAAGCGCGGTGTGTGAGACTGAATAAACAAATGGCAAATTACGTCAAAACAGATTTGATGGGATATTTACCCGCTACTGAGTATTTACTCAAATCGTTAGGGGTGCATGTTCGGAATAACCATTTTGCAATTTATACACAAGAGTTGCCAATGAAAATGAATAGATATCGTTCAAATAATTCGATATGTGATAGACAAGCTACACGCTGGACCCGATTATTATAGGATCACAGTGTCTGATGCATGGATGATGCTGTATGTTGAAATGGAATGATTCTCGAAATATTAAGGGAATTCGAATTAGCTAGTTCTGTAATTTGATTTTTTGTCAATAAGAAAATTGTTTATTGTGACAAAGTGATTACAATCAAAAAGTAAATACTTCCAGTAAAATGTAAAGTTTTAAATATTTGACAATAATTTGACTGGTGATTAACTTTTACTAACTTCAGCATATTTTGATTATTCAATTAGATCTTGGACACTCGCGATTAATTTCCCTTATCGCAATCAAGGTAAAGTGGCCAAACACACGAACCCTGGTTGATCCGAAATTATTACGTCATATCTCACCACAATTTAATCCCCAATATCGATAGTTAAGCATGAGGTTCAGGTGAAAGGTTCAAAGCAGGTGAGTGTGGAAGGGACATGGTAGCAGGTTGATTGATCGTCCGTTAACCGCCAGTCTACCTGCCGCCAGTTCAGTGCCTCTCAACTGTAAACCGCGATATTAATAACACTTTGAGCAGCATGAAAGCTCATCTATTTTCTTTTTGCATCATTACATTGTATATTCCTTACCTTGCGGAAATTTCTAATTATCAACCATTTCATGTAGTAACCCTAAACTGGGGCAACTATGGCATATAGGGATTGACTCTGTTAAGTAGCAAACTAAATTAATGTGGAACGACAAAGTATTTCTGTTCAGCTTTCCTCAGTCATTTTTTAGTACAAAAGTTAGACAACTAACGTTTACTAATTGTGTTGCCGATGTGCTCTTAATTTAGATGCTTATGAGCGACGATTCGTCTGCTTTTCTAGGGGTTGTTCATAAAATTGTTGGTTAATAGGGCGCAATCTGGGATTTTTTCAAGATGTTTCTAAAAGAAGCAGGACTTAATTTTTAAATAAAAGAGATGTAGAGGAGGAAATAAAAGTGGTCAGCGAAAAAAGGGCCTGTAAAAGCGGTGCAAGGATAAAAAGAAAAATCAAAAAGCAAGAGGGGACGAAATAAAGTGAATGAGAGGCAGTAGGTGGAGAGCAGCGAATGACTCTAAAGCTCTAGACCTAAACCATCGCCTCGCGTGGCAAGAAGGCAGAGAAGTACTTGGTCTAGTTTATGCGAGCTCTTACGAATTCTCGAGTAGTAACCCAAGTTGACCTACACATGTACCTATAAGTTGGATATCACCTCCTGCAATGACGTAGATACTCAAAAACATAAGTTCGGTCACCTTGCAGTAATCCTCGAAAATACTCATGAAAGTCTTATTCAACCCTTAAGAGTTACAACTGGTTTTAGTGCCTCTGACAAAACTCTGTGACATCCTAACTTTAGAAAACAGGAGTACCTACATGGTAGCAGAAATACTACCAAGAATATTAAAACCTGAATGGAATAGTGAAAAATAATCATGAAAGGCAAAAGTGTCCACAATATTTCTGAAAAATCGGAAATATGTCAGGACTTGAATTATATTCGAAAGACGCGTGTAATAAGAATATTAAAAGAAAAAAAGAGATATATTAAAGTCGTTTAGCATCAGCCGAATAATCCAGATCCCCTGTCTTTGAAAACTACTAAGGACGAAATTGACTCTGAACTTATCTTAAAGTTTGACGAGTACTTTATGGCTTCATTTTGCATCTCAACTCGAGGCTTAGGATAAAATATAAATCGTCCATTGAAGCAATTTAAACTCGAATAACCCACGAGCATTTAACCACCCCTCGATAATGTATCTCAGCTGTAAGGATAGTAGTCTTCACTTCATGGGGGCGTTCACGAATTTAATGTGACCTAGAGGTGAAGCTGCAAAGCTAGCCCGTTACCCAAGTGCGCGGATCGAGTAAAGAAGAGATGCTTCATACTCGCCATTTTATGTCCACGTATTATTAATACTGCCTGGTAATGAAGTTAACTTAGAGCGCTAGAAGTTGTAAATCTACTTTACCATGCGATAATACTCAACTAACGATAAATGTTCTTAAAGGAGATGTAAAGTTGAAGAAAGAGTGGATTTTACACATGTGAAACATATTTAATAAAGTGCTCCAAATTCTTTTTTTTTTTTTGTAAACGAACATTTATCTTTAGTCCGATCATTTCTAGCGATAACAAGACTTTTCTTTCATTTCTACTTAAAACTTTGAACACAATATTATTAGCAGAATACTTTAGGTCTTTGAAAACCTTCATATCTAAGCTCATCAACAGAATGTCTATAATCATTGAATCTCTTTTTATCAAACTTCTTTTGTTTCTAGACATATCTGAAAGTGAGAAAAGAAAACAAAAAGTTGAAAATAAGTAAAAAAAAAGTGGATGAGTGGAAAGGGGGAAGTGTGTAACGTTATCTTTTTAATACTCGTTCCTTTCAGTCCCCTATGAATTCACAAAGGGATCTACGAAGCTGATGCTTTCAGAAAATTCGGCGAAGCATTGCTTCAAACGTTGAAACTTTAATCACAAAATTATTAGTATATTTCATCGCATAAATGTAAAAAAAAACTATAATAAGTGAGAATGAAAAGATGGCCAAAAATTTCCCAACATTAAATTTTAAAATTACTTTTACAGTTTAGTTTAGATAATACTATAGGTAACCATTATTTTTCACATATAGTCCCATCTAATAATTACGCGCAAAGTTATATTGAAGTATTTTTAATATCATTTTGTAACTGAAATGCACTTAAATCTCTCATGAATAAATGAATGGCAAATTATCGCGAATAAATAATAAAAGCGAGCTAGAAATCAGCGATTGAATTTAACCGGAACTTTTGACAATGAGGGCTCTGAAAAATTAATCAGGACCAATGAAGTGGAATGGGACAAAATTGTCATAAATTAAATTTCCATTTTATTTCTCGTAGTATAGAAAATATGTTTGCCTGAGGGATGCAAAATATTGTTTGTACATCAAAATGCCACTGACTGAACGAAATATACATTTTTTAAATAATGTTTAAATTTTTTAACAGAAAATAACAACTTAAAATAACTTTAAGAGAAACAATGACGAATAGTAAAACTGTGATAAATAGTTATAAAATTTATTCACACGTCAAATTTTTGAAGCTAAAGTGCTACATTTAAAAAAGTCACTGAGGTGAATATGTATTTTTTGATATGTAAATTTCGTTTTAGATGAAATGGAAAGTAAAATATTTCAATCGCTGACTATGTAAATGTTTACGGAAATCCTCTACTGGAATTTAATTACATTTTCGGGTTGGAGACCTGCTTGGAAGCCTCACCGATCGATGAGTACCACCCGATGGTCATTCGTCAACCGCACGTGCGCGAGAGACAATAATGTAATTTCTGGCTCGAAAGCTTTCACCTGGCAACCAAAAATAAAATTCCACAATTCTCTTTTTATTTATGGTGGCTCAGTAATTCAGTGCCTCTTAATTCAGCAATACTAAAATGTCATTCTTGAAACAAAACAATAACAGACCAAACCTCCATATTTTATCATACAGTAAAAATAAAGTTTTATCTTAGTCAGGACAAGTGTTATGGAATTTTCTCTAATTCTAACCCGTTTCCAACTTGTTCAAAGCAAACGTTACGAAAAAATACGTAACCATACACCATAGATTTATTCTAAAAATCGACTGAATTATTACGCAAAATCTTGTCAAAACAACTCTGGAAATACCGATTACCGTAATTCGTGACTCATCTCGAGTACTACCGACTGTCGTAATTCCCGGCCTACATTGAATAATGATAAGTTTATTCAGTTAATTAACCTTTTTTTTTTAACGTGTCAGGGTGAATCTCCCATCAGGCAGTGCATATATTAACATTTCCTTAAAATATACCCTGCAGACACCTGCAACCAGTAAACGTTGTTTAAGTTTTTTTTGTTCATGTAATTTGTTTGAAAAAGTTGAAACTTTCATAAATTTAAGGAACATATGTAATTGATTCTCTAAGAACAACTACTAAATAAAGCCCACTTTGGCCGAAAATCGTTTTTTACAGTTATAAGTATTTTAGGTTTTTGTCTTTTGATCAATCTTAGAAATACATAAAGAAACAAATTTTATTTTGCCAGAAAACGTGATTAAAGTTTAGGTGGTTGCTGAAAAAATTATGATGATCACTGCGTAAAGCTCATTTTGTTTTTTCCTCCTCTTATTAAGTGAAATGATGATGAGTTTTAAACTTGTATTTTATGTTTCGTGTGCTTTATTCATACTAAAAGATCATTTTAAAAGTATTATAAGTTTTTTTTTCAAGTTTGCAATAACTTTCTTAATTATTCTGGTAAACATACAGAAACTTTCAGTAAAGATCAAGATGTTTTGGGTAGGTTTAAGGTACTTTTCAAGAATTTAATTTCCTTAGTTAGAGAACACATTTCTAGCTTATTCTCTAAGTTTCCATCATAAGTCAAAGTTTTTCTGAAATCACTGCTAGGCCACTTCTTTTTTTAAGACAAAACTGTATATAACCACTTTTTCACTAGAATCATAATAAGAATTGAAAAAGTTGGAAATTGATCAGCGAAATGTAGTCAGAAAAGTTGAAGCTTGTATGGATTCGAAATTTGATTTGTTGCCAAAATTGTAGTGCCCGAGAGTATATTATTTTTACCTCAAATTTCAAACACACACAAACATATATTAAACCTAACCGGAATTGAGAACAGGTTTACTCTTTTGAGTTTCTTCTTATAAAAAAAATGTCACGATAAAGTACTAAAATGGAGGAAGGTTTGCGAAAAATGTTGTATGTAAATCTTATTTATTTATGATAAGAAAATATTTATGTTTTATTTCACTAATGTATTGTTTATAATTTAAAATTTATTGAAGAAGGACGCTGTATATATTTTACAATCTCTGTTGTCACTTTAGTTTTGTTCACAGCCATTTTAAATAATGTTATAATTGTGTATGCACAGAAAAAATGCTAGTGTTAAATTTGTTTCAGGTCAAATTTCATTGGACTCTCAATGAGCATTTGAGAGAATTTTCAAGTCTCAAATGTATTCCTCTAAACTTAGGTGCACATCTGGGCATCTAGGGGAAAGTATCATTTGGTGACTAAATTTTGGTAGTTACTCAAGGGAGAGTTATGTCACCACTTACTCCGCTTCTGATTGGTGCCGCAAAAGCGGAATCGGATGTTTTGAAATTGGCGCGACTTTCAAGTCAAATTTAATGTTCAGGTACTGATAGAAATGTGAATAAATATAATAAAAATAATACAGTGGGTGTAATGATAAAAAATGTTTGAAAAGTTAAAAATCTTATTCATACACATTTAAAAAAAATACTACTATTTAAGACTGTTTGATAAAGCCTGTAACATCTAATAGATAGTAAGTAGAATAACAATAATAATTATTTAGATTTTTTCATTGAAAATGATTAAAATGTAAAAAATAATTTTTTCAATGGCATACATTTTTACAATATTAATTAATTACTTGAGTAAATCAAATTTTATACTGAAAATGTTCAATTTTTACGAAAAAAAAAATTAAAATTGACAGGTGACTGACAGTTTGTAGACGACACTTCACGTTACTCTGGAAAAAAACAGTGTCTAAATTATTCTTTTCCCCTAGATCCTCCGAATGAACCTGTGTGGCTCAAATTTGTTGCAACTCATTTGAAAACCGATTTCGACGTACATTGGAGGACCAACGATTTTCTGTGTGATTATGAAAACTAAATTAGAATATGCGAAGAAAGATCTAGCTAAATATTCAAATTTAAAATCAATTTAATTGAGAACATTCCAATTAAGAAAAAGAACCATTTTCTAATATATATGAAATATTTAACTGTTTATATTTAAAACTAAATATGTTGGAACTGATTTAATTAAACTATAGAGCCTCGGATAGTTAAACTTTGATGCGACTAAATTAAACTTTAAACGTCACAATTGTAATTGTTCTATTTTGAAGTTATTTGCTTTGCCAGTAAAATTGTTCAATTTTCATGTGCAAATAACAATTTTACAATGGTTAATTTTCGTAAATTCGCGTAAGTTTAAGAAATATTCAGAAGTATTGAAAAAATTCCAACTTCATTCAAAGCTTAAAAAGATTTCAAAGAATTTGAAACAAAACATAAATTTGTGAAGATTACAACAGAATTCGTTGATGCCATTCAATAGTTTAAAAATGTTTTAAGATAATAAAAACAATTACTCGAAATTCCTGTGAGAATTGAAGATGATGTTTCATTTTGAAAATAATTAATTTTAAGAGATTATTTTTAAAAATTTGAAAGCATTTTCAAAGTTGCCAAAAAATAATTTGTAAGATTTAAAGGCAATTTTTGTAACATTGAAGGATTTTTAGATAATTTTAGAAAAATGTTGAAAAATTTTCATATATATTTAGAATTTTTGTAAAAATTTCAGAAATATTTTGAAATTTGAATTTATTCAAAAATGTTCCAACAATAATTTTGCTAAGATACCTGGGAAATTTAAAATCATTTTTTAATTTTAAAAATTAGTTTTAAGAGAATACTCGAAAAGATTTCAAAAGAAATACAGATTTTGATAAATGAATAACAATTAAACAATTAGTAATTTTTTATGACTTAAAATCAAATTAATTCACTTGACTTTTTCTTATTTCAAAAGATCGAATCTTTTTCCAAAGATCCACTCAGATACCGCTAATTTAACGTCGTGTGACAAACTGATAGGCTTGTTTCATTTGATTTCTTACCCTATAAATATCCCTATAAATCTCAAAAAGTTCATTTTTCTTGTAATTAATGACTCAGTTGCTTAATGCTAAGCGTGGTATTTTTTGTGAAAAACATTTTTAGATTATTTAAATAATTAAAAACACTTGCTCCTATTTTTTGTAAAAATGTAGGAATTTTTAAGACAAGATAATACTGAGTGATAGGTCAATTAGTGTAAGAGATTCGAAAAAAATAAAATGCTCTCCACCTTTTTTATGGAAAAAAATTTTAAAACAAATGAAAAACTTTTTAATAAATGCAAACTGCCTTTCAGAAAAAATATCTCCCTGAGCAGTTATTAAATATGTTATTAATTCCAAAAAGACAAAACTTTTCAAGATTTACTAAAAAAAAATTTTTTTAATAATTTCTAAAAATGTTAAAAAGAAATTTTAGGTACTCTTGACATTCACTAACTGTATCATTTATCACAAAAATAATAACTTTTCACGATTTTCAGGGCGTAAAAATGATTTATACATATAATTATTGTTTAAATGATTCAAAATTAGTTCAGAAGTAATTAAAAACTTGTTACTTATTGAAAAAAAATCATTCATGTTGAACAAATAAAATACCAAGCTTATCATGAATTTAACATAAAACTGCCATTTCCAATCTCTTTGGGTTTTTTTCCGGGCATAATAGACTGGAGTTAAGGATTAGGGATCAAAATTGAAAGTTATTGGGTCAAAATCATTCCCTAAATATTCCTTAAGAAGTATCTAAACTTCAATTTACAAAAAGTTAATCATGAGTACTTATTTTTTTCGTTTTTTTTTTTAAATCCGGTTTTTCACATTTAAAGCTTGATGTAAGTTTCAAAAGCGCGGGGATACACGTTAATATTGACTGATGTAGAAAAAATAGAGCATGTCTTTTTCCGGAAAACGAACAAAAAGGGGGTTGATCGATTACTCAATTGCCTACTTAAGTAGAATTGTCAGATTTTGAATATCCTCTCTAAATCTGAATCAGCGATAATTTTACCTCTAATTCAAATCAGCGTATATACGCTGCTAAAACAGCGTAATTTAGCTGCTTTTCAGTGAAATTTCACTTATTAACAGCTAAATTTCGCTGCTTTGCCAGCGTATGTATGCTGATTTGAATTAGCGGTATACTTATCGCTGATTCAGATTTAGAGACTAGATCGCATAGAAGATCAATGGACCAGAATGAGGAAGATCGAGTGGATGGAAAGAGAAGCATCGAAACCATCGAATCGATCACTTTGTTACACGCACAATAACAAGAGGTGGAATTGCCATGTTCACCATGCGCCAAATAGCTCATTCGCTTTTCACAATGGGTTACGTTATCAGCGAGTAAGACTTAATTACTATAGAGCTGCTCTCTCAGATTCAGCCTGCTTTATCGAAGTCCCAAGTTCTGGGTCAATCGGGTCGCCAAAACTAGAGTAGTTTCGAGATTGCTTTAATAAATTCTTCTAAGGAATGTTATTTAAGTAGGCTAATTAAGTAATTAAAAGACAAACAGGAAAAATATAAAGGTCAAACAACACTGACGTTTGCTGTTTTCCAATTGCACTTTTTATCTCTCTTTGATATAAGGCTCGTTTCGTTATATTAATAAAGTAATTATAAATGATTATGTATCCTGTAGCATCTTCTGAAATTAGTAAATATCGTGGAGATTTCAATTGATTCATTAATTACAATAAACAATTTAACGCACTTCCCAAGGAAAATCTATTATTAAATAACTATTGTCAAATACGAATAAAAAATTTTTTAAAGTGAACAATATTTTGCCAAATTTATCATTTAAAGTGTAGTGATTTAGTTTGAGATTCTCATCAATGTTCGGAACTATCAGTAAATACTAATAGCCGGATAAATGTACACTTTTTGATTGAAACTTGACTATAGGAAACAAATCCCATGTAACATTGCGCAAACGCGTCGCAGCTGTGAATGACTTTAATACCCTGCGCTAACTCGACACTTCTTTTCACTAAGCCAGATAACTTATCACTTAGCCGAAGATCACTCGCCTCACTCAACTTTATCACTAGTTCCAATTCATTGTTATTCAGAAATGGAGCTTCTTCCCGCCTTCTTGAGTACATTCGCAATTTTAATATTCCTTTTCTACTACTTCTCCAAGAACTACAATTACTGGAAAATAAAAGGAATTCCGTACATCCCAGGGGCAGTGCCAGGATTGGGCCACGTATGGCCCATGATTTTCCTTCGCGAAAACTTCCCAGGAATGTGTAAAAAACTCTACAAAAATGCACCTGGACACAGCATGGTTGGCTTTTACCATTTAGTAACTCCTGCTCTTCTTATCAGAGACCCCAGCCTGGCAAAGGTCATCCTAGTAAATAACTTCTCAAGTTTTCACGAAAATCAGATCCAACTAGATCCTCACCTGGATCCCCTTTTATCAACTCATCCCTTCTTTAACAACGGTGATGCGTGGAAAAAATCGCGAGTTCGTGTAACGAATGCCTTCTCCACCAGGAAACTAAAAGTGTTGTTGAATTCCATCAACGGTGTGTGTTTAAAGATGAGTGATTATTTATCAGAAAAAGTCAGTGTTGAAAGTTTTGCAGAACTGGAATTAAAAGACCTTTTCTCGCGGTACACTGCAGAGGTAGTTGCGAATGCAATTTTCGGAATAGAAGGCCACGCTTTTGATGACAAACCCAATCCCAGATCCTTCAGTGAAATAGGCAAAGTTGTTTTTGAATCAACAGTACTTAATGGTATAACTCAGAACTTAGTGTTCTTTCTACCTAAACTCGCAAGGATCTGTAAAGTCAGCCTCGTGCCGCCAGGAATGGATTCATTTTTTCGTAAAACTATGAAAGAAGTGTTAGAATCCAGGAAACGAGAAGACATCGTTAGGAATGACTTTCTTCAAATAATGATTGATCAGGAAAAGGTGAATCATGAAAACATTGACGAAAGTGTTATAGTATCACATGCTGCTTCTTTTTTTCTTGATGTTTACGAGACTTCTAGTATCTCTTTAAGTTTCCTAGCTTTTCTGATTGCACATAATCCAGAAATTCAAGAGAAGTCACGTGAGGAAATCAAGAAAGTGCTTTGCAAGTTCGGTGGAGTTGTGTGCTACGAGGCCCTTCAAGAGATGACCTACATGGAGCAGGTTTTGAACGAGTCAATGAGGCTTTACCCAGCAGCGGGCTCTCTGATGAAAATTTGTACTGAGGAGTTTCAGTTGACTGGATCAGACGGGATTTCGTGTAATGTGGAACCAGGAACTATTTTAGTGATACCGACAGAAGCCTACCACGTTGATCCTCTCTACTGGCCAAATCCGGACAAATTTGATCCAGATAGGTTCAGTGAAGAGCAAAAGAGAAATAGAAATAAATTTTCGTTTTTGCCTTTTGGCGAAGGACCCAGAATTTGTGTGGGCATGAGATTGGCAGTGATGCAGGTAAAGGCTGCTATGGTGACTATTTTAGAAAAGTACAGTCTAGAAGTTTCCTCGAAGACTCAACTTCCCTTGAAAAGGGATTCAAAGACATTAATGTCGATTGCAGAAGGAGGTTTGTGGATTTATGTAAAGCGATTAGTAGACTTTTGACTTATAGGGTAGGTATTATCCGTGCTGGGAAGTTACTCAAGAAAAAAAAGGTTAAAATAGACTATCAATTTTTCAATTAAAATATGTAGCTTTGAAACGGTATTTTACTGAAATTATTTTTTTTTAAATATTCATCATCGTAAGCATAAAATTCAATAATTGGAGGCATGTGTTACTTGTAAATACCTATCTTACCGACATTTTTTGGACCAACACATGTCCACACGTAATGAGATATCGAGCTGAAAGTTTTGTAAATTAAACAAAAGATGCTCAGGAACGTTTTTCTAGACAACCTTTTTTCTTATGAATCTTTAACTTGTTTTTGCTCATTTACAACCTTCCACCAGTAACGAGTTACTCCCCGACATTGGCTAATACAAAAAAGTAGTTCAAAATTACGTGTTACCTTTTAAGACAGTGCAAAGAGAATTAATAATTTGAATCGTTATAGCTAATCAAGAATGTTTCATCGAAATTTATTAGTGGTCCAGACTGTGCGGAGAATAATATCGATTTCCATTATCTCGGGTGTACTTGAAAGTGGGTTGCAGTTGTTAAAGTAGAAGATGTCTTGGCAGGAGTTAGGAGTTTAAGTCAGGGCTAAGTAATTGGCAGTAGTAAATTAATGTCTAGATTATAAAAAGCAAATATGCAATCCTCATTACTGCAAATTAGCATGGATTTTCTACAAGATTGGATTCGACTATACATAAAGTCATTTTTAGAAATTTAAAAATGTCAATTATTTATTTTGTATAGAGAAGTGTGGGATAGAATGAGTTATTAGATTTCCGTCCTGGGTATGTTCTATAGTTTCTGTAAAGTAAATATACATTCACGTTCATAAGTTATAATTATAACCTCGGCATACATTAATTATTAATAACAATTGCTCACAATGTGCTAAACTAATGTTTGTATCCTAGTTTTCACTATAAACCACCCAAAGGCTATTTGCAGCATTGGCTAATGATTATACAAAAAACTCGAGCGACAGAATATATTTTTAATTTTTTTATCTCTCGATATTTTCGATTCTGGAATGTATAATTTAGTGTTAAGTCACATATCAGTGTAAATTATTACATAACAGATTGCGACTACTAATTACACATTGATAATTATTTGGAGTGAATTGTTTCTCGAGAAATTCAAGAAAGTTAGGCATAAACTTACTTTTTAATTGATCCAAACCGATAAACATTCTTTTTGCCTCATTTTCAACCAAGCTAGATGTAGAACTCATCTCTTTTTCTTTTGTAACAAATTTATCTTGAGCAACAATAAAATGACAATGATAACGAGTTTTCGTATTGATTGCATCAAATGTTCCATATCCTTCACTAGTAACATAATAAATATTAAACATACTTTTATTTCATTCTTATTAACTTTCGCATTTATTTTTAGTCTAATAATGTATTTACCGGACTTTCCATGTAAAAATGAATGATTTAAATTTGTCATATCGCAAACGTTTTTATGTCCTTGCATAGTAATAATCATCTTTGATTAATCACTTTGCTGAGTTCAACAAAAGTTCATCATAAAAATACTTTACAAGTATATGAAAATGGGCGTATGTATTTGCGTAAAGCCTATTCGTCAATTGGAGATATTTTAAATCAAAGGTCAATAATTAATAATTGATAAGTGACTAAGAGTGTGGACGCCGTCAGCAGACTTGTGAGGTCAAGAGTAGCGGTTCAGGAGAAATAATAGTAAAAAAGGCAGCACTTCCCTATATTTCAAAAAAATAGTCTGCTAAAAAAGTTAGCATTATTTTTTTTATTCTTTAAATAACATAATTTAAATATTTTCGATAGCAATCGCGTTAATGGGATATTCCAAATTTATATCTGAAAAATTAAACAATTGAAAAAAACGAAATTATGAAATTTCACATTTTTAAGCGTTTGGAAGTTAAAATTTAATTTGGAGGTGTTTAAAAAGATATTATTTATAATATAAGCATTAAATATTGCTTGGTTTTGAATTTCAACCATTAAAAATTGTTCAATTTTATGACTGAAACTCATAATCGTTTATCACTTTTGAATTCATTCAGAATTGAGTAATTTGCATAAATTAAGACGAAAAAATCAACCATCAAACGGGTGTTAATTTTTAAAATAAACAAACTGTACTGTAATCTTGAGAAGCGATAAGCAACATATGTAAAGGAGCATGAGTGTCAGCTAAGAAAAAAATGTTATTAAAAAAAAAGATCAATTTGATAACCTTTAATTGTACATTATCTTACTTTTTAGTTATACTTATCAATTTTTCCCTAATGTGTTTTTATCCTTAAAAAGCCTCGAGTACCTGAACGAAAATTCTTGTGTCATTCCTGCAGATTACATTTTTTGTTTCAAATAAGAGGCGCATTAAATATAAAATATTGCCTGGAGGAAGTAATTTAGAGGAATCCTTTAATCAACACCAAATAAATTGTACTTTATGGGGGTTTCAATACACAACTGTTCCACATAGCGTCACTTTTGATTTCCATAATTTTGTTTTAAACTTACCCTACCAGATAGCCAAAATAAATATGATTCTTTCTATATCGGTGGCTATCTAAATTTGAATAAGAGAGATTTCATTCGACATCAATGGAAATTCTTACTGATTGGATTCAGTGACCCATTTCTTACTAATTCTAACTTAAAGAGTATTATGATAAATAATAGAAAAAGGAACTGTGGAAGACTGTGCATTACACATTGGTTTTTCTTGTATAAAATATACGTTTTGGTATGGACTATATATTGTGTTATGTACGAGGACGCAGAACAAGGGAAACCACTCAAGCAGCCCGTTGGGGTACTGTTTGGCTACGTTTGAGACGTGAGTCACTATATCTCGCATGCTGAAATTGCCATGGGCCAGGTAAAGTAAGAACACCCCTGGTTAGCATTCTCTAATAGCTCGACATTTTGAAGTGAAGTTTGTTTATTTTCTCAGTTTCATCTCTTTCCTTCCGCATCAAACTTGCGTGGCTTCTTCTTATTATTTTAAGATAACAGGGTAGCTGCAAAACTTCATGGTCAACATCCTCTGAATTTTCCATCATTTTTCCCTGATCAAGTTTTTTTTCCCCTGGCTATTAATATTCAAAGACCATCATTTAATTCTTGTTGCATTTTCAATGCACTAAAATATGAAGTTGTAACCAAAAATGATGAATTGTTAACAAAGTAATAAAATAATTAACTAGAAATATAATTTTTAGGTGGAAGCAACTGAAAAAAAGAAATAGTCATAAAAGGCAAATAAATGACTGATAACGAGTTTTATATATAATTTTTTTATATTTAAACCAGATTGGTAAAATTATAAATCGAAGTTTAATTCATTTAAGTTAAACGACCAAAAAAGGGCCGTTTTCCTTTAAAAATTTTGGCTTTAGTTTTTGTCTTGAATTTATAATTATTTAATTAATTTATTCAAAAATATTTATCAGGTTGCTCGGAAGCTTCCTTTTCACGAACAATTTTCACTTTCTTTAAAATAAGTATTCTGCTTTCAAAAAAACGTATTTTACTCGAATTAAACTCATTACTCAAGAGTGCAACTAAAATTTTTGTTCACAGATTAGTACAATTTTCGTTTATGCAGAATTTAAAAATTGTGCAACAATTTATAAAGCCAATCTACTTATAGTTTCTCGGATGCTATTATTATTATTATTATTATTAAAAATTGCGAAAAGTTTATATAGGAGTTTGACTAAAATTAATTAATTTAGGTAAAATTAAGTAAAAAATTATGACAGAGCTTTGCTTTTAAGATAGAAAATCTATTTCTTTCATTATTATTGGCAATTTGGAAAGTGTGCGATTGGGAAATATATTAGTCCGGGAGCTGGGTATGTTCCCGTATGCATTCAAGAGGCAAAAGGTAAAAACTAGTTCATCTTATGTATTTTGACCCGCTGAATGCAATGGTACCGGTTAATTTTACGAGAAGTGGATAGGTTTTGTTTAAAACGCAGTTGTTTAAATAAATAGGAAAAAATGGTTTTTCTTTATGGGACAAATTTTTTTTAGTAAATATGGACAATTCTAAGCATAAAATTTCTCTTGCAACTTTTTTGTTAAATGCATATTTACAAAGTTATAAATTTTCAAAGTTCAAAATTTGACGTTTTTTGCAAACTTTGAGTATCGATTATTCTTG